>NW_008795918.1:2271224-2352237 GCF_000699145.1 Aptenodytes forsteri
TTGCTGTGCTAGGAGAACAGAGACAGGCTCCCCCCCCCTTCTTTTTCCCAAACTGGGCAAGGGTGCCAGTTGCAGAGGCACTGGAAGCCCTTAACTGTAGTGTTCTTAACTGTAGAGATGCCACTACAGTTTCTGAGTGTTTCTAGCACACTGCTGTCTTCCACTTTCTTCCATTCTTAGAGCACTGAATTCTTTAAGTTCTTACTTTTTTTACTTAGTAAGTGCACAGTTAAATTGTTAAGTGCAGTAAAAGCAGAATGAGACCTCAATCAAGAGGTCAAGGATCCAAACCTGAAGAGTTTGCCAGATAACTCTGTATCTGCTATTCAAAGAGACACAGCCAGTCATTGCTGTTTGGAAGTGTATGTGCGTGTTAGTAGCAGGAGAAAAAGGAAGGTTAAGGTATGTGTGAAGTAAACACAAGCTGCTATAAAGCAGTTCAAGTAGTGTTGATTCATCAAGCATGTGAGTGGGAGAGAAAACAGTCTATGGCAGGTACAGTGGTGCATGGAGAATAAACAGCCATGCAACTTCAGGGCGGTAATCTAAACCCCCTGGAAACAGGAAGACTTCTGCACTTCTTTGGGTGGTTTCAATTTCTCATCATCTCTGTTTTCATGACGTTTTGTTTCTTTTCTGTAGCCAGATATTCCTACAGAACAGCTCAGTCAGTATGCAAAATCAGTGACTTGAGTTATATGCTTCGGTCATCGCATACTCCTTTAAAAATAATTTAAAAAAAGGACGTAGGTTTTCCATGAAGGTGGATGGTTGGTGCAGCAATTAATTTTTCAGGTTGTAATCTGGATAGATTGGGTAAAACTATAATTTAGAGCCTTTGGACCAGCACCCATATCCATGTGTAACTCTAGAGCTGGTTATTAGAAAGTAAAAGCAAAAAACAATTCACATGAGCTGTGGTAAACGCAAAATAGGAAGGGGCTTCAAAATAACTTTATTGACGTTGCAAACTAAATGCAGCCTACAGTGTTAAATGTGTTTCCTATTATCTGCTAATTTCTGTTTTAATAAAACAGTGGGAACTAAATGGTTGCTTCTTAATCAAAACCATGATTTCCTAAACATAAGCTATGTGATTCTGTTACAAATTGCCACATATAGATCTCCTAGGTCAAACTTTTTTCCTTTCTCATAGAAATAAATAAACAGTAAAATAATTATACACTCTGGAAGATCAAAGTAATTACAACTGAAGCCAGGCAAAAATAAAAAGTTCTCTGGGAAAAAAAAAAACGCAAAGCATCAGGTTGCCGAGTATATAGTTAATGTTTAAATAAATATAAGAAAGTGAACAATCAATAATTTGGTATCATTAGCAACAGATGTAAAAGCTGTACACAAATGGAATTGTATCAAATCTCAAGTAAACATTCGCAGCGTGCATTCTGTTGAACTCACCGAAAAGACAGCTAAACTATTTATGCTTGTAATTTAAAGAAAGTTTTCAGTTAGTTCAGCTCAGCATGGTAATTTTGTCTTGTGTCAAGACGATGCTAGAATAAAATTCTGCTTGAATTTTTTCTCCCACCCCGCCCCAGCCCCTTAAGGTTTTAAGACCTTCACAGTTTACTCAGCGGCACGAGAGTTAGTATACAGATAGATTCGGGAATTGGCTGGTGTGAGGATGGAGGCTTTTTGTCTCCTCCTGGCTCTGAGCTTACCACTTAGGATACATGTGAGGACATGAGTGAGTTTATAACAGGATGTCCACTTTTTCCAGTCTCCTTGGGATACACGTATATATTTGAAGGAGAGCTTATATTAACACAGTTCTAATGGAAAATGTACAGTAGTTGGGAAACAAAAAACTTACAGTTCTTCTGTGAACTTTCTCTTCCCCTCATGGACGTCTGTAATCATTTGGGGTGGTAAATAAGCTATCTAGTTTGGATTGTAATTTTGTTCAGAACATGCATCGTGAATGAATTTAATATTACTATGTGAAGCCTTTTTTAAACTCTTTTTATTTACTTTTTTGTTTTTCTTCTTTTTGAGAGATGCAAGGCGTTTCAGTACACAGTTGTGCATACATGACGGGGTTTAAGTGGGTTTAAACCTACTTGAATGAAGAATCAGACTTCCCCCTTTTTAATAAAGGTTACATATTATTTGGTGACAATTATACAGCATTGGCTTAGTCCAGTGGTCCTCAAACTGTCTTTCTCCTGCCCAGTCCCACGGGGTTACTCCTCAATCTGAGAACTGCTCATCTGGTTTCTCTAGATGCTGAACTTGCTGAAGCTGGGAGAAGGTATTCAACGTTGTTGAAATTCAGGATTTGAATAATTGTTTAAAAGGCTTGCATTGGTTCTTAAGTTGATTAACAAATAAATACAAAAATAAAAATAATACTTTGTAAGTAACTATATATGTATATATGTATGTATGGAGAGAAGTATTTCAGAACTTTGCCATGCAACTCAGATCATTGTCAAGGGATCAAACTTGTACCAGTTACCTACTCATTGCCCAGTGTTTTGGGTTCATAGCATTTAGAATATTTTTTAGGTCTATTTCTCAATAGATATTTCACTTCCAAGTGTCATGCTTTCTATTTTTATCAGAAGGACTATCACTGTATCAGAATTCTTTCACAACTGAAACTCTTAACTGGTGTGAATTTTTTCCTTTTGCCTGACACAACTTAGCTCGGTGGGAGGAAGTTAGGAAGGCAGAGGGGAGAAATAAATACATTGTGAACTTAAAAAGACATATTTTCTTTGTCTGCGTATTAAGAACATTTCATCTTTGCTTCTGCCATCAGTGGCTGGGGAAAAAAAAATTTTTTTGGGGGGGGGGGTTTTGGGGGGGGGGGGGGCTGTCTCAAAGTTTTTGTGAAATGATGAGGCTTTTCAGTTTAAAGGAGGAGGGCTCAGTTCTCTCTATTTCAACAGATCAGGAATGTAAGAAAAAGCTTTCATAGCTTCCTTAAATTGAGAATCTGCTTTGGCTGCTCTTTGATTTTTCCAATATTACCGATTTGTTGTTTGTGTGCTGTTTTATTCTTGAAAGTATGTTTGCTTACTTCCCGTAACAGATAGACAAAGCAATCTGTTTTTCTTATAACAGGTTCTAGAGGCTGTTGTAGGTTGAGAGAGGTTAGAAACAGGATTCAGAAGGGCTCCCAGCTTTGTTATTTCCAGCCTGAAGGAGCCTAGGATTGCGGCATGGTGATAATGCCAGTGCGAGTCTGGGGAAAATTGTCCTTATGTGCTTTGAGGAATAGTTTTTAATTGTTCCTCTGAAGCAGATGATGTGGAAGCCTCATGAAAAGGCACACCAGATCTTTCCCAAGCAGTGTTTTTGACTTTTTAAAATATCCTATTTATTGATACATGTGTGTGTATATATCTCTCTCTGTGTAAATAGAGGGGTTTATATATATGTATGTATGTATGTGTGTGTGTATATATATACATATATAGAACTTGACCTTTTGCCTTTTTAACTAACGGATTGAGGCAGAAATGTTAAGTTTTTTAAGAAGAGACCATTTCATGTCTTGTTTGGATATTAGTCGCGGCTCTGGCAGTAAACCAGTTAGGGTCATTCAGGTCAGCTCTGTGGCTCCTGACATTACTATAATTTTTCCTTTGCTTACTTTTACACTCCTGACTGTGTATTTATTTAACTAAAAATAGGACTTCCCTCACTTTCTTAAGGAAAAAGGAAAGAAAATAACATCATTCGCAGGCAAGCTTTTCAGCATCTAGATGACATACATGACCTGAAGATCATCTCTGACTCAGAGACATCCTCTTAGTCTGTGGACTGCTGTGCTGTGTTATGAGGAGAGTAGTTCATCGGTTTGCATTGGTCGTGAGGAAGAAGTGGCATCTCTCTTTAAATATAAGTTTAAAGTTGTCAAGATTCAGCAAGAGTTACAGACCCCTTGACTGCTGTTTTCCACACCCACATTAGCATTTTGTAATTTAGCGTTGTCCCTGATGTTAAGTGCCAGTTTGGGGGATTTGTGCGCGTGTATTGTTAAGAAACAATTTACCCACTGCAGTGCGTTCCAGGAGCTTTATGAGTTGTGGCCCTCTTGGCTATTCCTCTCTCTAAAGAGAATTATAACAGACCCTTTGGGTTTGGTTTTTTTACTTAAGCTTAACTTTTATCTAAAGTAAATGCATATATGAATTTCAGCTTTGCAGAATGTCTTTCACGTCTTCTGGCTCTTTCGGAGCAGTGGTTCTCACTCTTAATAGTACATGTGTCGTGGCAGAAAAATACATCGGGTTAGCTGAACGCCAACTCTTGCGCGTGCATGTAGCTGGAGCTGCAGCCATTGCTGCTTTAGGGAACATATGATAGTACAATATCAAGTTGTGATATTATGTGTACTATCAACATATGATAGTACAAGGTTGGAAACCTTTCTGTAGAGAAACTGCCTAGCCACTTGTCCTGTGTCTTGTCCCTGCCATGCAGGGACATTATACCTTTTTTAATTAAGAAATGCTGACCAAACCTACTCAAATAATGTCACTCAACTTTATGCTTTTAAAATGTCTGCTGTTCCAAGTACAGTGCTTTTCTCAGTGAGGACCAGTTGTGTGCTGAGGCTGGGACTTCTGTCGAGCTACTTTTGAATTCTTAGTAAAGAATGGTCATCTTAATTTTCTAAAAAGCAAATACTTTTTTTGTTTATCTGCAGAATCTCAAAATGAATTTTCCTTCATATTTAAAAAAATATTTTTGTGTGTTGCCAAACAGCTACATGTTCACTCAAGGAAAGGAATTTTTAGAACGTAAGCATTAGTGGAGATTAGATTGGAATGGGAGGAAAGCCTGAAGCTTAGGTACAGGCATAAGCTTTCCTGGTGTGAAAGCTGCAATGTGACTGTCTGTGATCACATGGATTTCATAGAGTACATAACACTGAGAGGAGAATTGAATTCTATTCACTCGAAGTATCTGAAGAGTTTATATGTCTGCCTTAATGATGTTTGTGTTCTGTCTCATTCCTTTCACCATCTCTGATGTTATGAGTCAGGGAGAGATGCATATGTATCTCCTGGAGGGATTGCACAATTGACTGGCTATTCTAGGAGGTTTGCACCTCCCTCTTGAGGTGCCCACGAAAGGTTAGTACTTAAATAGCAGGACAGACTTCTGTCACAGTAGTTTGACAGGAAGGGAGATATATTTATATCAGATGAGACCATCAGTCCATCTAAACCAGTACTCTCTGTGTTTCTGTGAGACAGTTCTGAGTAATGTTTGCCCTGCTTCTCCTTTTCCATTTCACCTGACCAATATTCATGCATTAGACCAGGTGGTCACTAAAGCACCTTTAACGTAATGCTTTTCTCTGCCAGATGGATCTGGCGTGACGTGTCCTGTCTACAAATGATGTTAATGTGATTATGAAGAACTGAATTCGTACTTCTATGTGCCCTCTTGAACCTGTACAGTAACCCAAAAATAATCTAAAAATAAGATCATGGGTTGAATTCTTCTTTTCTGACAAGCATCTTTGGAAGCAATGCAGTCCAGGGACAGCCCATGGGAAGAATATGACTTACTATGGTTAAGCAGAACTGACAGAAAACATGTTAACATCTCTGTGTCTCAAGGGATGACTTGAATTTAGTCTTTAGGACAAGGGAAGGAGAAGGTCAGCTGCACAGAGAGAGTCAGCAATGTTAGTACACTGTGCTCGGTTCACCTGAAACTGATTCTGATCAAAGGCCCACTTTTAATGATGGTTCTTCTACATACAAAGATAGTGATTTGAGCTTTGGTGGGAATTGAACAATTTGCAACACAAGGAAGAACAGACAATGGCCTTTCCTGTCTGTTTTCCATTAGACTTGGATAAAGGCCTTTGCTACCCACAGCCAGTGGCCAAACAATTTCTGTATGTCCTCTATAGCTATTTTGAGGTTATTTGCTATCCTGCAGGAGTGGAGGAAGGAAAGGTTTTAAAAGTTGCAAGTTCTTATCAAGTCTGCCTCTCCAGTCAGCCTGCTTTTTCTCCAGTCCTGACTGCAGGAACAAATGGCCCAGGCAGAGAACAGACAGTGAATGAAGTCAGTGAACGACTTTGGGTAAATACGAAGATTAGATGTTGAATGAAAATGAGACTCCTCAGACCAGCCCTTTGCACTGAAGTGGTTAAGTGGTCTGTGATTAAAAGAAATAAGTAATTATCCTAATTATAGATGAAAAGATACAGAATTACCACTTTAAAAGCACCTCCTGTGCCCTGGAGTGGTTCTGTTATTTACAAAGTGGTAGTTCATAATTATGTAGCATAAGCAAGAGGGCACCCTCTCGGTGTAGTGCAGCAGCCCTGTCTCTCTGAGGCGGAGGGTGGTACTGTGCCGAAGAGTGCTTTGTCCCCCAAGCAGAGCTCCAAAGTTCAGGTCTTGCTCCAGTGAGTAGGATGGTGCTAAGCCAGGAGAAATTGTGGGAACTTTTCTATCTCAGGCTGAGGGCAAGGCATACTAGAGTTCACAGAGCTCTCCCTGCTTGGCCATGACCGCTGCTGGTAATGGCTTTTATGATGACTAGGTTTTAAATAATAAATAAAACAAAGAAGCAAACTCTGAAGCACTGGAGAACAGCCCTGGGTGGTGACATCCTGTCACAATTGAAGCATGGCAATTCTGCCGGCTAGTAACTTATTACAAAACGTTTCTTTACCAGGCTCTTCCTACTCTGGGGCAAAGTGCCCATATGCCTGTGGGACTGAAAAGTTCAGGACTTGCTGGGTCATGGGTGCTGGCGGGTCCTCTGTGTCCCCACGGCAGTGCAGTGCTGGGTGACGTGTTACGCTCTTGCTCTCCCTGCAGCATCCGTTATTGTGCATAGGAGTTTGGTTTCCAGTGCTGTCAGTCAATTCAGTGCCACTTATAAGCCCTAAATGCCCCACAGGCTGTTTGTCAGAATGTTCCTATTAACAACTCAGTGAAAATAAAGGGTGAGGGGAAGAGAAGGTGGAGAAATAAATCTTAATTTAAATCTTTTGAGCTGGTTTTATTTTAAATGGAAAGTTGCATGTGGACCACCCCAAGCTATTGTGCTGTGGACTGCGTCAGCTGCTTGACTGCGCAAGGAGGATTGGGGTAGAGGTTAAGAGCATCACACAGAGGGGAAGGGTGCACTGGTTTGCTTTTGTGCTGTATCCAGGAAGTTTGTAACTCAGTATGCAGTTGAAATGCATCGACACACGTGGTAATCATTATAAGAAGAGAAAGGAACATTGAAATACGACAATTTGCTGCTCCCATTCTGGGGATTATGTTGGTTTCTGACTGTCTTGTAGAGGTAGAGACATGTTGTAGGGGGGTATAGGAAAATGAAGGGCAGATGCTATCCTGGAGTGCTCTGAGAGCTGTTTGCTGAGCTTAGTGCAGTACCTGTTGTCCAGACACCTTGTATCTGCCTATCTAGTGTATGGCTTCAGAAGGGTGGGTGGCTCTCAAATATGGCAGTAGCGTTGTACTTGGTTTAAAAGAGCTCTTCAAGCAAAGAGCTGCAGAATCATATACCAGGCAGTGCGATGCAGAGAGAGAAGGGAAAGGCTGCCATGTCTTTTGCTGTGGTCACACCACAGATGGAGGTGGGTAACAGCATCCTGGACCAGCTTTTGTTTAACTAGCACTGGCATTGCTAGCAGAGGAAGTCTGTCAGCAGTTCTTGAACGTAGACGGCACATGTCCATGGAGCCCCTTCCTTCCTGGTTTAAGGTCCTGCTGCTCTGTCTTCACTGCTTTGTATTCCAATACATTCAAGTACCAGCCAGTTCATACAGGGCTACAAGAGCTGTAAATGTATCCCCAGTTCGAGTGGAGCAATAGCAAACAAGGGAAGGATACGGTAAAGACTGCAGTGGGGTAGGAACACGGAAAATGTAGGGTGCAAATGGAAAAACTCTGTCTCAGGAAGATCTGAGGCAGAACATTGGTGTCGCAGCAGCTTTGTGGCTCCTGTATCCCTTTTTTTCTTAGAGCATTGCCAGCAAGCTGGCCTGTCTCCCAGGGCAGTGCCAGTCTCCATTTCAGGGGGCTCGCTCCTGTCCAGCCCCGCAGAGCCCTACCAATCCATAGTTACCAAAGAACAACAGGGAATCTGATGTGGGCAATGTGTTAGAGAAGGAAAGAGTCTTGAGGAGTTGAGTAATGCACATTTTTTCCATCCAGCGTAACTGTTAATGGTAACCTTTATTATTGAAGTGGTTGAAGTGACTAGAATCTGGTTTGTTTATTGGGAGTATATGCATGGCTGTATAGTCTAATGTGATCGAAAAAGGAAACTGATAATAAGGGAAAAATACATCTATGGAAGCAAGTCAGGTGATGTCTCTGTGTAATTGTAATTCCAAGTAGCACTGCAGAGATTAACAGCCTGGCAGCCTTTTCATCTTAAACTTTATTTTTATAGGGGTTTATAACTTGGCACTAAAGTCAGGAGTGGGTGGAAACTTGGCAAATGTGGTTCAGCCCAGAAAGTGAATGTTATTTATATTTATTTCTCACCAAGTTTTCAAAAACACTTGGTTACTGTTTTTGTGTTCTAACAAGTAGTAATTTGTTGGTTTCAGTGACTTATTCTCTGTGTGTCTCTTAAACTACAAAATAGTTCAGAACTTATTTCAGCTTTTCTGAAACTCCTAGTGGAAGGACTCTAGATTTCCAGGGGTGTAAATGAAGACCGAAAGCAGTTCTTGTTGTATTTTCTTTTAGCAGGTTGCTCCAAGTATTTCTTGTACACTGAGCAACATCTTTATTGTATCTACATCAGATTAGTTCCTGATTGCCAAGTAGCTACTGCACCTTTGGAATAATTACATTTGGTTTTGCTGGCAATTGTGTGTATTTAATGGCATTACTCAGGTGCAGGCTTACTGCAGGGAGGCTGAGGAGGCAATAGTTAGTATGGCCATGCGGGCTCTGAATCGTCCGTGTCACAGAACGTGGTCTGGGGCTGAGATAAAGCAGCCCCTCTTCCCCGCTCCCCTGCCCACACATGACATCTCTATATCGACACCGGGTGCGTCCCTGGTATTAACACTGCTCGTATTTCATACTTCACATTGATTTCATGCCTGTTCCTAAAGCCAGAGACTAGTGGTATAGAGCCTTCTGTACCCGATTTTCAGGGAGGCCTACTGACATCATGAGGAGTGGCATTTGAATAGGGATTTTCAATATTTTCAGCAAACCGAAATACCGCGTTATGTCTCTGGCAGGCTGTGAGTAACGCAGCAAAATGGTCATTTGCTGACAATAGTGTTTGTGTATTGCACAAACATTGCATTGCATTTCGTAGTTGAAATACACTGCACAAATAAGCACTTAGTTAGAAAATCAGTTGGGTTGAAACATTGGCTTTTGTGGAAAAATGGAATTAATAATTGTCTTAGAAATGCTTAATTTTTATTTTAAAACTTTTTTTAAAGCAATTATTTTATAGAAGGTTAAAGATGTTGTGGGTTTTTCCTTTAAAAGAATGGGAAGAGTGAGTTAAAATGTCTTACAAGAAAATCCTGGGTACTAATTCACCTAGTTGTAAAATTCAATACTTGTGATGTTCTGGAATGACAGCTCTAAAGATAGTAACTGTGTGTGTTTGTGTGTGTTCAGGGCATGACTCCCTCCGCAGTGAGAATTCAACCCTCTCCATCTGAGATTAACTCTGGAAGGTGAAAAGAGCTGTCTTTCTATTTAGAAGGAAACAGAGAAAGTCATCAGTAAACTGTCATCCTGAGTATTAACTGTGTAAAGCTTCAAAGCTTTATATAGATTAAGTTTTAAAAAGAGTTCAAAGCCTTGTACAGTTGTTAATCATTACACAAGTTATAACAGTATTATGGCATTTATGAAATAAATCCTGTCTTGTTACTTGCTGAGAGCAATACAAGGGTGAGGTAGTAGTTTTCTAGTTGTATGATATGCGTCCCTGAACACTTTTCTGTCAGATCAATATATAAATGCCTATCCAACTGCATGTAGTGAGGCTCATAGAATCTGCAACCTACTGTAAAATGACTTCTGATTACTTAAAATTATCTAAGTAATAGTTCTATTTATGTACTTTTTAAACTTCATTTCCTATTTCAAATACTACTTTTAGAGGAAATTTAGCTTTGTAATACACGCATTTAGTTTTGCAGTTACATGAAAAGATACTGCAGTATTGCTGACGTAAGATATTTAAAAGGGGCAATAAGTATCTGTATATAAAATTACAGTATATGCATTTGGTTTGTAGTGTTTAATTTTTTGTAGTAGGGTGTCACTTAAAGATCACGGGTCTTTGTTGTGCTAAACAAAGTTTTTTTTCTTAAGAGAGTGAGGCCACTTTCTTTAAAGTGGACATTCATGCAGAGATGCTTTAAGGTTTCTGGACAGACTTACAGTGGTGAGGCTTTGGTTATAGGAACCATTGCTTTAAAATTTTCTCATGTGAATCACATGGTTTTGTAGCATGCTGTCACACAAGCAGCTTGATTCTGCTGTAGTGCGCCTGGATGAATTGACATTAACAGATATATTTATCCACACACAACGCAAGGTATAGTTTATGTCAGAAAAGATATAGTTGCTGCGTTTGTAATGAGAAGCTGTTCCATGAGCTGCACAGGGAATGGTCTGGTTTCCATTGGGTTTGTGTGAGTGGATACTAATTTGGGTTTCTTTCCTTCACCTAGATGCCAGTGATTCTGAAACATTCACCCCTTTCAAAAGTTACTCAATTTGGTGACAGATTCAAAAGTTAGTGGCAGTGTGAGTGGAAATGTCCAAGCTCGTTTCTTTAGGAAATGAGGCTGGAGAGGATACCTGCTAGCAATTTGATAAGGAGGCTTCCTGAGCAGTGGGTGACACCTGAGAAGTCCAAAAGAATGTTAATTATTGTTGTTGCTTTTACTTTGTGCTGCTTTTGCTTATGTTTCTGTGAAGCTTTTATGCAAGTGCAGAGTTGCAAACTAAAGCAGGTGCTGTTGAGTACAGTCACCTACAGTAACCCGTACTCTAACAGTCCTCTTGTAAGTGCAAACTGAAATGACAGCAAACTGATTTTTCTCTTTTAACAGTGGAAAGAGTGGAAAGAGAAAACCTTTCAGACTATTGTGTTCTTGGTCAACGTCCCATGCACTTACCAAATATCAACCAGCTGGCAACCTTGGGAAAAACTAACGAACAGTCTCCTCATGGCCAAATTCACCACAGTACTCCAATCCGAAACCAAGTGCCAACGATGCAGACAATGATAAACCCTGGGCTCCTGTCTCCTCAGCTAAGTCCACAACTGGTGAGGCAGCAGATAGCAATGGCCCATCTGATAAACCAACAGATTGCTGTCAGCCGGCTATTGGCTCACCAGCACCCACAAGCTATCAACCAGCAGTTCTTGAATCATCCACCCATCCCTAGAGCTGTCAAACCAGAGCCATCAAATTCATCGGTGGAAGTCTCTCCAGATATTTACCAGCAAGTCAGAGATGAGCTGAAGAGAGCCAGTGTGTCTCAAGCTGTCTTTGCAAGAGTAGCATTCAACCGCACACAGGTATCAATTTCTATTCTATAACTAAGAAGTGCCGAGGGGGCAAAGTTGTGGCTCTTGTGGGGCTGTATGGTTGTTGCAGATCAAGGCAGGAGGTGTGCCATAGAAAAAGGTCAAACCACCCTCCGTTTTTTCCCCCAGTCTCTTTGTCACGATGGAACAAGACTCTTTCTTCCTGGAACAGATGTTCGTTTGCATTTGGTCACCCCTGTGCCATTAGCTGAGCTTTGTTCTCTAGCAGTAATTCTGCTCGTGTGCGTTCTTCCCTCAGTTCCTCTCTGTGGCTATAAACTTCCACATCTGCCGCTGCCTGATGGCCAGGAAGAGGTAACAAGAGGCTGTGAGAGTCAGAGGTGTCTTTGGGCTTCTGTCATTTCCTCAATTCTTTCGTGTGGTACAACTGATGCCACAACTAGTGCCAGAGGCTACTGCCACAAGAAATGTATAAGACAAGTGTGCATAGGCCTAAAGACTGACTGCTGGGAAAGATGTCTGGCATTTGCAGCAGATTGTGTTTGCTTTCACACATCTGACACGGATTTTCTCACTCGCCTAGTGAAACGCAGATGTTGAAATGATCGCATGATAGTGTCAGCTTAAGCCTAGCACCTGGAGTACCCAGGGTCAATGCGTGTTCAGAAAGACAAGCCATTTACGTTTATCCTGCTGCCAGGTACCATTCAAGGCATTCAAAGTATGATCTCTCAATTGTGATACTCTGTAACAAGGCTAAAGAAATGGAAAGTGGCTTCATAGTTAATACTGGTACAAATTTCTTTTGTGCAATCAGAGTTGGTCTTTGAGGTAAGCTTTACCAGCTAGAGAAAACAAGGGCCACATGCGTGTGTCTCCTGGAGGTCTGTCCCTTGCCCCATACAGTGCCTTTCACTGTTGTCCTGGATTAATGATTTTCTTTGGCACTGCCATTTTGGAAATGCCATGTTATGAGGGAACTAATTAAAGTATGGAGCACATTTTTATTACTTCCCTTCTTCCATTAAATTCATAAGATGGCTGCACTCAGAAAAAACATTCACTTCCAATCAACGTGACTTTGAGTTCTGGGGTTAGCCTTGAGGATATCAAATGAAAACTACATAGGAATGCATGAGTATTTCCTCTTTAAAATGCTGCTTTTAATTTGGAAAAGCTTTTCATCCCTCTGGGATCATAACCCATTGTATATAAAGCCTGGTATAATCAAGGTAGATGGTATTGACAGAATGACATATTCTGAACTTGAGCGAGAGGTCAGCAGTAACGTTGCTGGTGAGGGTTTTGCCACTGTCACTGAACAGGAAGCTCTGCTTTAGCCGGACTGGGAGAGCCGGGTTGGTAATGCCCAAGCCTGCCATTAAACCAAAAGCTCATCCCCCAGTGAGAAAGCTGTCATACAACTTGTGAGTTAAATCTACAGTTCTGCTACAGTATTTAAAAGGAGGCAAGGTTTTGATTCTGTGTGTCTAGGAAACCCCAAGCCTTGCACATCACTGACCAGACATTGCAGGTTGACTTTCTAGGACAGCAGGGAAAAGGCAACCATGTGAGAGAGACTGCTCTGGCCTTTTCCTAGCAGTGGCACAGCATTGCATCCGCCTATGGTGTTTATTAGCAGCCACAGTAGAGATTGCACCACACTCTTGACAGATAGTCTGAAATCTGGACTAAATCAGCTGCAGTATGGTTTGGGGTGGTGGTGGTGGTTTTTTTTTTCTCTTTTTTATAGCTCTGCAGTGTTCTGGCATAGGTCTAGTGGTTTTGGGACACTAAACAGGTCTTTGGGTGAAATGTGGTTTCTTCCCAACTTCAGTGGCAGTGTGACTGTGGGCCAGTCACACCTGACACCTGATTGGTGGTGGTTTTTTTTTTCTCTTTTTATAGCTCCTGCAGTGTTCTGGCATAGGTCTAGTGGTTTTGGGACACTAAACAGGTCTTTGGGTGAAATGTGGTTTCTTCCCAACTTCAGTGGCTCCTGGCAGTGTGACTGTGGGCCAGTCACACCTGACAGCATTTTCAAATGCCTTATATGACTTAGGACACCAGGTGTGTAACCATTCAGACTGGGCTCACTCATTGGGAGCACAGACCTGAGCAGACATGCCAAGGTAATGTCCTTTGAGAAGGTGCCAAGCACCTTTCCGGGGCAGGACTGTGCCTGGAAATGGGATGTGATGCTCTGTCCTTTGACCAGTTTACATTTGAGTTCAGTATGTAAAATGGGGTCTGTAATTCAGGGTGTACTAGTATCACTGGTTTTGTCAGTCCTCCTGTCTTCCTGCTGACTTTTATCTTCGGATGCACTAACTTCTCTAGCTTTTCTTTAAAAAAAAAAATCTTCCCGATTTTGATCACTTCATTACAAGATACCAGACACATAATTTTACATAAAAGGAAAGAAATTACTTACTTTTTAGCCCTCCATCATAAGTAATATGATGTACTATACAGTCCATGACACTGATTCCAGAACAGGCAAGTCTTAAACATCCATAAAAGATTTGCTCATCTCACAGCTGTGTTTCATTAGTTTACAGGGCCTTAATATAGAAGACCAGTGGATCTTACATATAGTGCATCATGTCCCTAGGAGCCATCACCGTAGCAAAAGAGTGTAGGTACATATTTATGCTTCCCTGTCCTCAGCTTTTAACTCCAAC
Organism: Aptenodytes forsteri; assembly: GCF_000699145.1. NCBI lineage: Eukaryota > Metazoa > Chordata > Aves > Sphenisciformes > Spheniscidae > Aptenodytes > Aptenodytes forsteri. The sequence continues at coordinate 2,285,420 of NW_008795918.1, forward strand.
TCAAATCAATCTCCCCTCGCATCAGAGACTGTTTGAGGTATTAAGAAGGCAGCCAGCCTTGCGCTGCACAGTAGAAGATGTGGGATGTTCCCACACACCCATGGTGAAGAAGCAAACTCTGTAAAAGGCACTTGAAGTGGAAGTTCAAGTCTGCTCTCACCACCTTGCATTCCCCCTGCTGCCTCCAAGGATCCTCTCCTTGGGAGGTGCAGACTTGTGCGTTTCTCTCTGGAAATGTTTGGGTTTGTTGCATTTCACAGGAAGTGCCAGCCTTAGAAACTGGAGGTCTGTTGTTTCTCACGATGGTATGAAATAATAGATGCTGTATGCCAGCCAGCTAATAATTGTATTAATCACTGCATTATGGGCCACTGCTTAGTCTTACTTCATGGTAGCTCTGTGGTGCACATTAGCCTATAATTAAGTATAGCTTCATGAAATATGTACTGTGAGGCTTGTTTAATAGATAAACTATTCTCTAATTTATTTTAAAGTCCAATGACCTACATACTCAATGCTGAAAACCCCCCTCTTACTAACATTATTTCTCCCCTGAGACCTTCCATCTGAGCAAATCTGTTAAATGAAGTAGAGGAAGCTTTGATCCAAACTAGGCTAAATCCATCGGAACAAATGGCTGACACATGTATGTATGCATGTGTGTGTGAAGGGGGACGTGAGGAGGGTCAGAAGAAGGAGAGGTGCAACTGTATGGTTTGTGAAACATCCAAATCTTCCTCTTAAAGTTGGAAATACATAGCTTAAGACAACAATATTTGCTTATACCTGTGGCCATGTTGTTTGCACACATGAAAACAAAGCGCTTCAGGCTCTGTGACAAATCCTGTGCATTTCCTGGGGCACAGTGCTCTGAGATGGAGGCTGAACATCAGGCAGCTTTGTACCTGCTGTGCGCATGGGAGAGCTGCACAGGGTGTTTGGCTAGGAGCTGGCCCAGGCTGTTTTAGCCATGAAGAGGGTTTCTTTCAAACAGAAAGTTCCAAAGTGAACATTTTCAGATTTATTTGAAACTGGGTGTGAAGAACCCTCAAAGTGTGTATGACTGATTTTTAGTAAATGCCTTGGGCTAACCTCTGCCCCTTATTTTTATTTTATCTTTACAGAGTCAATGTCACAATTTTAATTCACCCTACTGTGGAATCTAAATGCCTATTTATTCAGCAAACAGGACAGGTAGAAGAGAGTTCTCAGACCCACAGAGACAATACAGTTATTGAAGGTGGTTTTAATGACACAGTTTCAAATGAGTAGGAAATTCCTACACAACCTTCAAAACATTTAAAATGGTGGTGCACACTACCATGTTTGTCTAAGCTGGTGTTGCCCACAGCCTGCTCAGCAATGATAAGAATGATGTATGTTGGAAAGACACCCTCTTAGGCTCTATGTAGCCTTCCTTTCTCTTGCAGAAGCTGGCAGCACTGCAGTTTTTAACTCCAGGTATGGTCCTCTCTTGTGGACTGCAGTGAGTCGCTATTCAAACTTGTCAAGGAGGTGGTGTGGCCCAAGGAGTGGAGCCGGGGCTGTTCTGCCCTGTTCCAGGAGCCCCATTGAGACGGGTACGATGCAGGCAGAGAGGACAACACACAAGGGATGTTTATATTCCTGGCCCTACGCTTAGCTGGCCACCATTTCCCTCCCTCCAAGGCAACCAGGGGGCCCACTGGCTCCTACATCGAAGAGTGGATCAAGGGGGTGGAGAAAGCTTGCCATGACTAAGGCAGTTAGCAGTATTGCTGGGCCAGGAGGTTCAGTTTCTTGCTTGTGTAATTGCATAGTTTGTGCCCAAGTTCTTCATGGCCAAGATCCTTGGCCTTGGCTCCCTTTTGCAGCTCTGCTGGCCTGTGACCCGTAAGTTGGAAATTTGCAGGCTCCTTGATTTGAATGTGTTGTTTACTGAAATAGTTTGTTCCCTTTGTTTGGACTGCTGCTGTGAACTAATAGCTTGCTAATGGAAAGCTAGGCATCCTTGTCTGGGTCTTAAAAACTGTGTGCAAGAGTGTGAGTGGGTTTGAATGGAAGGTAGAGAGCTGTATGAGGCCCATCAAACACTTGAGAGTTACGTGGTCATACCTGATATCTTTATTTTAAGATGGAGGGCATCTTCATAAAGCATGTTGATACGCAGCCAAACTGTAAGCTGAAGTTGCTATTAAAACAGTCAGCTTTGCTTTCTGTAAGACTTTGGCACTTTTTGATTGTATAAAACCATTCAATCTTGAGAAAAAAACAAGGAAAAGTCTGATTAATACTGCAAATCCACAGGAGAAGTGCAACTGTCAGAGACAGAGCAGATGCACCTTGCACTTGGAATTGCCCTGTGCACATTTTTGAAAGCAGTCAAAGCTTTGAAAAGGCTAGAGTGAAGGAAGTGCCTGCAAGATACAGGCTGCAGAGGGTGAGAAGGTTTTAATGCACAGGAGGAGCAGCTGTCCCTCACTGGTCTCAAACAGTGCAGTAAAATCAAAGGGGCTGTCAGTGCAGCCTGGAGTTCTCCAAAAATGCCTACCTGGCTGAAGCATGCATCATCTTTAAATCAGGATAACTTCTAGGTGACTAGTAGCCTCTAAAAGCATGAGCACCCTTCAGGTTGGCCAGCCAAGCTACCGTGAAATGGGAGGCAGGACAAGGGGACTGCTGGCCAAAGCTGTTACCAAGGCTATGGACTTCTTCCTGGAGGAGAATACGCACATGGATTTTGGCCATCCTCAGAGCAGAGTCCTTGTGCCATCTCCCTCTTGCACTGTAGTTTCTCCTAATACAGCATTCGTGTTGGAAAAGATTGTAATAACCAAAGCTTGCTTATCGCAGGTTGTAATGTATTGAGAAATGGGCAGCTGGTGATGGTTACAGAAGAAAGAGGACTATTTTAAAGGAAATGCCTGAAAATGCTCTCTCGGATTTACCTTGTCCTTCTCTGGAAAATTTTTTAGCAAATCTGGAGGTGCTAAAGTGATCTGTGCTCTTCAAAATCCTAGCTGGAAAATAGGTCATTTGAATCCTGCTTTGCATAAGGAAAATGAACATACGTTCTTTCCTCTCCCTGCTTGCTCAGCACCCTTCTTTGCTGCAGGCTCTTGGAGTTGCAGTCAGGACGGTTGGTCAGGCTGTTTGTAAGAGTCCAGACAGTCTAAATCACTGGATGAGTGAACTGCTGCTCTCCTCCTCGGGAGTGCCCAGTGGACTGCAAAGCCCATAGACTGAATGAGTGTTTCTGTTTATATATATATTTTTTTTAAGCATCTTTTTTTTGCCAATGTTTTGACATAATAGCCAAAACTAGTAAAATGTTTGGGCGAGTGGCCAGTGCTTGTTTTACTGAACAGCCTCAGAAACTGGAAATATCCATGAACCTGAGGCTTTTTGAATGAAACAGTTGTGGTGCCAGATACAAAGAGCTGGGTAAAAACACCAGGCTGCTTGTAACTCTCTTCCCAAAGAGCAGTGCTCCCTCCCTCGCGCCCTCCTACCCAGAGTAGCTCTGGGTGAGGAGCATTGGCTTTCCAGCATGCAGATAGGAAGGCAGCGCTTACCCAGCTCAGCTCCTGCCCAGGTTGGCTGGTGCCTAACCGTGCCTCTTTGGATTAAAGGAAGTAACAGCACAGGGAGGAGGAAACTCTACCAGCCTCGGATGTAGTGAAATTTATGATGAAATAAACTCAACTGTTCCACCTTGTTGGAGGGATTTGGTCACACCTTGGCTGCAGGAGTGGGTTGAGGCATAGGGAAACTCAGGATCGATGCTGGATGGTGCCCCAGCTTCTGGTGCGACTGTGGGCAAGTCTGGATTCCTGCAACGAGGAAGGGGGAAATAACACTTCTGCAGTGTGCAGAGGTGTTGCCAGTCAGTTATAGAGGGGCTGGGGGCTCAGAGAGCAGGAGCGTGGTTGGTAAGGAAGCTCCAAAGAAAGGCTTTGGAGGCAGGCAGGGAGGGAGGTGGGTGGTGACTCCTCATTTACGTCTAATTCTGCTTTGGCAAAATTCCCCCAAACTGAAGTGGGATCAGAAAAGGGTCCTCTAAGAGGCTTTAAGATTAGAAATACAGTTTGTTGAAATAACTTACTCTTCCACCTCTGCTTGCTTGTGAGCCAAATCCTGGACAGAATTCCTTTTGCAAATAATTTTCCCCTTAACTTAAGTGAAAGGAAGACGAGCAGCTTTAATTCTCTGCCTGGTATCTAGTGAGACAGTCATGCTGCATTCATTGCTATGGTGTCTGCCCCATTGTGCACAGACTTTCAATTAGCAAGGGTTCTGGTTTTGGTTGGGGGGGGGGGGGTTTTTTTTTTTTTTGGGGGGGGGGGGGATTTTTTGTTGTTTTTTTTCCCCATAGAAAACTCTCTCTTATTGCATGAAACCCTTTCATGCTGCCTACTTGTTTTATTCTTGTGTGTAATGTGGCACAAGCAGCGTTCTGTTGTACTCACAGGAAAGAAGGCAATCTGTAAGGGAAGTGCTTAATTTAATAAATTGCAGATTTTCGGTACATGGGATATTTGTTCCAACAGTGGATTTTGCCCTGCCCAAAATTTCAGTCTACAGTGGATTTTGCACTGCCCAAAATTTCAGTTTCAATTAACTTAATTGTATTCAATAGGCTGAATGAAAAGATCTTAAGTAGCATGTGAGTCAGGCTTTCAGAATGTGTGCTTGTAGGAGGCGACTGCTGCCTGCTCAGCTGATGCACAGGAGTCCTAAGCCTTGGAAGCAAATGCATGGATATACAGAGCGTGCATGAGCTGTGCATCTTGCTCATTTCCCGGCATATTTCAGTATAAAGGTTTGACATGCATGTCATATAAATGGTGGCACTTTGTGGCTGCAGGTGGTCGGTCTTTCTCTTCCTCCTTTTCCCCATGCATCCACATTCAGCTCCACATGCACATCCTGTCTTCTCTCATAAAAAGAGATACCATAATAAAAAAGAGGCTTTATTAAACTAATGCAATAAAGGCATTTTCTTTGAGGATTTAAACACTTCATTTTTAATAATAAAAATCAAATTGTCATTGTTGCACCCTGTATAAGTTTTATTCAAATCAGCCTCTAAATGCTTTGTGCCTAAGCAGCTCTCTCCTGAGATGTATGTATTTTAGCATTAGTTAAATGAGTTTAAGAACGAGGCTCATACTCTGGCTGTAGGCGGTGAATCTAGAGATCAGGAGATTTCTTTTAAATGAGGGACTGATGTGATGCATTCAGCTGCACTGAAGGGTAGTGGGAGACAGCTGGTCTCCCATTTACACTGATGGAAAACCAGTCAAAGTCCTTTGAGTTCTGAAGTTCATATGAACTGACACAAAAGTGGCACCGCACATTTTGCCCATTGAGACAAAAGAATTGGTCAGGGAACAGGGTGCAAACACAGTTTTGCCCAATGGAAACTGTGACAGGATGGATACGAAGGTGCTTAGTTTGGCTAACCGCTCAAAAATTTCCACTGATTATCTAAAGCAATTTTGCTGAGCAAAATTAGACTGAACGCATTGCCAGGATAAGCATTTCTAAGAGACTTCCAGCACTTCTGCTTTGTATTCTAGCTGGAATTAGGAAGAGATGCAAGAGAATGGAAACAGCAGTGAGCGTTTGAAAATGAGCTTGTGTCCTAAGAAGCCTGCAAGTACTTCATACAGGGGTTCTTGTCAAGTGCTGTATACTTAGAGGCAGAGAAGTATTTTTAGAATTGTTGAATGTATCTTACTCAGTCCAGAAGACAGTATTGAAGGTGGGACCTGGAGTAAATGCAGAGAGGCAAAGAGATGTCATGGTAAAAGCCTGCCTTGATGCGAGGAACACACAGCAGGTGGAGTTGCTTTATTTCCTTGAAATGTTAGGGGAAGTTAGTGCTTCTGCTGCAGAGCTCCCTGGGCTGACCTGCCTCCTCTAGCTTTCAATTGCAAGTAGCAGTCAATTTTAAATATAAACGGTCATTTTAGCCTGGCAAAATCAAGTTTGTTGTTGTGTGCTGAAGGTACGATTTCAGTGTAGTTCAGAGTAGCTAACTAGGGGTTCCCTGAGTGCTGCCTTCCATGCTGGAAATAGGTCTTGTGTGCTGAACTGGGATGCTGAGCAAGGACAGGTTTACATCACTGATCCTTAAGATTCAGATATTGAATTTGAATAAATCCCTACATTTTCTGATCCTGATCAGAGTCGCATCTATACCTGTTGGGAAGCAGGATAGCTTTTCTACTGCGACTGTCAGTTACAAGTACTGGGCTTAAAGTATTTGGAGCTTTAAGTACTACAGGAGCAATATTTTTCTAGTATTTCATCATTTTCTCTGTTGCTTTTGGCAATAGCTGAAGTATGGAGAGGCACAAATAAACTGAAAGTATGAAAAAAGTATTTATGCTTTTTTAGTCCTTCATATATATAATCTCCTGATACAGAACATAAAAACTGAGGTTTAGCACATTAGTTGAGTTTATTTAAGTTTTTGCCTTGGCCAGCTTTTTGATTGTCCAAAGCCTGTTTTGAACCTTTTTAACCTTAGTGCCTGCTCTTGTAGACGCATTGCTTAGGTCTGTACGAGGGGGAGCGGAGCTCCCATCTGAGTCATTGGACCTGACGCATGTGAGGTCCTGGCCAGTGCTCACGAGTCTCCTGCTGCCTGATGGCCCTCATCCTCCTCTGTCCCCAGGACATCAGTGTCTGGGCTGCACTCCAGCATGACCTCCTCACCCCCATCCAGACTGCTTTTGAAAAGCTCTGGTTTCAAAACTGTCCTGCGTTCAGTCACTGGTAGTGCAGTCGGCTGTCCCACTGAGATCTCATTTACAGCCTTTCCAGGCCTGAGGCAAAGCCCTTTGGGAAGAAGGCAGAAAGCCTTCGCTTGCCTTCTGTGGGCTTTGGTCAAGCCTTTGGGTTGGTCTTGATGGCTGGTCAGTTGGTCCTTTGGATGTAGGAGTCAGTCTGAATAACATTTGCTCTACGTTGTACTGCATCATCTTTCAGAAGTTGCTTAAAAAAAGATTTCTTGCCCATGAGGTTTGGGTTGTTCATCCTGGAAATTCTGTAGTTAATAAAAATAAAAGAAATTCGTTCAGAAATCGGGTTTCATAAATGAGTGCAAAGCAAACCCCCAAGATAGTGGCTTTGCTGGCTTGGTTTTGAAAGACTAGATTTCAGCTAGTTTGAAAAAGCACTGTCAAAATTACTCCTACCTTAAATAGCTCCAATGACTTTTTTATTTTGATTGGACATTTGCTCCTTTTCCACCTTTGGTTATTTTTATTTTAAGTCAGTTATGGATCCAGTGTGTAATTTAAAAAATGGTGCAAGTTCCAAGTATAAACCAAACTGTGCCTGCGCAGAGTCCTTGTCTTGGGGTGAGCACACACCTCATTCATGAGCACGGCCTGTGTGAACATTAAACTTTTCATCAGTTGCCTCTTCAGCAACTGCCTTAAAAATGGTGCACAGGAGTGGAAAAGCAAAGATATTATCAAGCTACATATCCTAAAATGTATCCTGAGAGCTGTGTTCAGTATAGAAGATCTGTTTGGCTATTTAAAACCAGTTTAAGACTTTCTAGTCCCTGAGGATCTTCTTTAGGATTGCAGAGTTGGTTACTGTGCAAACTGCCAATTTTTTAATTTTTTTTTTTTAATATGTGAGATGTAAGTAAGTTGGAATGAGCTAATTTAGCCAATGGAATTTTATAACAAATGTACGAATGTTGTGGGTTTCCCTCCCTCACCCCCTCCAGCAGAAACATAATTTGCAGAAATGAAAACAGTCCCTGGCTGGCTTTAGGGTTTTCTCAAAAATAGAAACAGTAGGGTTTGTCTGGCTGGGCCAGTTTCCTCACCACACACCTGGTGTATATCACTTCAAAAAATACATTATGCCTCATTAAATTACAATTAAATGAAATCATGATCATTTGTTTTTCTGGAAGGAAGATGTTTTGCATATTGAAAGCCTAATTTGTTGCAGGTGACAAAAAGGCTGAACAGATTATTTAATATCACTTTATTTTTTATAATGTTGCTCACTGGTTAGTTTGTGTATACTTCAGTAGCTCAGAATTACATTATTGTAAATGTTACTGCTCTCAAGATACTTTATTTTATTGTCCTACCCTATCACTCAGCTATCTAGCCGCTGTTCTTTACCAGCGTTGTTTATCTTCGGTTGCAGGAGGACATGAGATTTTTCCCTCTGAGTCAGTTTTCTTATTATCTGTCCTGCTGTTTACATGGTCCTAAGCTGCCAAAGCACTTGGAGGAGCTGCAGGAAAAACTCTCTTTGCAACCAGGTTTTCTACCCGCGGGCCTGGAGCAGGGCATGGGGGAGCAGGGCTCGGCCCCTGCGAGGGGCTGCCTGTGTCGCGGCGCTGGGCGAAGGAGCTAGTCCCTCTCCCTGGAGCAGGTGCCTGCATTAGGAGGTGGCTGTACAGCCTGGTGATCGAGCAGCGATGCAAAATATTGCTACGTCCCTGTAGCAGAAATGAGACCCTCGTAGAAGCAAGAGGCACAGGCTAGGGTTCAAAACCACTGAATGTACCCCATGATAAGCTGTTTTTGGTGATGAATCAGAGCCTCCAGGCACAAGAGTTGGTATCTCAGGCAGTGAGATACCTCTTAGTGCCATGACCAAGCCACTTGTACCTGTGAGCCTCTGATTTACATAGGGAGTCAATGACTGCACTGAAAAGTAATTGCTGGCATGCTTTCACATATGTTTCTGCTCTCCATTTTTGAAATTGGACCATAAATTTAGCCAGGCTAAGATGGGAGGGAGAAAAAGCTGTCTGGAGTCAGCTCCAGTAGCTTTCAGGTACCTTTCTTTCAACCTAAACTCATTAATTTTTGAAGTTGATCTTCTCTTTAAAAAAAAGAAGTTATGTATCCTTTAAAAGACTTAGGAAATTAAGAATTTAGAGAATCTGTGGAACTGGTATTTCATTTATTTTCTGCATTTGGAGAATTTTCCACTGACTTTAAGGGAAAATTGTAGTAGGGACTTGCTGTATTGATCTTGGAATTGTTCAAGTCATGGCTTCAAGCTTCTGTAATGTCCTTTTTTGGTTAATGTCCCTTAGCCTGTGAGCCTGGCAAACTCTGGAAAGCTTTTCAAAATGTCCCTAGCTTCTCTGAGGGGTGGTAAACCCTGAGGAAGAAGCCAAGTACGAGCATGCAGTTGTGTTGAGGTCACAGAGATTACCAGAGGCCAGGCCAGGGCCAGCCCAGCACTGCACTTTCTTCGGACTTTTTCCCAGTGTAGACCTTTTTCACCAGCCAGCTTCTCTCTCCGATCCCATTTCTGACTGGAGGGTCCCACCATGGCTCCATTCCCACCTCCAGTCCTTCTGGTAACTACTCTCATAATTGCAGGAAAACGTAATTGGGAATCTCTTAGCTTGATTATGTAGATGAGGAGCTGAAAAGATGGAGCTGTATGCAGCCTACCTTCAGGTTGTGTGTTGAGCTTGTTTTGAGCACTTCTGGCATGAACAGTGCTGAAGTAGGGCTTTCACGTATGTGTTTTAATGTAGATGTTCAATAGCAGATAAATGCAGATACAGATACATCATTTGCTGGTCTGTTGGTTTTGTCAGGAAGTCTGGTAAATAAGATCAACGTATACTAAAAATGTTGGCATTTGGTTAATTGGCCAACTTGTAGTGGCAGTGTTTTAGCAAGGCTTTTGGAGGATACTCTCTGATATGGAAGAAAATAAACTAAGACTAAACATTACAGTTTTGACTACATGGTTGTTTTCTACCAACATTTTTCTTACAAGAAAGGAGTAAGCCTTGACTACACTCATGAGGCAGCTTGCCTCGGTTGTAGCTGTAAAGTAACTGCAAAATGCTCATGTCAACAGCGACAGCTAAATCGTGGCTGGGGCACTGCGGTGTCTCTTTGCACGTGGTTGCTGAACGTTGCTCCTCTCACAGCAGTAGGTCGAAGTGAGCCCTCCGAGCTCCGACTGGGATTTCATACGGCTTCTGTGGCCAGCACTCCTGGGAGCAGTGGTGCAGAGAGCCTCTGGGTCGTGGCAGGCGGGAAGCGGGAAGGGTATTGGACTGCTCAGGGAAACATTGGCAGGATAGCCTTTTAAAATAACGAGCCCCCGACCGCCATCTCTTATAAGTATTCTCGATGGGCAGAAATAATCCCTCTCTGCTTCTTTGCACACCAGTACATTTAAACATGTGTAGTTCAGGAAATTGCTGTTAACTGCTTTTTGGAGTGAAATACCCATTTGTGAAGTGTTGGATGTGAGGGGGTGCCTAGGGGAAGCTGGTGGCACACGCTGTGTCCCGGTAGTTTCTGTAGGCCGTGATCCAGGCTTGTGTGTTGTGCCTTTAACTTTTAGATAATCTGTGGAACTGTTGAGTGCGTACAGTTATGCATAAATTTAATCCCATCATTAGATTTAAGCCTCTTTTAATAACATTTTCATCTTTCCAACTCTTCCCCCCCCCATTTTTTTGGAAGTGCTGTGCTGGTTAGTTCCTGGAATAATGGCTTTTGTAAAAACTAGATGAATATGGTGTTCATTCATCGTTGCAATGTGAAGCCTGTGGTATTTTAAAATGAGGCATGAAAGAATGAGTTAAATCCCTAAAGCTAGATTCTAAGGCTTTATTACTGCTCCGTTTTTCTCCTCTCAGAAATGACTGTCCAAACCAAAATGAACGGACTGTAACATCAAAAACCAGCCAAATGTTTTTCTTTATAAACCTCCTGCACTGTTTAAATGTCGAAACTAAATTTACCAACCTTGGCAGATTTGTCAAAGATGAGCAGGATTGCCAAGTGTTCCCAGCTTCAAGTAAAAAGAGAGAGAGAGAGAGAGAGATCTAACAGCTCCTAAAATATTTGCAGCAAGCACCTGGTGGTAACTGCAATTTCTTCTACCCAATGCACCTACCTTCCTATCCAGCATCTCCATACTCAGAAGCTTATTACAGTGCCAGAATAGGACAGTCCCAAAATAAACCCCAGCCCCCAGAAGATAAACATTTTCGTACAAAATATCCCCTCTGGGAGAGCCCATGAGATTCTGCTGCAGGTTCTCAGTATTGCAACCCAGCTGGTTACACTAAACAAATTATAAAAACAACCCAAAAAACCAACACTTGACTGGGCTTTTTTTTTTTTTTTTTTTTTTTGAATTTTTTTGAACCAGGGCTTGTTGTCAGAGATCCTGCGTAAAGAAGAAGACCCTAGGACAGCTTCCCAGTCCCTCCTGGTAAACTTAAGGGCAATGCAGAATTTCCTCAACTTGCCTGACTCGGAGCGGGATCGCATCTATCAGGACGAGAGAGAGAGAAGTATGAACCCCAATGTGAGCATGGTGTCTTCAGCTGCCAGCAGCCCAAGCTCCTCCAGAACCCCACAGGTAAGATGCGATCCCTCGTTACCTGTTTATTGTGTGGGTTAGTCCAGGAAAGGAGCTCCTCTCTGCCCTTCTCCCGTCTGTTGCTCCCCTCGCCCAGATGAGTTGTGGAAATCCTTTTGTAAGGTTTTGGAGTGGCTGTTTAGAGACATTTAGTGGATTTCAGCAAGACGTTGTGATGATGATTCTAACTTTAATCAATGCCATAAATGCCAGAAAGTATGTAACGTTAGTACCTGAAAGACCGTGTGGGCATTACATACAGGCTGTTGATACATGTCTACTAAATGGCTATTACAGAATATATTATAGAAAGCCAGTGCACATAACTTTTTATCTGTGTCCATTACATTCTGCAGAACACAGAGGAAATTTCTGGGCTTCTGGAGAGGTTCATGTATGTTGCAATAAAAAGTGTGTAGTGAACAGAGGTCGACAGTGAATTAAATAGACATTGCTAGAAATCAGCGTGCTCCGTATTCTGCATAGGAAATCACAGTCCTTGAGTTAGAGGTTTACAGGAGTAATTATTTGAAGTACAGAAAGTAGAGATGGGCAGGGTGCTGGGAAGGAAGATGATGCTTTAAAGCTCCAAACCAGCTGTCATCTCATTGACTTAACTGCACGTGTTTATTAGCGTGCTGTTGCCGCCCACTTCCCCGGGTAGGTTGTTCTTTTGCACTAAGAAAGAACATCCACATACTACACCGTAATAGTCACCCCCCTTTTATCAGACTGCTTGCAGTCCCAGGCATATACTCTGAAAAAGTGAGGGTTCTTGCACAGAGGTGATGATTAACTCCTGTCATGACATATGCCTGACCTGAATTTGAAATTTCTAACTGTGCAGACATGATGGGTCAGTTCTAGCACTTCTCTTGATCTTTAGTAAATGGGCCTGTATAACCCTCCTGCTTCGGTGCTTTCATGGTCATGTAGTCTGCAAAGTCTCGGGCTGTGTTAGCCCTGCTTATAATAGTATTACTGAGCACTTCTCATATTGAATTCTGTGGCCACAGCTGCTAAAAATAAGTAAACGTTGGGGGGGGTAGTTTTACATGCAAACTGATCATCCTTAAGGAAGGTATGTTGATTTTGTAGAAACCTGAGCTTGTTCAGTTTAACCCTGGCGTTTGGGTGCACTTCACCACAATACATGATGTAAAGAACTGTTTTCACTAAAAGCAAGCGTATCCTGCCAACCCAAATTTGACACTGAATTTTTATTACATGGGAAACTCATTGTATAACTCTTACCTTTTTTAGTTACCTTTCAGTGAAAATAAAATTATAAAGGGAACTATTTTAATGTTCAAGTAGTGTATCCACTTTCTGCATTTATATTTATAATGCCATAGATTCCACAACTAAAATCGAATAACAGAAGGAAATGGAGAGGTTAGATGCAATCCAGTGAGAATAAAAATTGGATCTGTTGCCCCATCTCATTCCTCTGTTGAAATACGACATTTTTCCCATGTTCTAGCCACAGCTAGAACATTATTTAAAATAATGGAAATTTTGCCTGCCTTTTTAAGAGGTAAGCATTGCTATAAAACCATACTCTAGAAGTATAAAGCATCCTTGCCTTATTTCAGCTTGAAGAATCCAGTAGAATAAGAATAAGAATAAGAACCTCCAGTGAGGTTTTTAATCAGCAAAAGCAACACACAAAGGTTTGTGTACCCAGTGCTTGCCTTGTGCCCGCTGGATAACATTTCCCCAGCCCTCAGAGGGCCAGCACCAGTCAGCACAGGTGCTGTTTTGACAACTTGGACACCTCTGCAAATGAGGCTGCTTCCCAGCTCCCGGGCAGGCAGCACGGCTACTGCGCTTCCCCATATGCCCGGTATTAGTTCTGACGAGACAAATGCCATCCTTGCGTGCAGCGCAGCGATTCCCGGCAGCATCGCCTCCCCAAGCAGGTATGTTACCCTGGAGCAGGGTGCTTTGGGGCAGCAGCGGTAGGAGCTATACCGCCCTTTTAGGAATTGTGTTAGGGTGCCGGAGAAGTCGATGGAATGGCATTTGGAAACGTGGTTTCCATAGATACCAATCTCCTGCAGCAATACTTCCAGGAATGATGCTTGAGTGTGCTGGGTAGGAGGAGAGCACTGGCAGATAGCTGTGGAAGTGCTGGTGCTGAGGCAGTTGCGCAGGCTGTCCCAAACTCTGAGCCAGCCCCTCACCCACCTCGCAGGGTGGCCCCTGCTCAGGACCTGCCCCAAGGTGAGAATGGCAGGTTGATCCGGCAAACGGGTGCGAGCGCTGTGGGGAAGAGGCTCTGAGCTGTTAGGGGTTACTGTGTGCACGTGGAAGACCAGCAGCAATGGCTGGGTTTCAGCACTCCGGCACTGTGGTTGCAAGCGCTTCTTTTTCTTTTTTCCCCACTGTTTGCAATGATACATTTCAATAATGGCAAACTCCTTCTTAATATCAAGACCAGTTTTGAATCTAGGCCTCTGACATAAAATACTTTATTTTAATGACTGTGATATTTTGGTTTGGTACTTGCCCTACCTGTTTCGGTGATTAAATAAAAAATGGCCCAGCTTTCAGGGTGTGTGGGGCAGGCTTTTTTCCGATGTGTGGCTGTGGAGCTAGCAGTGTAGGAGACCCATGCAGGACACAGCTGTATTTTAAATGTTTCTTTTACATGCTAATTTTGTTCTTCCCAGGATCTCAGGCCTCCATAACGGCCTTTGAGGCTGTGGTGACCTCGGCTGCTGCGCTAGCCAAAGGCTCCAGTGACTGGGAAGGCTTTTTTTATACCCGTCAAAGCACTGCAGGGCCTTCAGTAAAATTAAGCTCCATTAAATGAGTCCTGACAGACTTGGACAGTCCTCTTCCTTCCCATGATCTCTGTTGTTTTCTTATGTTTCCCACAATTGCCCTAACTCTCATCTATCTGTGAACACTGAATTTCAGAGCGTGGTGTCCCTGTTGGTCCATCCGTCGGGCTGTACCCTGCATGTGTTCATGGCCTGTGGATGGCGGTGGGTTTAGCCCTGGCCTCCTGGGGCCCGGGCGGCTGTGGTCTGCCCCAGCTGCCGTCCAGCTGCCCCCGCCTGAACGTGGAGGGCTAGTCTTAGCAGGAGCAGGAAAGTCTTAGACCCTTTCTACGTGGGTCCTGCCTATGTCAAGCAGGGAACAAGCCCAGAGGAGTGCCTGCTGAGCTTGGGGATTAGGAAAGGGAGAAGATACAGGTTGGCTAAAGCTTTTATCTGGAAGCGGTAGGAAGAGTGATTAGTCTAGATTGTTGGCTTGATTGGATTTTGGCTCCATTATTAATGTGGCCTTTGGTACAAAAAGATGTTAGGGAGAGGAAGATTTGGAGGACAGCAAAACAGAAGGAGAAGTTCAGAAGGTTTGGTTTTGCCTAGTTAACCTTCCCATTAACAAATAGGCATTTGGGCATGTCTGCCTAGTTAAAAATTAACATTAGATGTACTCTAGCAGGCTTCAACTCTGGCACAAAAACAGGAGCCAGCTGAAAAGATTTATAATTAGGACAAATATCTGAATGTCACCAGGGTTTATGGGAGGTTTGGATCTATCGGGAAGTGTGAGCTTTGCCACCTAGGTTGTTTTATTTCCTAAGACCTTTACATCTCAAAAGAAAACAGAGATTTTATATCAGTAACCTACGTATTTCACTTAAAAGGTATAAGGGGTACAGTGATCCGCCCTGGTATCTCTCCTCTTTGAGCTCAGGAAAGCAAACGAGATCTGTCTCTCCAAGGGGCTGCTGGTGCCAGGAGCGCTCAGTGAGCATCGCACTGCCCTCACTCCCTTGTCTGCCTGTGCGATCTGGGGACCGCCTCGGCTGAGGGGCTTTAAAATAGAAGTCTTGCAGCAGCCTGCTGAACTGTATTGATAGAAGCCTTGTAGGGGTAGTCCAGCCCGGGGAAAGTACTGGCAGCATCCGTTATTGTCCTTCATTTGTCACAGAAGCTGATGGGAAATCATTCAATTAAAAGGAGTGCAGCGGAATACACAAAATCTCAATATGAGTTTAGGAGAATGAGGGCAGCACATCAAAGGCATGCCAAAGCCCAGCTTTATGAAATGATTTTTTTTTTTTTTCATTTCCACTGATTTCCTAGGTGAAATTAGGTGACTGTCTGGCTAGCATAATGATGATAAGGCTGGGAAACCATACATACTCAAATGACATACGTATAGTTTTAATAAAGGATGAGGGAGACTTGAGGGAGTGCATTAAATTGAGTAATAATTTATTATTTAGAGACCTCTACCCATTTACTCATTTTTTCTGGGAGAATTGGCTCTTCCTCCAAGGTGTAGGCCACTTTTAGAGAGGGGGGAGAAGGTAGAGGCTGGTGCCACTGCCGCAGTAGCTAGCTGGCAAAGCCAACTTCAGCGACTGCCTGCGGCCGAGTGCCGCGGCTACCTATCCTGTTGTTGAGCTGCTCAATAAACATGCTGGGAGAGGGAGAGGGGGAGAGTTGACAGGGCCTTGCATGTCCTATAGGAATGCACTGCAATTATTTCCAATCACAATTAACCTGATTAGAATAATGGACAGGAAGTGTCCCTCTGTAGCTAATGCAGTTTGGCATCAGCTGACTGAAATCCTTTGATAATTTCTGCACAGATGGCTGGGCTGAAAGCAGCACTTTTTTAATTATTATTTTCATGGTCTCTTGGTAGGCCAAAACCTCGACACCAACAACAGACCTCCCCATTAAGGCGGACGGCGCCAACGTCAACATCACAGCTGCCATTTATGATGAGATCCAACAGGAGATGAAAAGGGCCAAGGTATCTCAAGCTCTCTTTGCCAAAGTGGCTGCCAATAAAAGTCAGGTGAGTGGTAGAGGGGGTTTTGTTGTTGCGGGGCTTTTTGGGGTTTTGTTTTTAAAGCAAACTCTGGGGCTGGAACTAGACCCATCTCCTCCTCCCAACAATAAAAATACATCTGTTCCTACCATAATAATAATCTTCATCTCTGGGGAACCTGTCGTGTTTTTGGCTTTTGCCTGCTTAAGTGGTTTCCTTTTCCCTTTTAAAATAGGCTGAGGAAAGGATCAGCTCACAGCCAAGCTTTTTCTCCCCTTTTGTACAAACACGCATGTCTTTTCCCACTTGTGGTATATAACTTACACCTCTGCTAGTGGGACAAGGACCATTCAAAATGATGGTATCTTTCTCATTTGGCAGGTAAAGAAATTGTTTTCTTAAGTGATTAACTGAGGGAAGGCAATGGGAAACCGCATATTAGGCAGGTGTTTCCTTTTTTTTGCATGTTGTATGTGCTGCATATGGTATTGCCATGTGAATAATTCACATCAGATCCAATCATTTTTACAAAAAGGCATGAGAGGGCACTGCAGTGAGTTCTCCTGGATTAATTTCTACCTTGGGTGTAAAAAATACATGCGGGCAAACCTAGGTCAGGTGAAATTCTTGAAGAGAATCCATTAATTTAAAAATTTCATCCAACTCTTTAAAAAAATATAATGCACCAGAAGGGATTTTATGGAAAGGAGGACAGACAGAATTTTTTGTAGGAAGGGCAGCAAGTGGATTGGAGACTGTTGGAAGGAATTGTTTACGCAGTGAAAAGGGCTGCTTCTGATCCTGGATGAAATTACTCAGTTGTGCTAGGAAAAGACATCAGTGTGCACACAAAAATGCACAAGTGTGTCTGTGACAATGAGAGAGGGGGATAGAAGTATCTGGATGCATGCACTCTGCAAAATACATACTTTCTTTTCCTCTGTGCAGGGAAACAACATTGTAGTCATTAAAGTAGATGTGAAATAAGAGGTTGAAAGGCATATAAACAAAGCATCAAAGGCTATGAACGCACATGGGAGAGCCTTGTCCTTGTTACAGGTATTTGTGCCCTGACACATGGAGGTCTGATTCATTTTTCCTTCCTCATTTAATCATTCATTTTCTTTGCCTTTTGCTTTCTCTTGTCAGGGTACAGCGGTTACAGTCCGCAACCCCTCTACCCCCCAACAAATTCCCAGGCACAGTATGAAATACATAAAAGGAAAATACCATGGAACCCTCTTAAACTGTTAAATGCATAAAAATCTCATGTACCACATGGCAAAATATAATGAGAACTGGAGCTGTTAAACGAATAAAGCTGTTAAAAGCGTAATGCCACTTGGCACAACTACTGTGCATTTAACGGTTTTCCACTGTGTAATAAATGACATATGTGGTAAACGTGCAGTAAATATAAAAACTGCACAATTGATTTTGCAAACGTGCCCCTTATTCTTTACTCCATGCAGATATCAAAGTTCTACCCAGAATCCGGACTGGACAGCTTTTAATAAGGAGTGTTTAACATAGACTTGAATGCCAGCCTCTCTGAGGTTTGGCTTAAAATTGCCTGCAAGCTTCCTGTCATTATACCCAGAGGCTTCTTGAAATAGAGAGGGACTGAACCACCCAACAATAATTTGGGTGGCTCACCAGCTTCGGTGTTTGCCAGCTTGAGCGTGCTTCTCTGGCAGCATTGCACACCAGCACCAAAACAAAAATAAGCTCCGTAGTCTTTCACGTGGAAAAAGAATAGGGCAGATTTTGAAAGCCAGATGCAAAAGGTTAAGAACAGGATCCACAAATGTTATTGTTTAAAGCAAAGTTACTGCACATAAAGGTTTTGTTTCTTCAGCAGCAGCGAATAAAGAAGTGTTTCTGAGGCTGATGTTTCTTTTGTTTCACAGCCCTGCCAAAGCAATACTGGCTCCCTGGGATGACCCAGCATTCACCATGCTGAGATGTCATAGCGCTCTGCTGGAGCATGAAAGTGGTTTATGGGGGCACTGGAAGACAGGGACAGAGAAGCTGTAGCCAAGAACCATAGCGGTACGGGGCCTCCCCCTGCCCCACAGCCCACCTGTGTGCCTGCCCCCTGGCCTGGCTTGGTGTGCCTGTGCTGTCCCTCCACTGGCTGCGGTGCCCTGTGGCCAGGAGGAGTGCCAAAAGCAAGGACACAGTTGCTTGTGCAGGGGAGAGCCACTGGCATGGTGGGATGGTCGGTGTGTCACCTTAGGTCTAAAAACTAGCATGGGGCTTTCCCAGTGCTTTGTGCAGGCCAGTTGTGCCAGTCGTGGGCATTTGTGGTGAAGATGCTGCTGATTTCAGCAGCTGAGTTACATGGTGGGAAGTGCTCATTGAAAACTGCCCATGTTTGCAGAAGAGAGAGTTTGAAAGAGGGGAAAAAAGAGCTAGTCTGAGGGTTTGCTTGGACTCTCCGCCAAGGTTCGTTCACTTGCTGTTCTCCACAGGCCTGGCTTGCATTGCATTGGCTTCCTCTATTATTCCCTCACCCCAGACTACTGAGAGGCTTCCAGTTTGCTAACAAGGCATGTGTTATGTTGGGCACTGCTGTTCTGTCAACAGCAATCCACGGTGCTGTGAGATCTTCACAGTTTTAGCAGCCAGTGAATCTCCGACAGGGCTGTTTTGACATTTTATACACAGGGCTGTATGTCATGTACCCGAGAGAGCATCCAGAGCCAATGGAGGCCTCATTTCATCTTCTGTCTTCGTACAGGAAGAGTGGTACCCACTGAGAGCAGTTATTGCAAGCGGCATCATCCAGCGGTGGAGTTAATTGACCTCTAATTTAACAAGTAGCCATCTTTATTCTTAAGTCATGGCAGAGTCTCAGTTCAGCAACTAAAGGGAAGGGCAGCTGCTAGAAACAAAGGTTACAAATCACAGAGCTCACAAGTCAACATAAATGCAAGGAACAGGGCCTCACAGAGGTACCAAGGTAGTATGGTGAGACTTCTTTAAGGGAATCCACCTTCATAAAGATCTCAAGTCATTCATTTTAGACATTGACTTATCCATCGCTTACTTACCTTAATATGCATTTTATTCCTTGCAATTTATATCTAGACATTTTTACTCTTGTTGTGAAGTGCTGTGCATCCCTTTGTATTTTTGAAGGCAGCAGGAGCTGAGGGGCTCAGTGCCCTCCAAACACAGCCTCCAAAGCTGTCATCCGATTTTAGTTGCCAGCTGCTAGTGATGTACCATGCTTCTCTGGGGATGCCGCCTGCTAGTCCCCTTTGTCCTTTAAATGGCTAAACCTGGGACCTGTATTATCACGTTGGGAGTGTTTCTGAGTGTGGCCGGAACACCAGGATTTGGTTTCCAATCTGTGCTTTGGGCTCTCCTGGTTATATTTGATTCACAAGGAGATGGGTTTCCGGTGTGCCATTTCAGAGAGGTTCAGGTGGCCTGTGTGTCTCCAGAGCTGGGCAGTGGGACACGTAGAGACTTTGACCTTGGGTTGCTTCAGGTTTGGACTGTCGGCTTCTACCAGTTATCCAGTTCTGCAGCTGCTCTACAGTACGACTTCAGAAAAACCATTTCCCCTGTGACCATGTGCCAGTGCTTCTGTAATACTGTGCAGCAGCATCGCCCCTCTGACCTCTGCTAGTGAGAGTCCTAGCAGAGGCTGTGCTGTGCTTAGCAGACTTTTTTTTAGTCTGTGAGAAATGAGTTTAGGAATATAGTTCTGTTCATAATGAACAGTCACTATCAAAATAAATAGTGGGCATAGCTGGCTGGAGCCCTTGTTGACAGTCAGAGGTAGGGCAAAGTTTGTACGAACATGGAGACCGAACTTCGCACAGTTCTCCCAGGGCAAGAGACTCTCCTTAATCAGGCTGGGGTGGCGTGGGGAAGCGGGGCACGTGCTGCTGGGGATCTGCCCCGGGCAGGGCAAATGGAAGGGTTCGACCTTCACCAGTCCAGTGAAAACAAAAAGTAAACCCTTGAAACTGAAATTCTTCCTCAAGGGACTGGAATTTGTTTCAGCTGCACCACAGTAAAGCAAGAGAGACCCCATGGAGCAACATTTGAAAAAAACGTTAAGCTGGCAAAGCTCAGTCTCTGCTTCATATCTTTGCCCTGTTTAAAAATGAACAAACAAAACATAAACTTGACGGGGGAGGTGGGGGGGTGGAGGCTGGGGGCAGAAAAGCCCTTCAGTTGAGGCCCTTCAGGTTAAGAGAAACCCAGGGCTATGGATGGAAATCACTACGACAGTTCCTCACCTTTCCTCTGACTTTTCCTTTTCATGTTGAGATCTCTGCCTCATTGCCAGGATTGTCTGGGAGCCTGTTCTCTGGCCAAGGGGGGTGTTAGCCCCACAGTAGGAGCCCATGCTAGATGGGTCTCAGCACCATGGCCACCTGCCCATGCCCTCACCTCCTGCCCGTGCTCCGAGAAGAAAATAGAGGTACTGCGAGAGGGATGAGCAGCGTCACTCTGGGGCAGGGTTAGCTCTAGAAACCCCTTATTTTGTCCTTCCCTCTCTTTCCTTCCCAACTTATGTTCCCTCGTATACGTTCAATATGATGGGATGCCTTCTCTCCCCCTTTTAGCTTATAATAGGTATTTTGTGTGCCCTTAAACTAATTAGCTTCCAGTGGTGATGAACAACAGCTAGAAAAAACAGCTGGTGGTGAAGATGCGTAGCATATATAGTGTATGCATACAGGGCACTTCGTACTGCTGTAGCATCTCGGTGCCTTTATGATGTTGCGAATCACTACAGCTGGGGCATATCTGTTGTGCTGATATTTTGATGTTCTTGTTACATATGGAGGAAATACAGAAAGACATTTCTCTCCTTGACTGAACTTAAAATTTCTTTGAAGTACCTTTGGACATTAGCTTCTTTTTTACAAACTTCTATATGCAGTCACAGTGTGACCCCCATCCAGGACAGCATCTGCAGCGGTGTGTTAGCCTCTCAGCAGCTGAGCGAAGCAGGGACAGTTGTGGAGTTGGGGCTTTGCTCAGGAAGTCCTTGGCAGACCTGGGAGCTGATGGCAGGCTGCTTGCCCTAACCACAAGCCCACACTTCCTCTCCAGTGTGGGGAGAAGCTAGTTTGAACTTGGCACTCTGGAAGTATCCTCAGTGCACAGCATCCTTCCCTCTGAGGCCAAGAGCTGTAAGCAGGCTTGGTGTTCCCATGAATCTAAGATATGTCAGGGCTCATGTACCTCATTCCTTTTTTTGTATTTTTTCGTGTTTTATAAGGCTAGTGAGAAACTGGCCCTCATGAAAGTGCTTTGCATTTTGCCTTAAATTTTTTGGGGAGAAAAAGTACCGAGCGTTTCAGAAAATCCAGTCTATTGAGTGATTAACCTTGAACTGTATCAAAATGCTCCAAGTAAAGCTTCTCAGGTTCAGTCCCCCTCCCCCGGCCCTCATCAAGAATTCATTGAAGCCATGACAGAACTCTCCATTACAGTTAGTCTTTTATCCATTTCAGCTTTCTTGATTAGGTTATCTTGAATCATTAGGGGGTTTATTTATTTTAATAGACACTTATTGGATTCATGGAAAGAGAGTTTGGCGACTAAGGAACAAGAGCTGAATATTATCTGGCTCATTTCGCACTGCAGAGAGTCCCAAACTGAGCGGAGGGAAGAGAGGCTGAGGAAGTTTGTCCAGAGGACTCCTGTGATCCTGTGTAGAAAGGGAGCTTTCTCTGTGGAACGCAGCATTTCTTTCCTAATCTTTCAAGACTTGCGTCGATCATTGCTGCTGCTTTTTTTTCCTTTTGTCACATATGTTGACATTTTCTGCACTGATGATGTGGGTGAGGAAATGGCCTTTTACATTTATTTTTGAGATTTATTCCTGAATCACTCTTACTAAAAACTCTTCATTTGCCTACTCATGCTTTCACTGGAGACCTTAGAAAATGTCAGCACAGAAAACTAGCTGTATTATTAGTATTATTATTAATTTCAGTGTAACTGCAGGGAAGCACAAGGTCAGTTTAACTGCAGTTTTAGCCAGGCTCGAAGTGCCTCGTGGTCCAGCCTGAGCAGACAGCCTGCCTGTGACTAAGTCACCACGGACACCCAACTGCCACCTCCTGTGATGGCTTTCAGTAGAGATGCTGCTCGAAGTGTAAGCATAACTGAGCCTGAACTCTTCCCACATGCAGCCTTGTCCTTTAATCAGAAATTTGGTCCTTGGCTGACTGCAAGTCAGCAGATCTGTAGGAAGCAGTTTTTTGGGGTCAGGATATTTGTGCATACCTTTGTTGAGCACTGGAAAACCTGACCATATTGTAGTGTGGTACCTCTGGCTGCTGGAGCTGCCTCCCCTGCTCCAGGGTAAGTCTAGCAAAAGTGAAAGGGTCGAGCTGCTAAGAAGGGCTCAGGGATAAGTGACAGAGAATATGGCTCGCGATTGCTGCACCAGCTAACTGTCCCTCAAGGGAGTTTGAGTGTGCCAAGGCTTTGGTGTAGTAAGCACGCTGTTTCTTTAACAGCATAAAAGCACAATGGGAATGGCTGGCTTCCTGCAGATTTTTGTTGTTGTTTGCTTAGCTATGTGGAAATGTATTTGATTAGGAGACAGAGAGAGAGGTTAAAAATAGGACATTAATATGATATTATTTGTTTTATCAAATAAAATGCTTAGAAAATGTTTATCTTGTCTCATGAGAACAACAAAAATAGAGGCCAGCACTTCTCTGCAGCTCTCTTTAATGAGCTAAATTGGGCTGCATTCTCAATGCCTCTAGAAGTTTTGGGGTGAAATGAAGGAAGTTCTGAGCAGAATTCCTTGCAACCACAAGCACTGGGTGTGCCTGACTGTAGAGCCAAAAGCATCCTTTAATTGTGCTGTTTTTCCTCCTCTTATTTTTAATGGAAGACATTCCCATTTAAGAACCTTAGAAGCTGACATTAAGGGCCAGATTCTGCCACCCATATTGACACTGGCGCATATCAAACTGCCCCGGTAACTCTGTGGCAGTCAAGGGGGCTGTTTGTGCAGTGGAGCGAGACTTGCGATGGGCAGAGGAGGAAGGATCAGAAGCACAGCGTATCATGGATCTGAGGAAGGATGTGTTAGTTATTAGATTTTCAGAATACGTTCACAGAAGTTGGATTTACTTGTAATGCAGTGAGCTCAGATGTTGTGGATGAGTGGGGGAAAAGGTGGTGAGATAGCGTCTCCTTCTTCACTTTTCCTTCTTCATGCCGATAAATGTAGCTATAGATGAAAATTCACTGTGAATGGCTGTAGTTCCAAGAATGTCTGCATGTTAGCATTTCCTAAATGAAATAATTCTCCTGGAAAGCTCTGTGTAACATACACAGACTCAAAGAAATAAATAAAAGAAAATAAAAAAAACTGCAACCAAAAAACCCTAAGTTGAGATTTTTAACAGAAAAAGGAGATTTGCATATTAATAATTCATGAGTTCTCATTGAACATGCACGAAGAAACGGTGCTATTCAATAGAGAATACTGTCATCTGTCACTGTTTTATTTGACATTTACACTTCTTTTTTTTTTTTGCCTGGTACTGCAAAACTTTCTTGGATGGCGTGCTAAGATTATTTAAATAAATAATTTAAAAAATCCAATGCAGACTTTTCATCTGTGCATGGGGAAGGCGGTTACTTGCAATCATAAAGAATGTGTGAGTAAACTGCAGCTCTGTGTTTTCTCACGTATTAGCCGAAGCTATCGCCTAATAAGCAGCCCCATAGATGGATAGATAGGGTCTTGAATGGATGGGCGAGAGAATGAACGCTTGAATAAATAAAGGGAAGGATAGGAAAAGAGCAATGAAAGGACAGATTTGATGCAGATAAGTGTACACATGCACACAGTGGGTACGCATGTGTGTGTGGGGGGGTGAGCGAATGATGGCTGTTGTGAAGAAAGCTGCCACAAATACATTGCCGTTGCCGATGCAAAAATAAATATTTATAAATGGCGTTGGGGGAGATCCAGTCCAGCACAATGTGAGAGAAGACAGGGCATTTAGCACAATAACGGTTCAGAGTTAGGCGCACCTTGCAATTTCTTGCTAATATTAGGCTCTTTCTGCTCTGTAGGTTAGTTATTATTTATAAAAATCACAGAACCAGCTGATACATTCATAAGCTAATTATTGTAGCAGCTGGGTACACATGGTGCAATATGTCTGAGGCTGTGAAGTATCACAGATTTCTTGGGGCCTGCTGTGGTGGGGGGTGTGCTGTTGAAGGCTAGATCCCTTAATCTGATCAGCCAAGCAAATACTTTGTGGGGAAACTGGATTAATATCTCTCTAAATACCACGGATGTGCTTCACCTTCAGAACCAGGCTCCTTTAAACGTGCCATTAGCTTATCTCCTTTGGGGAATGGAGAAGTTCTCAGGTGTCCTCAGGATGGCGGGGTCTTTGCCTGGTGCCTCCCTTTGCCAGAAATTAATTTGGTTTGCTCATGTCTGCACACATGGTCACACTGCAGTCTAATCTTTTCCCTAATAGCTCCAAGGTCAGGACCTCGCATGTTGCCAGGCAAATTGAGCGCTATCCTTCTTAAAGACTAATGGCAGCGAGTGCCTAGTCCATAATGAGGCCTGTAGTGTTGCTCTAAGTGATTGTAATGAGTGCTGATTATAACGGGACAGATAAATCAAAATGCAGCAGTTGCTGTCGGGCTAGCCGATCCAACTTCAGGAAGGGGAGGTGGCCCTGCCGAGCCATCCCCGGGCTTTGCCGGAGTCGGGCACAGCGCAGCGCCTCGCAGCCCTCGGGAGAGCCTCAGGAGTCGTCCTCCCCCGGGCCTGCCCCGCGTGGGGTCCGGCTCCACCAGGTGCAGGGTTTTGCGTGTATTTACTGTTAAACGATTGGTCTTCGTGCTGCAGCATCCCTAAGGAGATGTTAAACATACCTGCTTGAAACATTTGAAAGAG
The DNA here is from genome assembly GCF_000699145.1 of Aptenodytes forsteri. NCBI lineage: Eukaryota > Metazoa > Chordata > Aves > Sphenisciformes > Spheniscidae > Aptenodytes > Aptenodytes forsteri. Next base: position 2,310,528 of record NW_008795918.1, read on the forward strand.
TTCAGTTGGAGACTTATTCAGATCACCAAAACCAGGGAGAAACGGGAGCTTATTTTTTCCACAGATGGTTTATTTTCCATTTCAAAAATTATTTCCTTTGTATGGAGGAACCCCTGAGAAAACACAGTGGAGCTGGGAGATTTTCTTCCTGTCTTTTCTCTAAAAGAGAGAAAGTTTTGGGGGATTTCTGAGCGGAGGAAAGGGAAAGAGGAGAACTGAGGGCAAGGGATGTGGCCAAACCACATTAAAATGCAGACATCACCTGGCTGAGAGATTACCCAAATACCAGTCAAAATACTTTGAAAATATAGTACAGGGTTTTTTTTTCCTAAGTAAATGATGAGATATCTTGTTTTCATCCTTGCCCCCCCCCCAACCCAAAATGCAGACATCACCTGGCTGAGAGATTACCCAAATACCAGTCAAAATACTTTGAAAATATAGTACAGGGTTTTTTTTTCCTAAGTAAATGATGAGATATCTTGTTTTCATCCTTGCCCCCCCCCAACCCTCCTAGTTTATTGCAAGAAAAGATCAGGTCTGCACAAATGTGGCCTCTCACTTGTAAAAACAAGGCAGTGTTGTGTTACAGATTAGTTTATAAATCCCTGGTGGCTTCACAGTTCAGTGCCTACAGCTGCTGCAGATGGGCCTGGGTTTTTGTCTCTTCGCTGTGCTGCAGCCGGCAGTTGAAGGAGAAAATGGAATGATCAGGTTATTAACATGTAGGCCGTGAGGAAGAGGCTGCACAATGAGAACAGCTGGTGTTGCTGTCTTGGCTGATGCAGCGGAGATAATCAAATCTTGCCTTTTTGGGGGGGGTGAAGGCAGAAGACACAGTGGAAAGTAAGACAAACAACGGCTTACGATATTATATACGGGGTTTAGAGTGCACGATAGAAGTTGTCAATGGCTTACAAGTTGTTACACAAAAAAGCAATACCAAAAAACCCCCACATGGGCCGGTAATGAACCTGGCTGATCAGTTTGCTCTAGTTGCTGTTTGGAAAAATACAGTTTTGGCTACTTCTCGTACCGAACATTTTTAACATTGATCAAGCTATCTTTTAGGTATTGCAAGGTGCCTGTCAAAATGGTGTCAAAATGCTGAGTTGTAGCTCAAAAATGATGGGTTATAAAGCTACTAGGTAAAATATTTTGACAGGAGTCAGTAAGGGCGTTGACAGCATCCTCAGCATTATCTTCTCATATTCTGTCATTTGCATTGCGTCTCCTTGCGCGCAGGCGGGGCCGGCTGCTGGCAGGCAGGATGGGGCTGGCTGTCCCCTCCCCGGGCAGGTGCAGCAACAGCCACCATCCCTTGTTAACCTGCTGAGGATGCCAGGTCCACCGCCACACATGCTCAACACGCGCTTGTGCGTCCTCACCTTAACAGCTGTTGCCATTGTGCTCTCTGGTTGGCTTTGTGTTTTAGAGTGGTTTCCTCTTCCTGAAGCACTGGTGCTTTCCCCTCCAGGGGTCTGAGCTCTCAGCTCCTGTGGAGAGGTCCTACAGGACTTCATACAGTGGTAACTTTTTGAAGGCATTTCAAACTAGCTTTAAAACAATATAGCAGGAATAAAATCTACTATTATTATGATCTGTAGTTGGGTTTAGAACAACCTCCTCCACCTAGTATCTTGATCTGTCTAGTAACTTCTGCAGGACCCTGTTTGCTGCTTTCATGCTAAATATTAGAGGATTCCCTTTCTGTGAAGTTACATCTTCTAAGTGACCATTTGATTATTTAAAGCTGTCAAATGTTAGTGGGGTTCAGAGCTGGGGGAGTCAATAAAACATAGTGACAGCAGATCAGAGGTCTTTACTTGATAGTTTCTTCTTCTAAACATTTTCAGTAGTGGTTGAATTTCTGGTCCTGCAGCTGCAACCCTTAGCATGAGGGTTGTTAGCAAGTCTCAGGGGTTATGTCTCCTTTTCTCTTGCTTGGATGGAGAAATAAAGGGGCTCTGAAGTGGAAGTGGAGGTGCACCTTTATTTCAACTCTGGTTTTCTACAGGAAAAATATTTATATCCGAGCATTTTAAAAATGCTCGGGGGCAAGACGCTGTGCTTCCTGGTTCCTGTTAAGCACTGCTGGTTGTGTCTGTTTCTCCAACTTGCAGGAAATATATCAAGGATTTGTCGAGACCAAAAGGCAGCTGAGGGTAGGGGGTGTTCTGTGTGAGATGAGACCAGCGAAACTTGCAGCACAGAGCTTTAAGTCTAGCTGACGTTCCACTCACATCTGGTTCCTCGGTGCTCAGTGAATTACCTGTGCTGACCCTACCGTTGCAGGGCTGGCTGTGTGAGCTGCTTCGCTGGAAAGAAAACCCAAGTCCGGAAAACCGCACCCTTTGGGAGAACCTCTGCACCATTCGCCGCTTCCTGAACCTTCCCCAGCATGAGAGGGATGTGATCTATGAGGAAGAGTCCAGACATCACCACAGTGAGCGTATGCAGCATGTTGTCCAGCTCACTCCTGAGCCTGTGCAGGTCAGAGCGCTAACTTCCTTCTCAGGGTGTCTGTGGGGGGGAACAGCTGTCAGAGGTAGAGAGAAGCAACTGGTTCCAGCTTCCTTCTGCTTTGCAGGTTGAGACACACCAGTTTTCATCTGTCTGTAGGGCCACATGCAAGCCACAGCTCTCGGGTTCAGAGCTCACTGTGTGTATGTTGCAGCATGTGTGTGAGTGTGTGCAGGTTTGTGTTGGTGGTTGAAGAGAAGGGATGTGACAATCCGTGCCACCGATAACAGCAAGGTCAGTAGTAGTGATACTACGGAGCTCCCTTGGCGTCAGTAGTTGTGTTGTGACTGAAACACAATTTAGCTGTCTAAAGCTGCCGACATTTAGAGGAGTACAAACGTGTTCCACAGCAACAGCAAGAAGTGTGCAGTTATTTAGGAAGCAGAACAGGAGTGGGGACTTGGTCACTCGCTCCTTCTCACAGAACCTGAGCACCCCTGATACCCACTCTCAAATGGTGGCCAACGGGCAACTGCAGCCATACATTTGCTTTTGTTCGAAGGAGCCAGATAACACTTCAGGAGAAGTAGGAGGGTAGGAGAGGAAGTTTGTCCATGCATGGGTAACACAGGGGTTTTGAAGAGTGTAACATGGAGAAGTCTTTTTATATTCAGTGAAACTTTTAAAAGTACTTCTAAAATGACCATGGTGAGTATTTTGCGAGGAACAGGCCTTCATTTCACAGCCTCCTCAGGATTGTTTTGCTCCTCTCTACAACCTTTGTGACTAGTATGAATTTTTGGTTTGTGCACCTTTGTTCTATCCTTGTCTCAGGTCTTAATAGTATGAGAAATAGATAGATACAAATATGCGTAGGGAAAATGAAGTGGAAATACTACAAGATTTTTCATCTTTGCAGTTCCAGCTTATGTGTATTCCTAATAACTAGTGATGCACGTCACAAACCCAAACATCTGCTGATGGTCAAGAGAGGCTCAGGAGGTGTTTTTTCAATCTAAAAAGCTGAGGTGATGCCTTCCACAGCAGACCAACCTTGTAGATTGCCACTGGCGCTTGGTGCCATTCACCTGATCCCATTGTGTGACCGCTCTCAGAGAGTCGTCTGTACTGCGTTTCTCTCTGATAATCTCACAGTTCCTCCTCCCACTTTTGCTCTCCCCTTTGTCATTTGATGGCGGCTTGCACTGCTTTGCTACTCTTGGTGTGAACCTTGACATTCAGCCTCTATTCTTTGTCGCTGCTCTTGTTCTGTACTGCTAGCACTGCTGCCAACTATTTAGTCACCTTTTTCCAAAGGCAGGAGGTTTTTCTGTCTTGTAGTCCTGCCCGTTCTGAAACATGTCGGTCTCACCTAGATTAATTATTGCCTAGTTCAGTCTCCTTTGTCTCTTCTGCTACCAACTTCCTTGCTTTCCATGCTGTCTTTGCCTGGAAGAAAAAATACATTTCCTGAGGTTTGGATTCTCAGAACTATAAAGTAGGGGAAGTGCTCTAAGTAATTAACGTTGCAAGTTTTGTCTTCCGTGTTCCCAAAAGTTTGTGGGATCTTGGAGGCAAGGAGCTACAAAAGGGTAAAAGGCTGAGCTAACATGTGGGAAGATGACTAGACCTGTGTAGATTTGAACGTATTAACCCAGTTCTGGTGCCCACAGAAAGTAGGAATATCCTCTAAGGGACAGTTTGAAGAAGAAGTTTCCCTGAGCTCTTGTTTGGTGACCTTGAGGATTAGCCTACTTTCCAAAGCCTTCTGCACATCACTTTTCTGCGTCGTGCAGATTGGCTCTTGTGAGTGACACGTTACACTGCATTGGAATGTGATGCATTTGTATTTGTCAGCAAGTTACAAAGCCATGGATTAATTATTTATTACAGTCAAAATATGAAAAATGAAGAAAAATAAGTGGAACCAGCTGGCAACTACATACAGCAAAACTCTGGAGACCCTGGTATACAGTTGATACAGTAGGCTTGTGTTTTGGGGGTGCTGCATTTTAAAGCTATGTTTGCCCATCCAAAAACCCCAGTAGGTTTCTGAGTGGCACGCAACCAGTGCAAGACACAGAAGGCTTGCTGTCCACCTGCTCCCTACTGTCAAAAGATACCCTGTACCAAACAATTTTTGGGTAGTTTTCAGTCTCTGGGACTTGAATTGTTTCAAGCAGCAAGGTTTGTTTTATGACTTTGCTTCGAGGGTCACTATTAGGTAATTAGCCATGAAGAATCAATGACAGCAGCCAGAGATGTAAAGCTGAGGTCCTCACACTTGCAGTCATTGGAGATTTTTTGACACTTTACATAAGGGTAGGGGTCTTGGGCCCCGCTCCTGGCTGAACTCCAGGCCAAGTAATTACATTCTGCCTATCTGAAATTCCCTCCGTAGTGTCAAGTGGGAAAGCAGTTCTCATTTCCTTCTCAAAGCGGTGGCGGGTGCAGAATGTCTGCCACGATGCCTGGCTGCATTTTAGCAGGGGGTGGAAACATCCAAGAGCTGCAGTCACCAACCTACTTTGCTTTGCAGGCTTTGCTAGTGAAAAGTGCACTGTAAGTCAAGCCCTTACCTGCAGCCTTGATGTCAAGATGACAATCCTTTGAAGAAGATACAAGTAGCAGCGCTGTGACTAACAGCAGGTGCAGTACTGTAACACCAAAGCAGGCAGGAGGCTCTTAGTTCTGCTTTCTCTCGCCGCCCACCCCATCTTTCTCTCTGCTCTGATGGATTTGATGTGTGTACGGTAACTTGTGTCTGATGCTTGAGCCTCCTGCTCCTCCAGCTGTGAGACTGGGAGAGTCTGAAAACAGGCTGCCCCATGCTGCTGCCAGAGCTCTCTGCCACCATGATCGAGCCCTCTCTGGGCTGGGGATGCCCCTCCATCATACTGAAGGATTTGGAAGAAACTTCTGGCTGTCATCACAAGAGGCACAACCAGGCAAAAGATAATGGATGGATAAAATTCAGCCTTTCCCCCATACGGCTTCTTGGAAATGGCAAAGATTTCATTGTGACGGGTTTTGTGTAGTTCACCGGCCGATTACAGGGTTGGGCACACCTTCAGTGAGGGAATCACCCCAAGGCTGGGTTTGGTTTCTGTCCTGTAACAGCAGGGTGTGCGCAGTGGGGCAGTTGTTGTAGTGCTATAGAAGGTCAGCTGGACAGAATTTGGCTCTTGATGTTTAAGGGATTGTTGTTTCTTTTGTGGCAGGTTCTTGCCCTCTTTTCAGTATTATTAGCCTGTACCTCACTGTTTAGTTTTACATTCAGAGCTTTAAAAAGAAACATTGTCTTTTTTCCTCTATTCCATTAGATTTTTCCTGTCAGCCATATATTAATCCATTTAATCAAGTATTTTCCTGTTTCTGAAATAAGGAATGTCTATAGTGGAAGCTCAGTGCACAAGAAATCCCTGCACACTTGATTTGTTTGTTATTGTGCTGAGGAGTCATAAAACGTGAGCCCTGTGGAGCTCTGTGACATGGCTGTGTTCTCTGGCAGCATCGGGTGTGACCATATGGACGTGCCAGAGCATGGATTTTCCTTCACATGCTGGTTGCAGAGCATCCACGCTACACCTACATGTTGCTGTACGTGCAGGCTGAGCTTGCCACAGCCGCTCGCTTGGTTTTTAAGGAAATTCAGGTGTGCACTAAGTGACTCTCTCTCCCCCCGTTCTGTGCAATGTGGTGTAATCACAAAGTGCTGCTGTGGGACTAAGGAAAAGACCTGTGAGTTTGTTGCTAGCTGGATACCACAAGGACATCACCTCTGATTTACGGAGTGCCTGAGCCACAGGTTGCTGGAGGACGGGAGCGTGTGTTGGAAAGCATTATTATATTTTTCCCCTGTTCTCAGCCTCTTCCACCACCATCAGACGCAGGATCCTGGCTGGACCTTTGATCTGGCCTGGCCTGGCTCTTATGTAGATCTGTTGGACAGACTGCATGCAGAGTAGTCACTTTGCAGCAAGCAGTCCTCATGCTTCTGTGTTTAGCTTCCTACTCTGCAGAGGTGAGGGTACCCTGTCTTACTTTCCATCCCTCCCTAAATCGCACCATTCCCGGGCTGTTCACTGGCATTGGACCTTTCTGGAGTGTTAATGCTGAGAAGTGCCTACAGCCGCTTCCCATTGCCAACCAGGGATTCGGTGTTTGTTACAGATGTGCTGGGACACAGTAAATCTAATTTCTCTCCCTTCTCCCACTATTCGTCTGCTGTGTCCAAGGTGACTACTCCAGAGAATAACCATCTTGCCTGGCACTTTAATATAGTGCTAATTCATTGTTAATTGCTGGGGCAGAGAAACCTGACTCAGTTGGGAAAACGATGAATCAAGCTGTTGTCTCTGGAGTGTTGGGGTGGATAAGCTGGTTCTCTGGAGTAATGAGCCACCGCTGCAGCAAAGTACCTACTATTCAGAGAGCAGGGAAACCTTGCCTTTCATTTTCTACATAGCTGACAGATAGATCTGCTGAAGCTGGTAGGTACATGTTGATTTAAGAGCAGTCAAATGTTGACTTTAGAGAAACAGGAATGGTTTTCACATGCTTTCTGATACACTGTTGCTTTTGTCACTTTTTAAAAAATTATGTCCCTCTGCCCTTTTTTTCTCAGAGGCTTTGATTTAGACAAATCTGGCAATTTATAATAGTTCAGATCTTAAATCATGGAGGAACATTAGTAAATAAAAGAAGGCATAGTAGAAAGCTGTAGGAAAGCTCTTTTGTATTGTGTGTTCACTGCAAACATTGTGGTCTCTCTTTAAATATGTGGAAAATAACATACCACAGAAGTAAATTAAATACTAATTTTGTGATTTTGTGAGGGGTGGTAGGGAACAAATATTTTAGAAATGACAATGAAATACAAAACAGCAGAACATGGAGCCCTCGTAAAAATGGGTCAAGGCAAGTGGCAATGGCAATCCAATGAAACTAATTTCATATTCTCTTTCTAGAAGTAATAAAGAGGGGAATGAACACCACAGTAGTGCTTTCTAATGAAATATCTGATTCTAAACAATGTCTTAGAGTTCAGGGGTCACACAATGCATAGCATGCAGATGGAAAAAACAGTGAGACTTAAAATTTCTTTTCTTAAAAATAAAATTAATTAATAATAGTTAGGCAATCATAGATGATGAGTGAAGCAAAACTGTTATTCCATAGGGGAACATGGTGTGCTTAATGATCTATAGGACGATGTGCACAGTGAGTTTTTCCTGTGTTTGTGTGGGTTACAGCAGGGGTTTTTGCATACTGGAAATCAGGACTGAGTTGTCTGGGAGACTTGGACAAAAACTACTTTCCCAAACCATGCTAGCTCTCTGACTTTGGTGCTTACTGTTTTATCTAGACAATTTTTTTTGTGGGGATGGTGTGCTTTGTGATTCATTCTTAATGGCTGCGCCCTGATAATTTTGCTTTTTGATCATTTCTCTGCACCCAGAAGACAAGACCATAGATGGATACCCACTGCTTTTTGATTCCACCAGCTCCTTATTCCATGGCTGGTTATGATGTCTGCTCAGACAGGGGTGGTCAAGACTGGTGAGACAACTTGTACTCAACAAGCCCAGATGGACTTTTAGAGATATTTGTATCACAGGTTTATTCATTCCACTCAGAAAGCTCAGAGCTTTGGTTTGGGTGGGTTGGAGCTGGAATATCTATTTTGTCTTTGATTTAGAACTACAGGGGGAAATGCATGTCAGAAAGAGATCTGTGAATTTTGTGAGTAGAGAATATCTGTCTTCCTCAGTTATTACGTTATCTGGAGTTCCATTGTCTCTCTCTCATCAAAATTAGACAACAACAGTCAATTTCAGTATCTCCTTTCAATCTAAACCATTCAAAAACCACTGAAAAAAATGTCAAACTGTGCCACTTCTATTTCTGTGCAGTATTAAAGCTGAAGGCAATATATATTGCAAATGCCACTTACTGTGCATTTATCTCTGTCGTGTGTGTGTCTGCTTTTGGGTGGGGGTAAGAGACTCTCTTTGAAGAAAGCAGTACATGCAAAACTCTCAGAGGGCTTCCACCTCTGAACTGTGTTCTCATACTGCTCCGGTACCCACGCCCTGCAGCCAGACATGCTGTGTTTTGGAACAAAAGCTGTGGCTGTGCGCTCTGGTTTTCCATCCTTTTGGTGCACACCATTTTCCTGACGGGCCACAGTAGCTCAGGAGCCTTGCATGAGGTTTGACAAAGGCAACAGGAGCACATATCAGACAACGAACCCCTTACATCCAACTCTGAGGTGTCCAATAAAGCTTCTTGTGATTGATAGTTATCACAATTGCACTGGAAATCCGCTGAGCTTTGACTGCTATAGCCAAACATGCCTACTGTGCCTTCTCAGCTGTTTCTGTTTAGTGTGGATATCTAACGTGGCTGAAAAGTGCTGCTGATTTTTATTAACTTTAAGCCTGCAATTCCCCTTGAAATGATAGTGGGGAGCGTACTTGCAATTAAAGCAAAACTGCTTCTGTTCTGAAATTAGTTTAGGTTTAGTACTATTCCATTTAACCCTAGAAATGGGAGATCAAGTAAAGTGGATAGTTTTGGGTTTTTTCTGAGGTGGCAAGTTTAGTCTTGTCAAAGTAGTACATCCTTTCCATATTTGTTCAGACTCCTGGAACTGTGAGGCCACCTCAGTGCCACCTGCTCTGGGACAGCTTTCATTTGATCCAGGATCAACCGAAGACAGGGCAGGAATGAGGTGGGACTCTTAAGCGAGGGAGCCCTGAGGGCATGGCTGGTGTTTTTCTTCACCAGCTTCTTACAATGAAGACGACTGTGAGGGTACTGACACCACGGTGGAGGTAAAGGCCGTTCCTGGGGCCGAGGACGCGTGCGCTGTCATGCAGGACGTGCTCCCCTGTTCGAGGCAGAGGCGGTTCTGCCCAGATGGCGGCTTGTGCAAGGCTGCCCCAGAGCAGCTCTGCTCAGGCTGCCCCGGCTCCTGCTGGGGGATGCTCCAGGGAGAAACTCCGCTTAAAATCTGAATGTGCAGATTTAGCACTGCGGAGACTTGGCAGTAATCGGCAGGGTGGTGGTTTGCGTTGATGTTGCTCTGACAGGTCGTCTTTTTAGCAAATGACATCACTGTAGCTCTGGCCCCTGTCGTCTCACCCTTTTGCCTTTCACACACAATTTGACCAGATTTAGCCCTCATTTCTTCCAGTCCTGGCCCTCTCATAAATGCTAAGCTGCCAGCGTTGTAAGGAGTCGTAGTAGGTTGAGGATGAGCAAACATCTAGAGCAAGATTACTAAATAAAGCTCTTTAAATTCACATAACCTTTGAAGCTTGCCGGCTGGCAGCAGGCAAATCTTGAAGGCTGAAAAGACACTAGATGAGCCTCTGTTCCATTTACGTTTGAAAATTTTTGCAGTTAAAAGTGTTGCTCTTTTTAATTTCATTTTAATGCTCCCTAAATACTCCCTGTCCCTCACACTTGTACATAAATGATAATATCAGGCTTTAGAGATATGTAAATTTTTATAGGCTACTGGCCTTATGGAACATTTTGTTCTCGGGCTCCTTACAGAAATCTTAGGATAAAGTTAGAGCCCTGGATCATTGCAGCTGGCCTTTCTGTGCAGATAGGCAATTGTAAAAATTACATGGGGAGGGAAACAAGATTGTATTGTGCTACCAGAGCACAGGGACTGCTTGTCCCCCAAAGATCTCCGAGAGCGAGCGAGATGCTCTTCCTCCCGTGTTGCACGGCATCCCCCAAGGAAATTGTGCAGCTTCTGGGCAGTGCTGGGAGTTAGGCTATCACAGAGCAGGACATGGATGCTCGGTCTTCTTGCCCTGGGCCAGTCTTTTTGGAAATTCATTGGTGTGGACTTTTCTTTTTTCTTCTTTTTTTTTTTCTTTTATCATTGCAGCTGGCCTTTCTGTGCAGATAGGCAATTGTAAAAATTACATGGGGAGGGAAACAAGATTGTATTGTGCTACCAGAGCACAGGGACTGCTTGTCCCCCAAAGATCTCCGAGAGCGAGCGAGATGCTCTTCCTCCCGTGTTGCACGGCATCCCCCAAGGAAATTGTGCAGCTTCTGGGCAGTGCTGGGAGTTAGGCTATCACAGAGCAGGACATGGATGCTCGGTCTTCTTGCCCTGGGCCAGTCTTTTTGGAAAGAAATTCATTTGGACTTTTCTTTTTTCTTCTTTTTTTTTTTCTTTTTTTTCCCCTGAATGGTTGGAAATACTCAGAGACTGTAATATGTGCAGGGATATGTTTTTTTCAGGGTTAGTATGCTGTGTATGTTGTTCCATGTTTGTATGGACTTCTACAGGAATTGCAGATTGAAACGGGAAATGTTTTTGTGTGTATGCACTATTCTCACACATCAAGTATCCAGAAGTACAGTAGCACATATTTTTTCTCACAGTCATCTATGCTTACAGTGTTTCAAAGAATATTCCAAAATATCTTGGCACAGACAAAGTGAAGCTGTTTGCAAGATCCCTAGCTGTGGAACAACAAAGGCTACATTCTCAACACACATCACACATGACTTTTATTAAAGTCTTAAACAAAAATCAGACAATGTATTTAGAAAATTGAACTTCACCATTTATGATGCTACTCACATTGTGAAAGGAAGTAGGTATCCCCTTGTGCCTCCTTTCCAATGTCTTTTCCCCTAATTCTACTCACTTCTTCATGTTTCAAATTAGAAGGTAAAAATCTTATATTTAAGTACAAATAAAGACATTTTAAAACCAGTAATTTGGGACTAACTCGCATTGTGGTGCCTAACTTAAAAGGGACTTGCTGTTCAGAAACGAAGGCATACAAGCACATAAAAGGTGCCTCTGGTGGAACATTGAGAAGTTTGAAACTTCTAAAATCATTATTAATGTCTTACCATTACATATGGCAAAAAGGATGTGGTAAATCACAGAACGTATCCTGGATATTACAGACCCAGCCGTCTCATTAACTTTGTGTCAAAAAACATTCCTTGGTTTCCAGTTTGGATTAAATTTAGTTTTATGCTATTTGTACCATCATAGTACAAAATAATGTTGACACCCTTGAATTTTCTAGTTGCTTTTTCCTCAAATTTACGGTTTGGATCTCTACATTATGCTCTTACTAGGCCATGCCCATTTGATGTGCTGCACTTGAATCCAAGGCATGTGGGCAGGGAGGATTGTGAAGAGCCCTCTTCCTTCCTGCCACAAGTCCCATCACATGGATGTTGAGGAAGGCAAGCATGTTCTGCAGAAAGGCTTAATGCAGACCCATAGTTGTTAGGGGCTTTTATGAGAGTTGTGAGTCTAAGTCTTTTGGTTAGGTCTGGAAAACCTTGGTCTTCTCAATCTTGCTTGCAAAAAGCTTGGCAACCTAGATTTCTTTTTACTTCTTGGGATTCTGGTAATTTTTAGATTTGAAACATGCAGAGTATCGCAGAAGTCCCTTGTGCTACCACAGGATACAACGAGGAGTTGTATCCTGCCCATGACAAGTAAGAGCTGGCTCCTCTTTCCGTGCTGTGTTGAGGGAAGCTGCGGTAGCAACTGCAAATCCATCCAGTTGTAGCAGAAAGAAAGAGACACACTAAAATTCCAGGATTCAACAGGCCCCATAAAAAGATCTGTCTGGACAGCACTTCACTAGTTAAGTGCTAAGTTATTATTATTATTTATTATTTATTTCCTCTTCTATTTTTCCTCTTACTGAACAAGCAGGAAATATCTTTGTTCTTTCATCTTAGAAGTGAAATAAATGTATTCCCTGCAGCATTTGAAATTTTAATAATCCATAATAAATAAAATCATATCTAATAACATAACTGCTTTCAATTGGCAATGCGATCTCCTAGATGCATTGCAATGGCAGAAACATAAATAGTTGCAGCCTCTGAAAGCCTACTTCCTATTTGCTAAATATACTTGGCTTGCTTTAAATTCCTTTGTGTGCAGTCATTAATACAATCCTCTTTGACAGCATTTAATTAAAGTGCTTTTCTCTATTAAATTCATTAAAACTTTTTTTTTATATACAACTGTTTCCCAGACACTGAATGTTAAGGACCTGTAGGCCTCTCTTTAAATAACTTCTCTCTCCTTGTTGTAAATTGTTAATTAAATTTAACTTAGACTGTTTAAAGATGGCTTGGAAAAGAAAGCCAGATTTCACGATATGGTCTCAATCATGTCTGATTTTTTTTTTAACACAATTTTTTCCATGTAGTTATAGACTGCGTATTATATTGTTTATGAATGTTGCTGTACTTTCAGCTGGAACCAAGCAAAGAAATACCCTAAAAAGCTCATTTCCATCTCACTTCAAAAATTTCCATCTTTTTAGTGCAGTTTCTTAGCCTAAGAGTATTTGCATGGGGGAGTAAGGAGGGAGGAGCTGTTTAGTATTAATAGATTATTGACAGTTTAATGTCTTGGCACCTAGACAGCCCATAAGGTATAATAAACAGGAAGCTGTCTGATGTGAGCGCAGTCAATAGCGTATTCAATCAGAACCTTTCAGTTAATTGCTGGTTGACCTCAGAGATTTCCTTTAAGTGAAACTGTCCTTCGCTCAGATCTCATCTGGGTTTCAGGGTTTAATTTGAGAATGCCCTTTCCATATGGTAGCTTGTGCATGCGTTCCTGGCTGGATTTTTGCTTTGCTCCCATGCATGGCATTCCAAGAGCCAGCATCTGCCTGGAGCTTTGCAAAACACGTAGACGTGCACTGCGTGTGTGCCACCCCTCCAAGGGCTGCGAGCATGGATGGGGATACACCGTGTAGCCGGCCTGCCAGTGGGCACCGGCACCACAGTTAAAGCAGGCAGGGTTGTAAACGGATGTCAGGGGTATTTTCAAAGCAGCTAAGCTGTTTCCCAGAGTGTTTTGGATAGAGTTAGGCACGGCTCTGGTGCCTGGGCAGGCACAGCGGCATTAACGAGACCTGATCCAGCCTCTGCAGATGAGGTGTGCCACAGCCCAACGTGGCTGCCCTGGCAGAGGGGTCGGCACCACTGCATCCATCCCACCCATGGGCACAGATTCCCCTGCTCATCTGCACAAGTGCAAACCAAGGCTCATTTGTATTTAGTTTCCCTAATTCCTGTACTTAGCCATTCTGATTTTTTCGGACTGCGTATCTTGATGAGATTTAGATAAGCTACAAAGGCAAGCAGGCAGGAAACCACACGGGCAGTCCCTGACCCTGACTAACTGGAAACCATCTGCTTATTTGGGGAGGGAACCTCCATGGAAGTCTTTTCTAGCAAGTCTGCCGCATTTGGGTTTTTCTTCCTTTCCCTCCAACTGTTGACTTTGAGCGTGTGTGTTTTCCTTAAGCGAGATCAGGGAGGGTCAGCTGCAGCAGCCCTCGTTTGCAGCAAACGGGTCTGGATTTCCCGATGGCAGCGAGTACTGCCCTATGAAGGAAATGCTTTTGTACCAGAGTGAGTTTAATGTACATTTCATTCAGTCAGGAGACCTTTTTTTGTCTCTAGATCTTGCAGTGATTGTGTCTTTTAGCCACTTACCATGCATTCAGACAGTGGTTTGCTGAATTATTACTTTTAATCTCTAATTTTTCCCTGGTTTTGATTCATTTCTGTGGTTGTCTTTGTCCCTCTATGTCAAACAAACTGCTTATGCCTTTTTAATGGCCTGATTAGCACCGTGGAAGCATGGCTGACTTGGAGTAATGTTATTCCTGGTGTTCCCTTGTTTAAATGGGATCAGGAGTAAGAATGCTGCATTGCTCTGGGATCCATTAAAGTCCAGTCCGGAGCCCTGGCTGAAGCAGGTTGTAAATTTTTTGGGTTCATGCGTACTGGAAAGGTGAGGGGAAATAGTTTTGAGATGATGCTTCCTTTCCAGGAAGATTCAAGGATAAGAGAGGCTTGGAGACGTTCTTTCTGGAGAGAATGGAACAAAACCATGGCGAGATGGAACAGAACCAAGGAAGAAATCCCAAGATACGTGTGTGCCCCTGGGGCTATCAGCTGCAACACGCACGCTTCACTCCCAGGTGTCTCTGGCCGGAATATATTCGAAAGTACTTTCTGGTTTTCAGACTTACTGGCCAAGCTGCTAATCAGTATTACATAGACCAAAGGACTCCCACATGCAATAAAAATCATAAGCTTTATTGGATTTTGAGATAGGAAAGATTCACATCCAGCTCCTTTTATAAACTGCATTACCTTTCATTCTTTCAGAGCTCCCTTCAGTACAACCCTTTGTAAATATGATGGTGAAGGAGGTAGGTGGGTAGATAGATAGATGGCTATGAGATGCTGTTCCTTGGGTGGTACAGCCTAGAGCTATAGAATTGCTTGAGCTGAGTTTAAGGGGTTGCTGACATTTCTGAAATACTGAAAGAAAAAAATACGTTGGTGCTTTTTAAGTTATTATTTTCAGTTAAAATTTAAAAAAAAAAAAGGTTTGCATCAGTTTAGAGCAACATAATGCTTTAAAGGAAAATAGCAAGAATTTGAAGAGCAAAAGTTGTTCTGAATAAAAGCAACCAGAATATGCTGTTTCATGCCTAAACAACTGCTTGAACTTTGTCAGAATATCCACCCCCCCCCGCCACCACAGGCAAACAGCTTGGCAAAGTAGACTTTATTTAGGCAATACTTTGATGCCACTCAGTCGACACGTGTGACCAAAAGAAAGATTTTTGACTGAAAAATGCCACACAATTCTAATCTTAATGAAGCAAAGAATGGTGTTTTGCATTTCTAGAAAAGCCTGGGGCTCCTTGCACACAGATCTACACAAGCTGCAGCCTTGTGTTAAGTGTGAGCTTACCCCTGCGATTATGTGTGTGTAGCCAGCCACGGGCTGAGCGGTCCACAGAGCTCCCCACAGCAGGCAGCGGCAAAGCCAGGGATGGACCCCAGGGCCGTAACAGTGTCATCCTCTGCTTTGTCCTAATACTGCCTCGCTGGCCATATATTAAACCATTTTATTAAAAATGAACAGCTGCATATTTTCCCCAACTGCATATTTTCTAGTACTGTGAATATAAACTGCAGGTGCTGTTTACTTTCCATAAAGCCTTTTTCTTCCAGCATCCAGAACCTATAAAATAGGTACAGGTCAGAGTAGTGAGACATGGAGAGCGGTAACACCAGCGTAGCTTCCTCAGTCTTCCGTATGTGTCCACCTTTTCCAGAGTGTAATCAGGAAGACAAAGGATTTCAGATCTAATTCTCCGAGGCCTCCTGTCCTCAGTGCCCTAATCTGTGCGGGAGACTGTACTTTGGTCATTTGATTTTTATTTACCCAGTTTCAAGCTAAGGGTATAATAAAGCACATTATGCCAGTTGCATGTGTGGTAATGCTGGATATTTTGCCTTTTACCATGGTAGTTGATTATAATGCACTTTTTAAGACTTGCTTTCTAAAAAAAGGAATATTTATACTTTTATGTGTTTGATTCACACAGTATAGTTTGCTCAAGTCCTGTTATTAAGTGCATTGGTGGTTACGTCTAGAAAGCAAAAAACATGCTGAGTAGTGTTTTATCAGCACAAATCTACTATTTTCACTAACCATAACAGTCAGGTTCTTCTGACTTCTAACTGCCCCCATTGTAAAAATTAGCAGTACAGTTGGGTATTCCTGGAACCCCAAATAGCCATCTGTAAGGCCCTAAAACAGTTCGATGGGACAAATAATTACCCCCCCATACACCCCCCCAGAATCCAGTGTCTAATCCAAACATATCCTTCCTGAAGTAATGCAGTGCCTACTCCTGATCTGAGTAACTGGAAAACAACATGATTATAGTGGCGCCATCCGTGCCACCATAGTTAGGGGTTTAGAGCTTGGCCTTAAGCATGGTTCTAGGTTGGGGCTTGTCAGGGAAGATCTTGCTCACGCTGCCCGCAAATACTCTTCTGATTTTCGAATGAAAAGGAGAACATCTATAGTGTTAATTAAACACTAAACAATAAAATGTAGAGGATACAAGAAGTATTTTGTCTGCAGAAAAGCAAACCAAAAAGCCTTTTGTTACTTCCTTAGTTCCTGTGGCATTCTGCCAGCTCCTCATTAGGATTAACAGGGTTGGGATGGGGAAACTCAGAATTGACCCGAAATCTTTGACAGACCCTCTCTCCAACCACAACCAAGTTCAGTCTCTATTTGGAAACTGCCAAGCAGGGCTTTACACACCGTCGCACCCTGGAGAGCCTTGCTAGGGCTGCAAGAGAAAGCACGGAAGAGGCAAGTCAGAGGCCCACAAAGCTCATGGTCCTGTTTTTAAGGTTTTGTGGTCCTTGATGCATTCACAGATGTTGAAAGTCCCACTTGAGTGGGACTCCAGTTAGCATCACCATGCAGAAGGGCAGCGTGAACGTTTATGGGGCTGTTGCTTTTTCCCTTGCAGGGGGAGGCTGCCTTGCTACCGCAGGTTACAGGCAAGAGAGGCTTGCATGGCTTCTTCGAGGCCGGCAGAGTCCTGCCTGCCTGCCAGGGGATGCAGCAAGCCAGCCCCCATGCCAGCTGTGCTGGCCATGCCCCATCCCCAGACAATGGAGCCATCCATCACCGATGCCTTCAGGAGGGAGTTTGCAGCGGCATTGTGCAACACTTCCTGGCCACGTTGGCCTCTCTGTCACCAGCACCCTGGTTTGTGCCAGCAGAAGCCAGAATGAATCTGGCCTGTTGCGTATTTATACAGTAGGTACGTGCCGGCTCCACCTGCGGGCTGAGTAGTAGTTGTTGACAACCCTTCCAGGCTGCAGCTAGGTATTTGAGAAGGGGATATCCACTGCTGGCCACAGTTACTATACAGTAAACCTAAGAATCTGGCTTAAACCAGCCAAAGATGGGAAATTCAGAGCTAATCCACTAACGTTCATCAGCATGAGCTCATTTATGCTACTCCATAAAATCAGCTAGTTCTCAGGCACTTGCACAGCAATGAAAGTTGTGCCTGTGTTTTTGTGGGAAGAGTTGAGTTAGCATTCGAGGGAGAGCAGTTACCCCAGGAAACACCGGGACACTGCTCTGCATTGTCAGAGTTTTGTGATTTATTTTTTTAACATTATGCAGACAAAATAGTGGCTATTGTGTAGGCACGTGCTGTCTATTAACAGAGTTCAGGAAAGGGAAATAAACCATGCATTACTGAAGAATAAGATCATGATTGTGGTCAAGTGATGGCAGAATTTTTTTTTCTCTTTGTCAAGCTGATTTGTAAACATTCTTCAAACAACTGTGCAGACAGCAGTGCCATGGCTTCTTGAAAGGAAAGCAAAGACAAGGAAAGATTCCTCTGCACAGATGTTTTACGGTAACCTTAGACCTGTCCAAAAGTTATCTGGTCATCTCCAGTTGTCACCGTGAGCTACGCTGCACATGTAGCCTCTTAGCAGTGCAGTGTAATCAGGCTGTAATTTATATTTTATCTCCAGTGATGATAGCTCTTAAAAATGTTTTGTGGTGTATTTGCTCTTTGATGCATGCTAAGCTCCTGTTAGCATTAATGGGTGCAGTGTGTGCCGGAGGGGGGAGACACCTTCCCCCCGCCTTCAAGTCAAGATTAATTGCATTTTGCTAATGCTTATGCTTATCACTTTGCGTGGGGTGGCAAAAGCAATGCACAACTGAAAGTTTTGTTATTTTTTGATCTTTTCTTTCTTCCTGTTGTCTTTTTAGTCACCTTTCTGACCAATTTTGACAGTTCGGTCCTGAAGAAGAATTGCAGGATGGGGCCGCTATTTCAGAGACTGGGTGTTTGTTCAGTGTCTTGCCATGTTTTCAGATCACTGCCTATTTCCTGCCCTTAAGCAAGGCGACCGCCATAAAGCAAAGGGAAGCATGTGGCAAGTGTGCTGCAAAGATGTTGAAATGAATCACTTCAACGAGCTCACATTCCAGCCTGGAAACCAAACTTGCCGTTGACTTTGGATTCTCTGTGGAACTCATTTCTCTCCTCATAGTTCCCTCTGATTCCCCTTCTGCGTGGCTCAGAGAGTGACTTGTACCTCAGAGCTGAAAGATTTAGGACTCGGAGTTTGTCTAATCCAATATTCTGGTGCCAGTGGTGGTCAGTAGCAGATGAAGGGTGATAGGAAAGGCCTGAATATTTGGGGGATTTTTTTACTGGGTTGACTGCTTTGTCTTTGCAGCTGAATAGGACCCAGGGCTGCTGGGTTACAAGTTGTTGTAGCCACCAGCTCTGGTTGGCTGATTTGGTCTGGCTTGCATGAGGTGGTGTACATCATATCACAAACGTATTATAATTATCTCTAATAACGGTGTTTACTCTTGTGAAGCAATTACTAAGCTGCATTGGAAAATGCACAGGACGTGCGGCTAGCATTTGAGCTACAAAATTAAAAGAAGCTCAGACTGAAGTTAGATGAAAGTGAACATATTTATCCATGTCAGACTTCCTACCATTTTGCACGCTCATATTGATTTCTTTTGACACGGTCTTCTTTTATTGAGTACCATATTTTTTTTTTAAATCCCTTACCGATAACAGTACCTGCTGAGGGCAATTGTAAAAGGAAACTAAAGTATATTAAACCTGCCTGGAGTCAAAATGTAATCTAACACCTGTAGTCTGCAATTTGTCATCACTTCATAGATACTGTTTCTTTTTTAATAACAGTTTTGGATTTTCCTGAGTTTTGACCTTAGGATACTGTATAATCCAAGAAAAGCAAGGAAACTAAACCACGGTCTTTAACACAGCTTTATGGTGTCAAGGTGTGAAATCAGCACTGTGAGAATAAGCCCAAAGAAAATACTTCATTTGGAGCTGCGACTAGTGCTGCAGTGTTTACCTAAATGAATGTATTTTTGGAAGGAAAAAAAAAAAGAGTAGTCTAACAACCACATTTTTAAGAGGAAAGAAATGAACACAGGTGCAAATTGTAACTTCTGCTACAGTTTCTTGTACAGACATTCCTAGGAAACCTGTAAAGTGTCTTGGCAGAGTGATTGCGTCTAATTAATGCTCTTACCCCTGCAAGCCCCAGCCTGGGGAGGCTGTGAGGGTGCAAGCCTGTTTGTGGCAGCAGCTTGCTTTGTTCTCTTCTTGTACATTTCTGTATACAAAGATAAGCTGCGAGAGACTGGGAGTATAGTGAGGGTTAAGTTGGTTGTTTGGATAGATAATCTCCCACAGATTGTTCCTGCAAGATCTGCTAAGAGGGACAGACAGTGCCTCCTTCTAGGTGTAAGATTTCTTTGTAAGGTGATGGAGGTTGTCTCTTAAGTAAACTCTTAACATGGTAGGTAGGCACTGCCTGGGAGCTCTCAGCTTTCAGAGGTGAAGTGTTGCAAATTCCAGCTACAGGTCTCGGTAAAGTGCAGCTGAACACCTTGTTTAGGCTTGTCCTCTGCCCTCCCTTTGACTTTAGCTAGTCATTGGGAAGGAGCTTTTCCAACAGGCTCGCTTACACGAAGTATGTAGTGAATCAGGTTTTGCGTTGAGTCAAACCGGTGGTAAATCCTGCTGACTCACCTTGAATGCTTGTAAGGGATGTAATAGATGACCGGTGTTAGATGGACCAAACACAGGTACTGAACCTACGTTTTGTAAAATGTGGGCATTCTCTCTGGCTTTTATTTGGGGCTCCTTAAGCAGGCTAAAAATTTGCTCTCTTTGGCATAAAGTCCTTGGTGTGATACAGTGTCATGGCTGGCTACGAGAGCAATGTAGATGTGAAGGAAAGCTAAAAAGTAAGACCCCTTCCCACTGTGGAGGAGAGAAGGCCAATCCATTCAACTCTGCTCCATGTGGGTTTGGGTTATGAGAATCGGTACTGGCCAGCACACGCCGCTTGAGGTACCTGTCGGTGCTCGCTCCGCCTGTGCGCAGAGGAAGGCAGGGTCTGTTCAACAAGGGCAGTCTCTGCTGCAAATGCACAGTCTTGTCTGCCAAGAATGTAAGATTTTTGGTGTTTCTCATAGTAAGGGGCACCTCTTCATCTCGGCAAAACTGGTCGGAAAGGAGCTCACATGACTAATCCTGTCTGCAAAGGGAAGAGCAGAACCACACTACGAAACAAAAGAGCTCGAGGTTTTCACGTAGAAATGCAGGTTTCTGTTTCTAATCCACTGCAATGGCTGTTCAGGGAACGAAAGGTGGCATTTCACAGAGTGAGTGTTGTCAGCCAGTGCCTCGCTGCAGTTGGTGCTCGAGTGCGTGTGTGTACCCCGCTCAAGCGTCCTGCTTGGCTCCCCTTAGTGACTCACCATTTTCATGTGTCTAGTTGTAGCTAGAAAGTGGGTGGAAATGGAAACAAACATCAGTAGGGTAGTGAATCCAGCCAAAATTAAATACAGTGCAGACACAGACTGCAATTACATGACGTTCATCATTCAGTTTGGGTTTGCTCACCTCTCTTTTCTGTGGGAACGTGGCTGGCCCAGTCTGCCAAAGTCAGGTTTCTTCTGCGGGAGCATCCCGAGACGTGGGGAGCAGGTACGTGTAAAACAGTGCGGTGATCCCTTCCCCCCAGTAATTCTTGGCTTTGGATTTTAGAAAGACCACAAACCCTTAGCTTATTACAAGTAATCCTGATCACTCCCGTAATGATACACTACATTATATACTCTCCTAAACTTAATCATTCAATATCTCACTTCCTCCCCTGTAGGCATGTACTATTATACTTTACACATGGCTTCCAGCTGGTTTTCATTGTGGCCTTCAAATCATATTTCAGTACAGTGCGATTTAAGACCAGTCGCTTTTATCTTTTAAAGTCAACTTCCATCATATTCGTTTTCTTGCAAGTTTTCTACCAGTGCTGGTTAATTTGTTTGAAAAAATGAGTTTGTCTGTGAGGTTAAAGTCTACCTGAATGAACCTTCATAAAGCAGCATCTTCCGTACCCGCGTTGTTGTGAAACACTGAGAAGGCAGCCATGCCTGTAGAGTTTAAAAATTAAATCTCTTGAAGGGATGGAAAAAATAAGTCCTGTGGGCATGGAAGGAAATCTATATCTTCACATTTGATTTGAAAGTAGATGGGGAGTCGGTGAGGAGGGAGGGAGGGCAAGGGAAGTCAGCTCCAGATGGTGGTGGCTGTGAAGGAGGAGGAGGCTGCCCCACCTGTGGTCGGGGAGCGGTGGGGAAGGGCACGGAGGAAGGAGAGGGGAGTGGAAAAGGGGGGCACGGTGCACCTATGCCGGGATGTGCACCCTTCTGAGCCCAGCGCCAGCTTTCTCGGGAAAAGGAAAGCTGAGCGTGGCCACTGTTTTTATCCCCTCTCTCTGAAGCCCGCCATACGCCTGGTGTTTCGTGGTAGGTCAGACCATCATTTGGGGGGTTTATCTGCACTGGAAAATGAGCTGCAGCCTGTACTTTAATCAGGGAAGATCAGTGGGGTTTCCTTCTTTGCAGTACAGAAGCAGAGCAGCACTGACCCAAAACCCGAACTGTTATGGCAGAGTGTGCACAGCAGTGCATGAAGCCAGTGGAAATTTTACCTGCAGATTTAAGAGCAGCATAATGACCCCAAAATCGGAAAATCTGGAACTGCCAAAAATAGGTGGTTTCCTCTATGAGGCTGTGGCATGCAGAGCCCGACATGAAGTAAGCAAATTGCCCACATTGACCAGTGTGTTTTACAAATGTAGTTCAAAGCAAATATTTAACAAAAAGGTAATTTAGATTTCATATTGTATCATGTGTCTCAACAGTTGATCTGTTTCCCATAGAAAAGCATGCTTTTTTGTATTAAACAGCCCGTATTATCAGAAGGAAATACAAAACTGATCACAGCCTAAACCGGAAGGAAATTCTGCACATTTATCCATCTCTCTGTATACGGGTAATCTTGTGTCACTGAAATCCTTTGTTAATGCCACTGGAAATCCAGAGCAAGCCCCCAGAAGTTAGTGAAATCATGAGATTTATGTTATAAGAGTAGCTTTAGGGTTTTGTGTTATTTAGGAAAACAGTAAGTCAAATAAAATACAACCTTTTTCTAATATTTTATGCTGATAACCCCCGATTTTACATGTTTTCTCTTCTGGAGAGGACGGAGAGGTCACTCCAGAAAAGGAAGGGTTAAGTGAAATTATTCTTTCCCTCCCGCTCTCAGCCCTCTCTTTGGTTGATTGCTTTATAGATGCTGTAGGCATCTCTTCATCTCCTTCAAATTAAACATTTTACTGCTGCTGATCCTGTATCGTTGGATTTTTTTCATCATTATATTTGATTGGAAGTCTTGTAACATTTTTCAGGCTGGATCATTTCTCATGCTATTTGTCAACTGAAAAGGGAGAAAAAGCCCACTTCCAGCTCCAACAAGAATGAACTGAGTAATTCGCACTCTTTCTGGATGTGTTTCTATCTCTGTTAGCTGCCACTTGAATTCAGCTTCTGATTAGCAATGCTACTTGAGGCTTTTCATATGACGCTGCCTGTAAATTCCCTGGCAGTTATTTATTTGTGGCCCTTTTCTTTTTTGCTGCTCTGGGCCTTACAGTGTCAGGGAACAGGACCAGAGGGCACAACAGGGGAGACAATGTAGGTAGGGGCTGTGTGACAAATTTATGGGGCTGGGTCCTTGGCCAGTGCCAGCGATGCCAGCTCTGCTGCTTTCAGCGCTCCCTGCCGATGTAGGTACAGATCTGACCCTCATCTGTAACCCCTCTATTTCAAAACGTCAGTTCTTCTCTTTGAAAACAATCCATGGACAAAAACAAAATCCTCAAAGAGCAGCTGGGTGATTCTGTTCATTGGAACATTATGCTCTTTTATTACAAGAGATGTAATAAAACATAAACCAGAATACCCGACATTTCCATTTGAGTTTCTCCTTTCCCCCAGCTCCCCGGTTAGCTCCATGTCTATGACACCCTAAGTATTTATGCGCTTGGGAGGAAAATGAATCTATTGGCACCGAAAAACGTTGCAGCGCTTCTGCCCACCAGCGGTTCTTGCCAGGAGTGTGGCAAGCCCTGCCTGTCACCGGTGGTGACACCTGCGTTTAGCTGACAATGTGGAGCTGCCATGAAGCTGCCTCCTTGTTCGGGTGCTTTCCGTCACTGTCACGAGCATCGCTCCGCGGTGGCGGCAGCAGTGACTTGTGCTGCAGTCAGCGGGACGTGCAGTTGTGTGTCTGCATGGGCCCGCCCTCGCACACACACCCGCCACTCATCGAGGCACTGGGGACGTGGCGCCGGGTCCTGCCTCCGTGACTGGTGCTGAGCAGCAGCTGGAGATGTAGCCCCTTTTTGGCCAGCCAAGTGCCTCCTGCTGCCATCAGGTGCAGCAGAAGAAAGGCAATCCCTTGGCCAGGCTGCAGGTCGGGTCGTTTTCACAGCACCTCCTCCAGGTTCGGCTCATGGGCCACACGTGTGTGGTGGGCAGTGGCTGGGGACTTTGACGTGCTTTTCAAAAACTGTGACTGGAGATCGCTGATGTTATAAGTTACTATGACAGCAACGTTTGATGAAGGAAATGAATAAAGGGCTCATCGGCACAGAGCCTTTTTATTTATTTGCATGACAGGCTGATATTCCACAGTGGACTTCCCTCTTGCAGTGATAACTGGACTAGTATAGCGTTTTACTGAGGGCTCCACATGTGTGTAAAATTCAGTGCAAGTTCTCAGCACATTTCCATTATTTATCCTTATTTTTTTCCCTTTAGAGAGCTTTAATGTAGGGTTGATTTTCTGGATGTTACAGTTTGCAGCAAAGACGTTTTCTTCTTTGGGTGAAGAGCCAGAATTCCCTCTTACTTGTGGAAAGAAATATTTATCCATATTGATTTTGTTAGCTCTGTAGCATTGAGTTCTAATAATTAATTTCTCTGCATCTGAAGAAACCTCTGGGCAAATACAGCCCTCAATCCTGTAGGGGATTTTTGCCGGTAATCTCTCTTGTATAGATTTGGTTTTAAAGAAAGCATATGGAGCTCCTCTGTATTTCTAACAATTCCGAGCAGGTATTTTTTCCTCTGGAATAAGGGCTGCACAAGGCCCTTTCTTAGTCATTTTAAGTGGCTGTTAGGAAGATTAAGAGCTGCATATGCTTTCTTTAAACTTGCCAAAAAGGAGATACTGCTGGTAAAAATCTGTTACAAGACTGAAAACCGTGTTTGCCCAGAGGCTTTCTCAGAGTGGAGCGATATAATTATTTGAACTCGGAACTTCTCAACTAGTGAAATTAATACAGATGTAATACAGAGAAATCTGTTTAAGAGGTACATTAAAGCCAGCTCTGCGAAGCAACTGAACCGACTACAATGTCGCTCTTCATAGAAGGGAAATCTTAACAAATGTCTGGCCTTTTTTTTTTTCCTCCTTTTTGTCATAAAGCAGCTGTGATGGATTTTAATGCCAAATCATTATTCATGCTAAAGTAGCACCTGACAATCCCACGTGTGATTAGGCCTTTGTGGTACTTGGCATCTTGTAGAAACGGTGAGAGTCTCTAGCCTGAAAAGACAAGAGGAAACAAGGAGCGGGGAGAAGAGGAGCAAAGTGGGAGAATGACTTGTCTGAGATGGGACAACTGGCCAGTCATCATGACCACGAGACTGTAATACCTTTTGACTTAATTTTTATTTTGGCTATTTTATATTTCTTTTTATCACCTACATTTTGTATTCATTATTTATTTTGTGGTTTTATATTTATTTTGTATCGTTAGCTTTTTATATCGCTTTCTCCTTTCAGTCTGTAGTTACTGGTGCAGCTGTCTTACAGGTAAGAAAGGTAGTGGAAAATGAATATTAATTAGTACTTCTCTTCACCAAAACAAAGTAGACCCTGTGTAAAGACCTGTACAAGTGCCCTTATCTCAAGCACTGAGGGGGTCAGCATGTACGTGAAGCCTGTCTGTTTGATCTTGTAGGTGCTGCACAGACAGCAGTCCCAGCCTGCAAAGGAGAATTCCCCACCTAGAGAAGAGGCTCCTGCTCCACCCGCTGAGGACAGTTGTGCCAAAAAGCCAAGATCCCGTACCAAGATCTCCTTGGAAGCTCTAGGTATCCTTCAAAGCTTTATCCACGACGTGGGTCTCTACCCTGATCAGGAAGCCATCCACACCCTCTCTGCTCAGCTGGATCTCCCCAAACACACCATCATCAAATTCTTCCAGAACCAACGTTACCACGTAAAGCACCATGGGAAGCTAAAAGAGCATTTGGGAACGGTGGTTGACGTGGCAGAGTACAAGGATGAGGAGCTGCTGACGGAGTCGGAGGAGAACGACAGCGAGGAGGGCTCTGAGGAAATGTACAAAGTGGAGCCTGAGGAGGAGAACCCCGACAAAAGCAAGGTGGCTCCAGCGGACATCGACCAGAGATAATGTGAGATAGGAGCGCAGAAAGCAATACATTGATCCAAGGATTTTCTGGTTTTATTTTTAATTTTTTTCTCTTTTTACTTTTTTTTTGTTTCCGTTGCGCATGATCCATGTGCGAACCGAATGAATTCAGCGTTGCCCGATCAGACATCGCCTTGACACAGACACTCGAGTGTTACACTTCCTACATTTGACTGAAGTAATCATTGTAATCACATAGGATTATGCCTTCATTAATCTTGCACTTATGAAAGGGACATCTAGCAAGTAAATGGGAAGAAAAAGTCCTATGAAATCAATGAAGGAAAATTTACAACTTTGTGTGTATATATATATATATTTACATAAAATATATATATATTAAAATTGCATGGGACGGAACTTTACAACCTGAAAGTATAGACTGTGAAATGAGTTCTTTAAAGATGAGACTTGTTTATGTATTAAAACCACTTCACAATGAGTTGCTTTGGCTTTTTGATAAACTGCCGCCTGCTCTCAGGGTGTGGTGACTATTTTTGAATTCCTATTTATTTTCTATGTTTATCCCTGATTTTTTTTTTTTTATTATTATTATATGGCTTCCTATCTGGCAACTTGATGGGTAATTTTTGAAATATGTATTTAAAGACGTAAATCAACACTGCCAAAAAAAGAAGAGAGGAAAAAAAGAGAGAAAATGGAAAAATAAATCAGGGCACCTTAAAAAGAAAACTAGTAAGTTAAAGTACTTTAAACACAATGCACACTTAAAAGGATACAGCATGTTCCACTCTCCAGACAGTCCTTTCCATAGTGAACAGATGAATTTTCATGGGATTCAGAATGACTAAAACTGAAATTCAGTGCATAGAAGACTTGTCCGTTAACGAGGTCTTTATAGAAAGAGAAGAAAGATAATGTGTTGAGATTTGATGTATGGAATTCATACTATGAACCACATTTTACTGTGGATTTTATTTACCTGTTCTCTGTTTCAGATCTTAAAATTTATAAGCTTCCTTCTTGTTGTTGCTTTTTTGTTTATACTGAGGTGAAACACACACACACACACACACAAGTGTAAAGTTACATTGGGACACAAAATGCCACAATCCCAACAGTCCTGTCCAGGTAAATTGCTGAGAGACCGAGGGTTTGCGTTGCTGACTTCCCGTTCGCCCTTCTTGCCAGCCTCCCCCGTGTTTCTGTTTTAGCTGGGCTTCCTCCGTGTCACGCGTTTTGTGCCAGTGAAATGAAGTGTTTTCAGCCGCGGGTCCCCCAGGCTGCAGCCCACCTCCAGTGCACGGCGTCCGAGGCACGGGCGCTTTCCAGCCTCCCTGCCGCAGGGGGCCGCAGGCGCGCGAGGCCCTTCACACCCATCCACCTCCTTGTCGAAGGGTTTCGCAGCGACCTAGCTAGCAGCTACGTTACATAAAGCAGAGCTAATACTGACTGACTCTTCAGTGGCATGAGCACTAAAGCTGCAATCTACTATAGCATCCACCCGTTCTGAGGCACCATGTCGAAAGAGACACCAAGTAGCATTTCCTTTTCACTTCCGTGCAATGATTTCCGAGACAAGACCTCACCTTCGCTACTCTTGCAGCTGGATTGATTTCAGACGCCTGTTCAAACTGCAGCCATAACCGTACCAACAAGGCTTCTGGTTTTTTTCTTCCTTTTTTCACATGGGCTTTTCGTGTAACCTTGACAAAGACCTCATGCAATATCACTTTGAGAGTTACTTTCTGTTTACTACACCAGGCAATGTAATATAACTGTTAATACTATTTATATATTTGAAAGGTATAAAAGGTAGGAGTTAAAAACGAAAAACAAACCTCTACGTGTAGATATTTACTCAGAACAGACAATATACAGGGAGAAGACGTTGCAATACAAGCTAATTCTAGCTGCTCAGTAACCTCTGGAGTTTTTAAGGGATTTTTTCAAAACTAATGTTTGAAACATAAGAGTATCTCTGCATAAATTTCATATACCTTTGCAAAATGATGGTGGGTTGCTTACTTAATGCCCCTTTTGCTCTTCACCCTTTGTTTCTGTAGTATGCTGCAGCTTTAATCAGAATTTCAATGGTTGCTGCTTTATGTTTCTCTCAGAGCTACTCTTTCAAAACTGTCTTCTTATCCTGTAGCTGAAATCACTCCATACGTTTGAAAGGAAACTGAATTTTGCCAAGCTACGTAAGGTTGTTCATCTGATGATGGCATCAACATTTGGTATCTTTTACACTTCAACCAAAAATTTTATTAGGTATTTTTTCAATGCTGAGTCTTGCCTTTTTATTTTTAATTTCACTGCCAATTTTGCAGTGGTTCTAAGTGAATCTGTGGGCATTTTAGCCTGTGGTCTTGCCAGAACTTTGCGAATTACAATGCATATATGTCTATTTATTCAATATCCATCATATAATATCTATTTGGAGAAAGAAACTTTTCTTGTAGTGCCTCTTAACAAAGCACAATTTTCCGCCTTTTTTGTGAAATAAAAAATAAAAAAAACAAATTGTGTTTTATTGCGGTATCAACAATGTGAATAAGGATTAACATATTGTAAATGTTCTTTTTTCCATGTAAATCAACTTTATCTTTGTTATCACTAAGTGATAATTAATTTTTAACTTATGTGCATTGTTAGGCTGTTAGAATTTTTTGGTTGTTGAAATAAAACGCATTCAATAAATATGACTTAATTTGTCAAGTAATTTACTGGGCCTTTTTTTTCTGCTGAGTTCAAGCGGAACGAGGTCTGCAAAATGGAGGGGGGCATATTTGCATATTGAAAAAGGGATTGATCGCTGTTACTGGGGTTTGAAAACCTGCGTAAGGCCCCTGGGGTCGACCCAGCTGACAAATCTATATCACCTGAGACTGATCGGTTGTGTTACTGTTTTTTTGTGTACACGTACGTGCACACACAGAGAGTCTCCGATGGGATCAGGAGGAGGGTGTGGGTGCCATCAGCCTGTCGGAGAACATACTCAAAACACACACATAAAGATCCACTTCCAGTCTGCTGTCTTCTTTTGCTGGTAGATATTTTCTGTTTATAATTAAAAAGCCACAAATGACTGCGTGTCAGGAAACTTTTGGTGCACACATGTCCATGGTTAATGGACATAATAAAAGGCTTTATTATATTTATAGCAGGGCATCCTACTGAGTGTCTAGAGGAATGCCGGAAGGATTGATGTATCTGAGAAATGTGTGAAATGATTTTGGGGAGAATACAGATAAATGGAAAAAATTGCTCAAAATTCTTAAGCTAACAAAGCGGTGAGTGCCTGGATTCAATCCTAGCAGGCGGATCACACACTGCACGTCAGACTTGAGTTGTCTAGGAATTGAGGTAGAGCAATTTTTAAAAGCTTTTTTTTTTTTTTGGTAGTTCCAATGCAATAGTTCTTCTTTTCATGGCTTATTTACATTCACAAATATCTATGTGCTCCCTTGTGAACAAAAATAAGGGGGGGGATAACCGTATTTTTGGATATCCAGCCACCTGCTTGTCACTTGAGTTTCCTGTTTGTATCGGGAAAGGGCTGTAACTTGGAGCACCTGGAGCCTGGCGCTGGCCAGCTACTTCTGCTCTGAACTGCGGGCACAGTCCCGCTGCACGGAGCAAGCAGGCCAGGCTGGGGTTCCGCTGGTCTTCATGGGTGTGGGAGGTGACAGAGGGCATGAACTGGCCTTTGAAACTGCGCCTGCGCCCCAGGCAGATGCTGTGAAGATGCTGATGGTGTTGGATTGCGTGTCCTTTTCTGCCTGCCAGTGGGACAAGAAACAAAAGGAGAGGCAGCTCTCACTTCACTGATAGACAATTTTATACATGCACTCCGTGTGTGTGTGTCTAAATAATATTTACAGAAAGACACACTCACACATACACACATATTTTAATTGGGGGGAAAAATCCTATAAACATATGGGTTCTTCTTCCAAACTGTAAAAAAAATCATTTAATAGCTGCTATAGTAGAAATATTTCTATTAATGCTTCTACTTCTCTATACTTTACATGCTGCTGCTCCTATTTGTTGTTCATGTTTTAGTCATCCAGACATATGTATTTCCAATTTCAGACCTGTGTGAGTGAAAAATAAACATTTTAAGATTAGTTTAAAATGTTCTTAAGATTATGAACATACTGTCTATTGCCTGAAGTTCATTGTTGCTTAGATAAAAGTATCCGCTCAATCTCTTCCCACTTACTTAGTAACCAATTATTTGCTCTAGACTAAATGGATTAGAATCCTTCATTGATTAAATTTTGTTTCTATCCTGAACCTGTTAAACATGGAGGGATAAAAGCTAGATACATTTGACAGTGAGCAAATGGTATCTTAAAATCATGAACGAGTCATTACAAAAAATCTCCACTTACAATATAAAGTGCAGTGATTAATTAAAGATGCGGTTTTAACTTATTTATAGCCATTAAAAAAACATACCAGTTTTAACACAAAATAACACGAGCCAAGTCATCCAGGGGAGAGATGCTGGCAGCCTGAGACTTGGAGAGCAGGCAGTGTGACAAAGCCAAGAGGGAACAGCAAATGCAGGCCACCCTTGAAACCTTTGGAGAAGTTCACGGAAGCAAGGATGGAAAGAGGTGGCTCTGGCACCCCTGCCAAGATCCCCTTCTTTTTGCTCACAACAGACAGTTCAGGAGTGCGAAAGCCCCGTCTTACTGTGATGGCAGGAAACCTGTGTGCTCACTCCTTGGCTGTGGTGCAGACGGCGGGGAGCTTGCCAACCGGAGAGCGTGCTGCGGGTGAGTCAGCCCTACCTCAATCAAAAAGATGATATGGGTGAGAGAGAGACGGCAGCAGTTCAAGCCCAGATTTCTGTGAGCTTTCCCCCTCCTTCCAAAATTTTTGGTTGCTGATGGCCAAATGCTGGTCTTGCTCAACTGGCGGGTGTGGTTCACTGGAGCCAGGGGGGAATAAAGGTGGTGGGAGGCAAGGCAAAGCTCACATGCTGAGCTGGTGAGCTGTGGCTGCTGTTCCCCTGGCTGGTTTGGCAGTGTGAAAGGCTGCCCTGCTGCTGAGCAGCTCACTTCTGCTGGGGGTCCTACGCATGCACCAGGCATGCCACACTCCAGCCCTGCAACCGCTGCCTCTGTCTGCAAGGCAGCACGTGCTCAAGGCAAGAGTCGTGCCCTCTGTCCTGTGTTAGTGTTTCAGGAGCTACAGCCAGTTCCTCCTAAGAGGAGTGGTGTAACTACCCTTCAGAAGGGGTCTGGTCTTGATTTGAAGACCTCAGGAGCTGGAAAATCTACTGTTGCCCTCAGTAGTTTGTTTGAATGGTGGTTTCTCTCCCTGCTAAATCTGTACCATATTCTAATGGGAATTTGTCTGGCTTTCCTTTCCTGGTTTTGTTTTTTGTCAGGCTTTTCTCTTCTGGGTGAAAGTCCCAGGTACTAAACGGCATTTTTTTCACCCCTGCAGTAGCTGTTCTGATCAGATGAATTTTCTTGAATTGAGGCCTTAGTTTCCAACTGAGGCTGGTTGTGGTTATTTCAAGGAAAAATCTGCTTTGGCTACTGACAGTTTCCCCTTGTACTCCTTTTGAGAGTACATCAAGACAATGACAGGAAGAGAAGCTTTTTAATAAAAAGGCTATTTGCTGCTTGTGAACATTGAATGTTCACAGATACTACCTGTCACTGTTTAAGTTACATAGTTTTATTCTGCATATATGCTACGTAATTGTCGCTTTTCATCTCATTAACCATGAGAAATGACATACCTTGGCATGGGGTGTAGATCTCCAATGAAATGTTCTCAGAAAAGAGACCAATCTTAATCGACAGTGTAATTTGCAAGAGCAGAAATGCAGGTAGTGTTCACTAGCAAATTCTTACCAGGTGAGGTATGGGAGAGGCACAGGGTGGGTTAAGCGTTCCTCCCAAGACCAAGAGAACTGTAGGGCTGCTGTAAGAGCAGGGATTATGGGACCAGCATGAATAGCAAGGTACCTGGGTCAGCATAGACAGGGCTCCTGCAGCCTGAGAGATGGGTCGGGTGCCTTCAGACAAAAATCAGAGCCCTACTGAAGTAAAACAGACATTTTTTGTCCATAAGGTAGCTCAGAGATCCAGACACAGGAAAGATATTGGCAAGGGAAGATCAGAGAAGATAATTTCTCCTTTGTCTCATGCAGTGTTTTCACACTCGAGCAAGAATAATAGAACGGGATTTTGTAGTTCTGGGGCAATGTTAGAAAGTGCTTCATGCCTCTGGCACTGCCAGGGCCTGGCGTGCATCCCCCTTGTAGGAGTTTACCTGGCTGAGACCCAGGTCAGCTCCTTTGCTGGCAAGAGCTGTGGTGAAGCGAGCAACAGCCAGTGAGAACAAGCCAGATCTGAGCTATCAGAGACCAAGGATGAGTGTGCCCTGTGGAGGACCACGGCGGGTGGCTCTGAGGGCCCCATGCTGTAGGCATGGGGAGGTTTCCAGACTTGCTCCCATTACAGCCCCAGACTAAATGTGCCACTAGCCAGCATCTCCTCTCTGAGTGACCCTGGGCACAATTTTCAACCTGGGGCTTTCTGAGGGACTGACTTCCTTCGGATGGAGAGTGCCAGCCAAACACAAAGTAAGTGCATGTGCATGGACCACAACCCTTCTGAGACAAGAAGAGCTGCAGAAATATAATATCCCCTGTGCAGACCCCTTCAGAGGAAGATACCAGTCTCAGCCTTGTTGAGGTGTTGTCAGCAGGCCTGTGCCTGCCTGTTTCTTAACCTGTGTGCTGCAGGTCTATAAAGCTCATGTTTGAATGGATGTGCTTCATGCCATAGTAGGACTGTGAAGTATGAAGTTAAATGCTGGCATTTAACTGGCAACCACTCCCAGAAAAGCTATTTTCTATTGCAGTTGTTCTCATCTGTTTCATATCGCACTTCTCTGTGCACTGCAGAGCTACTAAGGTAAGCATGAAACTGTGTTGGAGGTAATGTCATGCCGTCCTCTCAGACACCCGAAACTCAGCTGCGCCATTTTGTCCATAGTTGTACAAAGAGACTGCAGCTCCTCTGTCCTACTTTGTTACTATGCTTTTCTTTTCAAAGGATGGAAATGTGAGAAAGAGGCTGCTGGAGGGACACCATTCAAGGTTGCATAAGCCAGCATGATGCTGAGAGAAAGCAACAGAGCTGCTCTGTCTCTGCCTTGGGACATCCACTCCTGGGTTGAAATTATTGAGTAACCTGAGTGTGAGCAGCAGTGCCTGAGCAGCAACAACCACCACGATGTCCCCAAACACCTTCCTTACAAACAGACTTGAGAGGTGACCTCTCCATGTCCCAAGTGTGACCAGGTCAGTAGGACATGCACATGCCCTTGGCTTCGAGAGGAGAGGGACCAGCTCCTTGCCTTAACAGACTGTTCCTTGCTCGCACAGCCTTGGTCCATCTCTACCATATGCTACACTCATCACAGTCTCAGCTATTTATGATCAGAGATGACCAGAAGCAGCATTTGGCATGTGCTACTCCTCAGGGGAGGACAAATTGCAGCAGATTGGTCTCATGGACATGAAGGGGACTCTTGCAAGGGAAATGGAGTAGGACATGACCAGCAAACACAGTCCTTCAGCACAGGGTCCAGCCATTGGTTTCACAAACCGACCAAGTCTCCTCTATTTGTATTTAAAGGCTGTTGCAGAATACCATTCCCTTAATGGATCTATTTTCACAAGCCATTTAGCATCATTTGTTCTGTGTCAACATTGTCCTTTCATTTAGTTTCCCCCACCCAGAGTCCCCTCCTGACCTCTGGCCACCCATCACCCAATATATTCATAGACAGCAACTGCACCTCCTGCAAGCTCAGTGTCACTGCGCCAAGCCAGCTCAGCCCTGTCCCATCATGGACATCTGTGGCTAGCTGGTACTGAAATGACAGGCAAGCCTGTTGTTTCCAGCGCTTGCCTGTCCAGTGCAGGGCTGCAGGCCCTGGCCCTGAACTGTGCCATCTCACCCCTGTCACCACAGGCCTCGGCCATCCAGCGGCTCCTCACGCCTCAGTGGGTCCACCCAGCTCTGGAGCCACCGGGGCTGCCCACATGTTCCCGCTCTTGCACCAAAGTAATTTAAGGACAACATAAGGCCTTCCAGAGCCCGGACTGCTAGCAAGGTGGAAGCTGCCTTCAGCCCAATGGTCTGACATTCCCAAGCTGGCCTGTGGGTGCCTGCACCCCCTCACACTGCCCCCCACCCCCGGCAGCTGCTGCCCCTGTGCTGCTGAGATGGACCGCAGGCACAGCCAATCAGGAGCAGTGCTGCTGGTGCCCCAGCCAATGGGATGGGGAAGAGCCAGGGTGGGTGAGGCAAGCTCGCTGCTGAGGTGTTGTGGTGGCCTTTTTAGCACCCCTGGTGGCCATCTTAGTCGTGTCAATCACCCATGGAGGCCACGTTGCTGGGACCACCCAGCCCCATCGCTGCCAGGGTCCTCCCTGCCATGGGAGGGGATGCCTGGGGCAGGCGTGGGTCCGCTTGGCCCAGGTTTCCTGCCTGCAGAGCTGGGGGCCCCCCCGGCATGAGGCTGCCAGGCCCTGCACAGTGGTGCAGGCGCAGCCCTGTCCCACCAAGTGCTCCAACGGGCTCTGGCAGCGTGCTTCAAAGGCGAAGCTCGTCCCTAGAAGAAAAAGAAGTGCTTGCAGCTGCCCCAGTAATGAATGGCTGGGACACAATCCAGCGCGAAGGCAAGCCCGTACTCCAGCTCTTAGAAAACTTCCTCGGCACACAAGGGAGAAAACAAAAATGCCCCATGCAAGTGAGGTAATGAAAGACCACAACGAATAGCTACCAGCAAGAGAAGCATATGTATTAATCACAACTGACTTGGAAGGTAGCTGGAGTCATTAACTTTTCTCTAAATGCACAGAGATGACAAAACATGGGTTGTGAGCGTATAGGACACAAACCATGGTACAATTATCCAGTGAGGCCAGCTGCTCTCTGCAGGAAATGAACCCCAGTATAATGTGGGTGGATAAACAGCGTCATTCAGTCCTACATGACCACGGGCGCTGGCTACCCTGCCCAGGCAGCTGTGGCCCCCCATGCCAGTGTGCCTGGAGCTGACAATAAGTTTCCATGCTGGAAAGCGAGCAGGATTGTGGGGCTGAGAGAGGTAAGCCCACCTGCACCAGCCTGCTGAGACCTCAGCTTTGCCCTGGCTGGGGTCCCCACTGAAAAGAGGGGGGGGCTGTAAGTAGGCCTCTGCCATTAAGAGTTTTACCTTTTATAGTCCCTTGCCCACCATGCTGAACTGGGCCGTATGGTGCTGCCTCAGGGGAGCACTAGAAATTAAAGACCTGGGAAGTGTCTGCTGCTATAAAGTCCAAGGCTTTAGGGGCTTCTTCATGCCTCCCATCCATTTAAAGCCACAGAGGATTTGGCCTATGACATTTTAGTGGGTGTTTTTGTTCCTCTGGCTGACTTCTGCTGTCACTGTGTATGGCCATGAAGCTCTCTCGGCCTCTGACAAGATCTTCTGCTGTTCTAGTGCCTTGTGTGTTTCATCTCAAAGGCCTTGGGATCTTTTCCTCTTTCTTGTTGTCTTTAAAAATGCGTGCGTGGCTGCTGGGTGAATGTTGGTTTCATAATTGATGGACATGGTCTTGGCAACCTCCTTTTTAAGAGCCATTCCTTGTCACATAAATATCATCTATCAGGGCCTGTTGTCTTTATAGCGATCTTGAGCAAACAGTTTTATTTCCAATCAGGACATCACACATTGATCTAAACACTCATCTGTAATGGATCAATTTACATTAGGAGAGCAGTATTGTAGCATTGCTGTTCATTATATTGAAAGAAGTATATGTTTAGTTACAGGCTAAAATCAATTAAACAGCCCTGTGCCTTTTGCTGTGAGAAAGTCAACAAACCAGTCTGTCTTGGACAATCATCCAGCTACAGCTCCTTAAAAAAAGGGCTTCCAGCATCATCCCCTTCCTCTGAGTTCTCGGTTTCTCCTTCAGAGATGTCTTCTGCAATGTTTTGCTTGTTGTGCAGTCTGGTAAAACATTCTCAGCTAAAACGCACACGAGAGAAATGAAGGCAGTCTTGCTGCTGCTGTTGTGGAGGGGGCTTTCTCAGGCCCACACAGAGTCATGCATCCAAAAGGGAAACCTGCACTTTCACCAGGAGGCTGCCTGATAACACGTGACAATATATGTGGGAGATGCTGAAAAATGTAGACGATGCTGTTTGTATCTTCATGGGTGAGATCATTATCTCCAAGTGGCCCTGATTTCAGGGGAGGAGAAAAGGAGGAATTGGGAGGTGGGGAGGAATTTGTACATTGCTGTGCTGTTTCTTGCCTTACTGCAAGAGAGAAGACTGCAAGGAGTGCTGGAGGCTTTCTGATAAAGGGAACGTGATTTCAGCTGGTGATGTAGCTGCAGAGAGAGTAGGAACCTGCAATTTCAAAAGCAAAACACATAGGGGAACTGCAGGGCAATGCAATGATGGGATTTGAGGAGCATGTCTCTCGGGGCGCTGGTGGATGTGGCGGTGGCAGATGAAGGTATTACCTGCCCCAGCTCTCTGCCAGAGGTCAGTGTCCTCAGTGGCAGAAGGGAGTGTGTGCTTGTGCCCTGCCTGCCATGCGTTGTCACCGTGGCAGGGCCAGCGAGCAGCTGGGCTCTGGGCTGCCATGCCCGATCACCAACTGGCTCCCACTGGCTTCTGCCTGCTGGCAGCAACTGGCCAAGCTCATGGGCTAGGGTGAGCCCATGGCCATCATGGTGATGCTGGGGAGGCCAGGCCAAGCCTCAACACTCCCACAGTAGGTGACTGTAATCAAGAATTTTCTCTTTTCCTTGTGCAAAAACTCTGATAAACAGGTAAAAGTGATCAGCAGGGGTAGGCTCTTACTTTGTGGTAAGAATCCCCTCATGACTTGGTGGCCCTGTGCTGTGGAGGACTTGTACAGCCTTCCTGTTTTATATATGTATATGTACGTATATAGGTTTTTTTGGCTTGAGATTTTGCCCACTTCTTCTCTACCACCCAGGCCGTTCCAGCCCTTGTCTTACTCTTTCATTACATGCACAAAACACTGCTGCAATGCTAATAATAATAATGAGAGGGAAGGAATAGCAGATATTACAAAGCTTATTAAGAAATTGATCTTTGTTTTGCTCTTGAATAAAGAGGCAGACCTCAAAACTGCTGAAGCTATTCAGTTAATTGGTTATTGGCTCTCTTGAGTGATTATATCTACCCTGGTTCCACCAAGTTCAGCAGGTCTCGTGCTGGTCAATTAGCCTTTGGCATCCAGGAAGGGAAACGCTTCATTCAGGTTTTCTCAGAGCCTGTTTGTGTAACATAAGGTGGACTGAGCAGGAGAGGTTCCCCATGGGCAGTAGGGGAACTTACTAGCACTCATGGTCTGAATCCTGCCTTTGAACTGGCACCAAAGGGCATTTTTGCCTGTGCCCCAGCCCTCCGAAAATGTGGATGCTGTTAAGTGGAAGAATCTGCCCCAGGGACTGCACTGCAGGAGGACAGACAAAGCGAGGGGGTTTTTGGAGGACCGCAGTCATTTCCTCCAGCGTGACCTTCGCCCGGTGTGTACCGGGACCTGGTTCTTCCGCAGGCTGAGCAATGCCACCAGAGCCTGAGCTTTTTTGCCGGCTGCGTGGATGGATGCCCTGTTGCTTGGTCACAGTTGGTCTGCAAACTCACTAATCACTACTGCTCTGATTCCTTCAGCATTACCAGGCTATGCAGAGCTAAGCAGCTGATGCCATTTAGTGGCTTTTCCTACAGAGTGCTCAGTCCTGCCTTCACCGCTATGGCTTGCCAAAGGGCTCCAACACTTGCATTGCTGTGATGCAGACCCTGTAATAATAGTTGGTTACATTCAGAGAATTCAGTTCAGATTTTAAAACCTCATCAAATAGTTAATGACTGACTATTTCAACACAGCAGTTCCTGCAAGACTTGGGAGAGAAGAGAGAGAGGGAGATGGAAAAGTTATTCATGTCCCATCTGTCTGGAACGCTTGTCCCCTCC
The DNA here is from genome assembly GCF_000699145.1 of Aptenodytes forsteri. Taxonomy (NCBI): domain Eukaryota; kingdom Metazoa; phylum Chordata; class Aves; order Sphenisciformes; family Spheniscidae; genus Aptenodytes; species Aptenodytes forsteri. The sequence continues at coordinate 2,348,318 of NW_008795918.1, forward strand.
CTCCCACCCACTGAGTCACTTCCTCCCTTTATATCTCACTTAAAATTTTTCCTTTCCCCTTTAGCTTATGATTAACAGGCACTCACCCTCTGCAAATTGTTTCTTTTTTTCTAATGCAATGTTAATTAAGCTTCTATGGATAAATAGAGCATATTGTCTTGCAAATGCATGTATGGGGTGAAATGCGGTATATACTGCATATATGGCCATGTAAATGAATGTATCAACCACTGCAACATCCAGCTGGTGATCCAGCCTTCCAAACTGAGTTAAGGAACTTGCAATGTACTGCCATGGTTATTTTGTCCCTGCTGCCCAAAACATAGTGGTAAGGTATGCAGGGAGAGGCACCTTACTTGAACTGTGAGGTGTTTTAGGGCAGCAGCTACCAGCCCAGAGAGGAGTTTGCTCAGCTCTAGGACCTGACCCAGGTGGGTGTGTGGGATGGGGCCACTTGCTTAAATGTCTCAAGGTGCGTTTGTGAGAGGGCCTGGCTAGCCCAGCCCATTGCCTTGCTGCCAGGGCTTAAGAGGGCTCTCTTTTAATTAGCAGATGGTGAAGGACTCTGGAGGAGAGTGTCATGCAAGGTAAAAGAAAGAGGTGGTCTCCTAGGCAAGGAGCTGTGCAGCCTGCGGGTATGTGCTGACCTGGCATAGCAAGCAGGGAAGAGCGGGCTACCTACAGCCTTCTGATAGCCTGATGGAAGAGCAGGAATGGCTGCAGAACAGGAGCATGCTGGTGAGTTCATCCTGGAAGCAGCCAGGGTAAGGAGGAGGAGGAGCCTGGGTGGCTTCCTGAGCAAGCATGTGAGGTGGCAGTGGTGGTGAGGCTGTAAGCTGTGAAGTAGATGAAGGCTAGGAAGGGGAAACTTGAATCTCCTTGAACAGGTTATTTGAGTTACTTGAGGTTTCCCAGTGAAGGGAGAGAATGTGAGGCTCTATGTTATATACTGCAGAAATCTTGTTCGTGTTCTACCTGCTTCAGCCTTCTTGCACATGGCTCAAAGATGGGGTGTTTTATCTACTCGGCACCTGTACTGTGATGGTACAGGGAAGTTTTGTTCCTCAGGGATGTCAGGCTGACACCACTCAGGAAAAAAAATATCATTTTGTTTTAAAGCCAAACACTTAAGCAGCTATATGTGACTAGGGGAATTCCCGTCCCAGAGAGACACCAGCATCACTGTGTTCAGCTACTAGTTGCTGTCCTCTCCTGTAATCTCCTTTTGTAACAAAATCCTACCAGCTTTTCTGGTTCCTGTCAGTTGGCCATAAACTGATGGGTGATGCAATAACCTGGGTAGTATGTCCACTTGGCTGATGCACTGAAGGCTGGGGCACAGATGTGTCATGGAACCTCTGCAAAGAACCAGCTTGGCTCCTGCTGGAGGCTTTAGCTGTTTGCGGGTCCTGCAGAGCCATGGGCTGGCTCTGTGCCAGCCTCCCGGTTCCAGAAGCTCACTGCAGGGGTGCCTGGGCTGCCTCTGTGCTAGGCTGGCACTAATCCATCAATGCTTTTTTTTTTGGCTCTGACACTGTGTCCTGTGAAAGTAACTGTGCTGTCCCCAGACCTGTGTGTTATGCAGAGCTGGGAGACTCACAAGCCATGGCTAGGTCTCTGAATATTTGGTATCTGAGAAGTGTCTTCATCTTATACACGTGGGTGATGGTGCAGGTGGGCTGAGACAGGTCCAGGAACTGAGGGTGGACCTGTATTTGCTGTAACTTCCCAAATCAGGGACCTGTGTGCACTGAAACCCCAGTAGTTTCCCTTGAGGAGCAGGGCTGGGGAGGAATACATGGGTCTTGTGCCTTTTATGACACCTAATAGGAGACTGTAAAATGGCCATTGAATTTTATTGCATTTGTGGGAGACTTGATGAGTCCAAGGATGGTGTGCTGTGATACTGGAAGTTGAATAACCACTGGTGCTACTGTTGCTGAGTGTTTTTTTTAAAAGGGGAGTTTGTTAGTTTATTCTCCCATACCTTCACTCTGATGGGTAGCTATGCATTCTTTAGAGATTTCCTTTTCCAGCTTATTTTTGGAACTAATTTTACACATATGCATGCGGGGACAGTATAGCTGCCCTTGTATTATGGGGCAAATGAAACTAGTATTATATATATTCAGGGCAACCTTTGGAAATAAGACAATAACCTCAGTTGTTTATTTCCCTGCGAGATGTTAATGACTTACTTTTCTTTTCAGTGTTATTCTTCTCCTTGTCCTACATAAACTTTCATAGCTCTATGCAACAGCAAGATATCTTTAGGTAGTATGCGGCTTGCAAAAAGCTAAGCTCGGTAATGTTACTGTGCAGATAGATTTGGCTGCTGGAGAACTACTTCAGTCTAAGATTTTAGTGCTGCCAGCTGGCAGAAGTGATCATATATGTAAAACCTTAAGCTGAGCCAGAAAAACCTGAGTTCAAATCTCTTGCCAGGGATTATAGGATAGAATGATTAACCTGATTTTATATTTTTGGATAACCATCAAGTGCCCGAATATTTATAGTAATAAATGTCTTCCATATGTGCTGATACTGCATCCATGGAGTGCAATAGCATGATACAGTTATTGTCTTACTTGAAGATGCTAATTATAGCTAATCCTATAGGCACATGAATCATGAAACACTGGCTCAATTTCTGGCAGCTTCTGTGAGATGCATCTGACTTTGCTCATGTGAGCAATGCAGGTCAGCAGAGAGCTCAAGGCAAAATTCCAAGAGTGCTGGGGATCCTGAGCTCTGTTCAGAAGAGATACAGGCACTTGATATTTAAGCACTTAAAGCTGCAGGTGGGTACTTTACCAGCTTATACCTTCTGCGACTTACTAGTAGGTGCCTGGGTGCATCTTGAAGTGTCAAGATGCCACTGAAAATATAGTCTTGAACCTACAAGCCGTTGTCATGTAGCCCCGTGATCCTCCAAGTCAAAATTGGCAGGGGTCTCTTAAGTTCCTAAATTCATTTGGTGCCTGCTAGACTGGTACAATAGCCATGCTTGGAGCAATGCTGGTGCCTGTCGGGCTGACTCAGTATGGTACTGAGGATGCTCAGCTAATGCAGAGACAGTGCTTCTCTAGGGATGTGGTGGCTTACCAGGTCAAGCTCTTAAACACACCTTAATGTAATAAAACCTCTTCCGTGTATGATTGTAGAGCTACTCTCCAGTTGGTTAGAAAAAGCAACAAAGGAACTGTATGAGGGTTACAATGTTGTAATAAGAAGGCTATAAAAACAGAGAGAGACTAAACCAATGTTTCAGTAGTTTTTCTCTTCCCTTGAAATAGAGGTAAGCCCGCCCAGACGTCTTCCTTTTAAATACTGACTACTGCATCTGTTTTAAACCAAAAATAATACCTTTTGATTGGAAATGTTTCAATAACATTATTTGTGCATTTTATTGAGGCGAAGGTTGCAATTATTAGAGTCACCAGGAATTTCAGACATTTAAACACAGCCTTTATTTCTCCAGAGTAAACCACATCCCTGTGCAATTATTCTTCTATCTAAATGCCTTCAAACCAAGTCCTAAACCAGATCTGACATTTGTTGCTGGTGGTCCCTCTTACAAATCGGCCCTTGAAATGAACATGTGGGGCTGAACAAATGCCGAAGAGGTTGGGCTGGTCCCTGGGGATGCTGAAGGAGACAGAGCTGGTGCAGGATGTAGTGTGCAGCCCTGGGTAGATCCTGTGGCTCTGAGCAAGCTGCTGTCGGTCTGGTCAGGTACTGTAGTCTGGGCCCTGCAGACTTTAAAAGAGTAAGGAGAAGGGTTTGTCTGGTCATGGAAACGGCTCCTTCGGCCATGTGATCTCTTTATGGCTTTTCTTTCAGCTGGCTTCTCACCAGGAAGCAAACAACTGCATCTGTGGCAAAGGGACTTGGCTCAACAGCCAGAATGCTGGTGTCGC
>NW_008795918.1:2352297-2354945 GCF_000699145.1 Aptenodytes forsteri
CCCCCCCCCCCCCCCCCCCCATGGTCTCAATGTTGCCCCTAATCTTTTCAGCAAACGTTTTTGGAACTTTAATTAAAAAACTGAGACGGCTAAGGGGCCTCTAAGGCCTAAATCCCCTTTGTTTTCTAGCCTCTCTACATCCTCTATTGGCTGCACAAGGGCTAGGCATTTAAGCACTTCCAGTTTCAGTTTCTTGATGGTTCCAGCACAGCATAAATAAGAATTTGGGTCTAAAAATCCATTAAAATTCTGACATCAATGAGAAAAACAAACCTTGATGCCAAAGGAGGTGCCTAGCTTACAGCTTAGCTTGGGACACAAAGAGGTGAAAGTTTGCTTAGGAGGTGACTTGAGACAGCAGTAGAAAAAGGAATTCTCCTCACCTGGCCAAGGAAGTTTCAGCACCTGCCTATTTAAATCTCTAGCAAATGCTTGCTGGCTTGGAGGGAGCAGGATTAGGCTCATGGTGGAGCGCAAGGATGACAGTCATGACTTCTGTCCTCTGCTGTCTGTATCGTCTGGATGTGTTCTCCTCCATGTACTCTATAAGAAAAGATGCTGTGAAACTTGAATGATGTGTCAGGATGCTGGTATCCCCAGAGAGAGAAGCAGTTGCCATCTCACCCCCAGAGCCTTGTGGGAGTTAGTTGCTGTCCCATAGGACTCCGATATCGGTTGTGCACTTCTCCAGGGTCTGGGCTTTTGTGACCCTATCTGAAGTGTGTGTGCCCTCTGCCTTTCCCCAGGGTAACAGCATGTTGACTGTCCTGCCCCTGGTCCCCCCCGACCCCCACCACCACCTCTCCAACCATTCTCAGGAGAAACATTGTTCTTGCTTATTCTCGTGAGGATGGTGAGCCTGCAGTAACGGAGGAGCAGAGCAAAACACAGAGCTCTTACTCTAGTAAAAGAAGGTGGGTCTCAAGCCGTTGATCATATGAGGGCAAGCAGGTTCCTGGCAAGAGTGTGTGTGTGCTAGTACTTTGAAGCTTTTGTCTACATAGCAGGTCAGGTCTGGAGTGTACTGTCAATTAAGGGCAACAATTCAAAGTGATTCACAGCAGATTACGCCAGCACGTCTCTTCATGGAGCATGCTCTGGTCCTGTGCCTGCAGGTGCTGCACAGACTGCCAAGCCTGGAGCTAGCCCGCAGTTATGCTGTCAGCCTCGCTTAGATCTAATGCTTTATGACAACTGTCTACCTGTAATGTGATAATGGGCTGAAAACCTCTGCAAAATTGATAGGGTCTCTTGCAAAGAAGGAGAAACTTCTAATGTGGCAGGCCTGATCTCTTTCTTAAGGCCCACATCAACTGCAAAGATTTCTTTGCAGCTGGGAGGCCTGGTTCCCCTTCTGCCCCTGACAGGAGGGGTGGCTGTGTTGGTGTCTGTGAAGCTGCTGGCCTCTTACTTTCTCCCAGTGCAGGGGGAATCAATCTGTTGCATTTTCAGGGACTTCAAATCTGTTGTTAACTCTGAAACCTAAGGTACTGTTGGCTTCTACCTCCTAGGGCTTCCTGCGTTCTCTGCCTGTACTTTTTATGTTCTGGATAAAATCATCTTCTGCCTTCAAGATGTTTCCAGGGTTTATACAATAAGTTGGTTATGTTTAACTCCTAAAATATGGATCATTGTCTAGAATGATTACAGGTAGTGTTCTAAAAGAAATTATGCTTAACATTGTGTAACACAGCCTGTATAGAAGGGACCAGATTCCTACCCACCTTTTACTGGTATGATCCAGGAATAGCGCCAGTGACTTTGTGCTAGATCAGTGTTAAGCAAGAACTGGGCCTAAAATATCCTGATGTATTTTAAAACCCTCCAAATTTGCTATCCAGGTAAAAGCACTGCAACTGGGAAGTTGCAGCCATGGGATGGGTGGTCCCCCTTGCTCTGGAGAGGCCCAGGCATGTTCCCTGTTCATAGACATGTGAGCTACAGGCCCTTTTCCCCACACCCCCTAATGCAGTTGATGGCACAGTGTTGTTACCATCTTGGTCTAGTTCCTGGCACAGGAATCGATGGCAACCAAAACCTATTTTCACAGCCAAAGTGTTGTCATTTTAGCTGGTGTGACTAGTTGCAGCTTGTCCTTTTCCAGCTGCCCAGCTTCCATCCCAGCTCAAACAGGCCCAGGGCTGGTGTGAGGTGTTGGCAAGGTAGGCACTTGCATGGGGACAGCAGAACAGCTATGGTCTCCTGAGGTATTTTGGCTGTATGGGAGACTGGCTAGTGCAGGTGGGGGTGACTGCTGTGGACAAGTGCCAGGCCCTTTGTGGGGGGGAGAGGGAGATTGACCCTCACGGCCTGCTCTCTGGCATAAGTGATCTAACCCTATCCTTGGGTGCTGCTGTGAAGCCAGGAATTGGCTCTTGGGGCTGTGGACTATGCTCTCAAGATCAGAGTCCCCTCCAGAGAAAACAGGGATGTTTACACAGAGCACAACTATCCTAACGGCCATGTGATAACACCAAGCTGAGTGGTGCGGTCAACACGCCAGAGGGACGGGATGCCATCCAGAGGGACCTGGACAAACTCGAGAAGTGGGCCCGTGTGAACCTCATGAGGTTCAACAAGGCCAAGTGCAAGGTCCTGCACCTGGGTCGGGGCAACCCCCAGTATCAATACAGGCTGGGGGATGAAGG
>NW_008795918.1:2355650-2365554 GCF_000699145.1 Aptenodytes forsteri
AAACATTCAAGGTCAGGTTGGACGGGGCTCTGAGCAAGCTGATCTAGTTGAAGATGTCCCTGCCCATGGCAGGGGGGTTGGACTAGATGACCTTTAGAGGTCCCTTCCAACCCAAACTATTCTAGGATTCTATGATAATTAAGAGGCTCGAGGCTGCAGGATAAACCCTTCCCTACCACCTTCTCATCCTCTGGAGTATAGGCCCCTGTGGTAGCTCTGACCCCCATGCCATTCACTGCCACATCTGTGGGTTTATCATGCTTCTTAAAGAGCCCATAAACCCATTAGCTCTGGGCAAATGATCCCTGGGCTGTCTTTAGAATAATTAAAACCACAAGGCAAACAGTTACTCTGGACTATCAGCAGCATATCAACAAAACTTGTGTCTTGAAATGTGTGTTCAATTTCTGTTATTAAAAGGCACAGAGCCATATGTGAAAAATTACCATGCATCTTTCTGAAATTAGCAGAACTATTTGAACAACCATTTTGTCTCTATCAAAACAGTGCCTTATTATTATTATTTTTTCATACTGTGTAGGAAGGTGAGAAAGCCTTTGGAAAGCAGGAGGGCTCAGGCAGGCAATCTGACTTCTGTAGCCCCTGACTATATTTGTTTGCTGTGCAGAGATGGACACCATCTGAGAAGCCCAGGCAATGCTGGTCGTAAATGGATAAAGAGGAGCAAGATGAAGAGTCCTGTGTTGCTTTTAATCCTGAAATCCAGGAGACTGCTGGTTTCATCTAACTCCTTAATTGCTCTACTTTGAGTGAGGCTTTCACAGTACTTACCAAATTCAATTCCCATTAGGGTCAATAGAACTACTGATTCAGTGGGAAAAGAAAAAAGACCAATGCTGAGTGTGTTTTGAAATTCCCACCACTTACGGTTAGGAACATATGTTAAAAAGTGATGTCACTTCTGACTGCTTATGCACTTTCAAAATAGCATTAGACCTTTAAAAAAAAAAAATTCTAGTCCTTAGTTTCTTGAACTGGCCCTCTGAAAATGGCACCAAAACTACTTAAGAGCAAGGCTTTCTGAAGGGAGGGAAAAAGGAAGAGGAGCTGTTTCTGATTAATAGTGACCAATAACTGTGGGCAAGGTCAACAAGTGGCATACAGCCAGGCTTGAAGGAAAACGTGGTGTGAAGTGTTTTGTCATTTAATGGATGCTTAAAAAAACCCTTCCAAAAACAAACCCCAAAATTATTGATCTGTTTGGCAGTGCATTTGGCAATTGACACTAGCATACAAGTCCCTCCTGTGGACCAAGTGCCTTTGGTGCTGGCTTTGCATGGCATACAGAGGATTTTTAACTTTTAATGGACATAGTTGGGGCCTTTTTTATGTATGTCTGGTTTTGTGCATGTCTGGTTTCAAGGGTGTTGAAAACAAGCGAGATCATATTTGGAGAAGATGATCATTAAAGAAAATGCCAATGCTTCTTGCCAGGACTAGTTATCAGCCAAATGGATTGAGATAAGGCAAACAAAACTGAAATAAATATGAAATCAGTTGATTTAGTCTGCTTAGTCAAATTGAACAACAACATCCCTTGATCGTCAGAGCTGAATCAGCAAATATAAAAAAACCAAAGACAGTCAACCCTACACTTATAACCCACTTGAGGTTTTCATGCTGACAGCCTAGTTGCTAAGTATATAAGGTCCTCCCACTACTGGTTTGTCTGTGTCTCGGGTTATATTCGGGGATATGACTGCATCACTAGCCTTGCGATCTTAACTTGATTTTTTTTTTTTTTTTTTAAACTGAACAAATACATTGGAACTTTTTTACTGTGCCAAGTATTTCTACTAGAAAATATTCTGGAGGATTCATGTAATAACAAACATGTGAAGGATTTCTGATATGAAAGAGTCTTGCTTATATTCATTTTTTAGCTCCAGAGTGAGATTAACTTTGTTCTACAACTGCTTAAAATCTAAACCCATATGCCTCCAAATGTGCAGTTTTAGCATATGTAGTAATATGTGATATGAGCCCTGATTACACAGACTCAGCTCTCTTCTTTATTAATGTAGAGCCGTAGCTTTTCTCCCTTTTCTGGAGAGCTGTGGATCCTGACTGAAATTTGCTATGTTTTGCTTTTCTGAGAGGATCTTTTGTGAATCCTTTTAGAAGCAGTTCACAAGTGCCTAGGGTTGTATGGACCAAGCTGAAAATGAAGAAAAGAGAGAGAAGCTTCAGAATTAGCTATTCAGCTATATTTGTGTATTAACAGCTGTTAATATGTAATTTCTACTGGTAAATAAATGTATAGTCATTGTTTTGTACATTAGGATTCAGTCTCTCTTCCTGTGGCACGTTATGCAATGCCAAATGCAGAGAATTTAGGATTTCTGCTATCTGGAAAGGGAACTGAACAAAAATGCTTTCAGAGACACCTTCTGAGTCCATTGCAAATAGCACCTTTAGCTTATATGAGGTAATACAATAAACTGAAAACACCTCTCTAAACATGATAAATTATCACTGTTAGCAAAAGGTAGACATATTTTGGGGTGGCAGAGAGCAATAAACAGCCTGAAAACCATTACTTTGTGTTAGCTCTGGAGGCTCAACAGGGACTTTTGCACATTCCCTTGTGTGAAATCAAGCTAACTTGCAAAACACAGCAAGCTTTCTGGTCTCACAGAAAGATCTTTTGTGTCCAGTGCCAGCAGTGCTGCCATGTTAGAACTGAGGAAAGGGAAACACCACCCAGGGCTGTTGCAGCTGACCACCAGTCTGGCATTGCCCCATCTTGCCACCTTCCTGAAGATGCCATGGTAGGAAGCATGTTCCAGTTTTCCCTGAGCAGGGCTCAGCTCGAACAGTGGGCCTTGTGCAATGTCCTTCTGCTGCTATCGAGTATTTCATGTGCTGCTTACCAGTGAGTGGTGTACTGCAGCCCATATTTCCCTGGCACAACCATAAGACATTCCCCCCCCCCCCGTCATCCATCCTGTAGTGCAACTGCTAATTAATTGGCAGGGCTGTACAGAAGAGCTGGCTGAACAGTGTTTGTATAAAGGGTCAGGGCCTTGGCAGGACACTGCACTTCCAGCCTTTGAGAAATATGGGGAGAAGAGTCAGTACAGAGATAGGGAAAAATCCACTAATCTCTTAAAGCAGTTAATACCGTGGTTGACAATGAGCTCTTTCATGGGACTATCAACCAGGAAGGGGCCAGAGCTCAGGCCAAACATGTTTTCCACCTACATCAGGGAATGTTCCAGTCACCAGCCTCTGCAGCTGTTCCAGCTTCTACCGCCTTTTGGTTCCTTCTCCACAAATCCTTTTCATGCAGTTGTCAAAAGTTTGCAGCCACAAGTTGCATGAGTGCCCCTGCAGCTGGGAAGTGACCCATCTGGGTCTCAGCTCCCCTTGCCCCAAATGCAGGTGCTCTGGACAACATGATTACCTGTGGTCTGTTGGCACTAGTAATACGGGCACTGTCATTCATTTAGCCTGCACAAGATGAGATTTGCTCTGGGTGTGGTGCCTCAACATGGGCATCTAGGAACAGCAACTTCATCAATGTATCCATTATAGGACTTAAGTGCCTGAAATATAAAATATTATAGTTCCCAAGACCTGAGGGTGAGGTGTGGAGACATCTCCAGCAGGGACAAAGTTAACAGTTAGAGTCTGATAAGCTGCCATTTGGCTCTGATTGCAGTGGAGATACCAGTCTGGAAAACTGCCCAGTGTGCTGTTGCAAGAGACCTGTAATTAGCACGTGACCACTGCTCGTAGTGTATCTGAGGGTAATAAGAACGTGACAAACCTCATCTCTTTTCAGTTGTTGCAGACTCTTGCTCTTTACAAAGCTGTGGGTAGTCCTTTAATTAAAGCTCCCAATTATGTTGTTGCAGGCTCTTGGTCTTTAGTTCTTTACAAAGCTGTGGGTAGTCCTTTAATTAAAGCTCCCAATTATGCATTTGACAGAGATCCTGTAGGCCAGCAAGCTGTAATGTTAAATGCCAATTTATTATGGAATGTCTCTGCAACTTTGCAGCCCTGTGATCCACCCCATATCAATATTATAGTTGGCTGTCTTCTGCAATTGTGTATAATCAGTGTCTTATTAAATCTACAGCATCCCTGTTAAATTATGTGCTGTACGTAATAGTTTCTAGAGAGCTGGATCTCAGTGTTAAGTGCTGCATGTATAGGGAAGTGCAGATGACTTTTACTGGTAGCACCTGCAAAGGGCAGGAATGCTTAAACTTCATCTGGGGACACCAGGGAATCTCTTGGTCAAACAAATTCTTTGAGATGCTCTAGCTGGGACAGCTCATCTGCAGCAGGTCTGTATTCAGGAGGGGTGAGTAATCAGGGCTGTCGTGGGTGCAGCGAAAACACTGTTTTCATCACAAATCCAAAACATAGCATGATACAAGCTACTATGAAGAAAATTAACTCTATCCCAGCCAAAACCAGTATAGCTGGTAAAGCCCTCTGAAGGGAGAACATGCGGTTGTCATGAAAAGCTTGGCTTCTCTGTGCTTTGTGCATGCTAGTTACAGTCCAGATGACCTGCAAGCAAGCTGGGGGCCTGGCATTTGAACAGATGCACAAAGCAGCTAGCTGGAGTTAGCTGCAAGTGGGCGCTCACCCTGGGAGCAGCTGAGCTGTCTTAGGTCTTTGTAGACCAACTAATTAGCCTGGGCAGAGCATCCTGCTGATGTGGCAGCACCACTTCACATCCCCAGTGGTCTTGGGTATCTGCCCTGAACTGAATTGCCTGATGCAGACATTCCCCATCTTTTCTAAGTGCAACTTGGTGGTGGAGAATTGTGCCTAGAAATGTTCTGTATTCCTGTGTTTTGGGTAGCTGTACATCAGTGGATGCACAATTGTACACAGCATTTATAGTATAGCCACCTGGAAGTAGAGTGCACAGAGGCTTTCCATGCTCTTCCTGACACAGGAAAGTTCAGGTTCTTCTGGCTGAACCTCAGTACGAGGCAGAAGGGCTCTGGTAATGTTGCAGCTGTATCAATTCACCTCATTTAGAACGTATCACAAATATGTTTGTGATTTAGAAAGAAAAGATGCGTCTAGAAATTATCTCTTCATTTGTGTTTATTATAATATTGTGTAAAAATGCATGCTCAATTGCTGCTGAATTGCTATAATTTATTACATTATACCTTGAACAACTGGTAAAACTGTATACATGTTTGAGCTGGACCTGAACTAAACTTCATGTCTGAGGGTATTTATGTTCTGTGGGAGTTCAGGTAAGAATTTGAGGCACTAAGTGCTTTGCAATAAAAAGTCCTTTGAAAGAGTTTGGACCCCAGTGGAGGAGCTAAGATGTATCCCCCACCCCCAAAACACTGAGTGTCGGTCAGCACTGTCAGAAATGCACTAGCAGGAGTTCTGCTTTCTCATTGCTACTCAAACCTAGACATATTTGTAGCTTTGTTTATAGTTCTTTCATATATTTGAAGGTGTTTCACCAGCTGTTAACAAGAGAACCGTATCCCTGCTGAAGTCCCATCCAGAATGTATTTTCTCCTCTCACAGTTGCTGCTTGGGGATTTGGTTTTCCTGTTCCTGTAACAGGCTTTAAATCTTAAGGACTGAGCGCATCAGCAAGTCACCAGGAGAACTAGTGTTTAGGCTGTACTAAAGTGTAAACTACTCTTACCCCTGCAGACCCATATAAAGCTGGGAACTTAAATTCATAGCTCCTCCCAAGTTACTCTAGCAAAAATCTTCCACTGAGCCAGGGAGGCAGCTCCACTTGCTCAGAGCAGGGTGGTCCTAATCGGCTGCAGTGTGATTTCTGGGTGAGCGCACTGGCTGGGGGACACATCTGCAGCACAGTAGCTCTTAGTGCAGGTGTGGCAGTATTCAGCTCCTATGGCCTTTCTGGTTTGGGGAGGGGATGTGGGAAGGCAACACAGCCTGAGGAGATGGTTAAAAGGATAGTAACAAACAATGGAGAGTTTGGTGGGGTCCCATCTACAACCCCCTACAACCCCTATCTGACTTGCTGATATGGTCTAGCTCTGTGTGTAGCTGATGTGCCCCTGCACTCCCTCCAGCACAGATACTCCTGGGTTGCTCCATAAGTCCTCCCACTGGGTGCCTGGCTCCCTGCACAGACCTTTGGGCTGCTGTTGAACAAAGATAGTTCTGTTACAGAGGCAAGTCCCCCCCTCCTGTGTCGAGGGTCCTTGTGTGTCCCCAGAAGCCTGAGCTGTGGTCTCATTTACAGATCTTTTCCAAAATCCCTGCTTCAAACTCGGTTTTGGAGTCTTCTGCTGTCCACTTCCCATGCCAGAGAAGGGAGAGGTTGTTACTATGTCAGTCCATGTTACAGTTGCCCGTTGTCTGGCACATGTGTGCTGTAGACTGTAGCAACTCATAGCAGTTTCAGTATGTCGGAGTGCTTCTTGGTACAGGAATTTTGTAATGTCTGCCAGACATCACCACAAGCTGGCAAGACACAGATTCCCCAAAGTGCCAGCCAGTACAGCAACATTCATCAGGAAGCCAAGGCTTGCAGGTAGTGTTTCTTCAGTTCACGGTCAGCAGTGTTTGTGTGGGACCAGCTTGGCTCTCAGTTAGGTTCACAGGCTTGGGGAGAGGGGGGAAGTGGGCAACTAACATGCTCTTCTGCTTCATGTTCCAGTTGGCCTCAGATCCCATTTAGCAGAATAAGTACTTTTTGACGTGATTTCAAACTGAGGGTCACAAATTACTTGCCAAGTGACTTGTCCATATTAAGTTGCACTTTAGACTTTCATTCTCAAAGGTGAACATTGGTATATTTACGATCTTCTAAGGGAGAAAAACAGAATTTAATAGAACTTGCTAAACAGAGCAAATGAGGCTGCAATACACCATCTCTCTGTTATATATTAATCTGGTGTTATTAAGTCTTAACTTAACAATGTATTGTATGGACAGCTAAAAAGGGCCAGGAAAAGTCTCTGTGTCAAAGATGTAAATAGCTAGGCTTTTTTACTGGAATCATTAACTGCACTGCAGTTAAATCCTTTGATTTCATGGCTGGTTTAAATTAAATTAGCAAAATTGTAATTACTTAAAAAAAAAAGTGGGTTTAGTACATATCAAAAGGTTCAACAGAATAATTTGACTATATGTCTATTTAAAAGGTTTCATAATTTTTTTAAAATTTGACTTACTCAAATTTCCTCTGGTAAAAAGCTGTCTAAGGCCGGTTCAGGTGAAGCATATTTAGCACATCATTTTTGGTGACAGTCATAATGCAATCCAGTGGTATTCAGTCATTTTAAGCACATGCATAAAGGTGAAGATGCATAGAAATTGAGAATATGCTCCTGAGCTGGGCCCTGTGGGACTTACGTGACCAATGTCCATTGAATTGCAAATATTTGGATATGTAACGCCATAGGTTCTCCAAGGGAGTGCTCAGCTAGTATCTGCAACTAAGCAGACAGCAGATTTAATGATACAAGGCTATGTATCATTAAACTGTAGAGCATTACACGCAGACCTGAGGAGATCCCCCTGTGGCTTTTGCTCCAGACCAAACCCCAGGCACAGAGTATTTATGGATTTCCTCTCAGTGCAGCTCCCCTTTTCAAGAGGAGGTGTTTCCTGCTCTGGGGTAGGCCTGCTGTCCCTGAGCACCTGCCATCTTGGCTTCCTGGTCAGAGCCAAGGATGTCACCTTGGGAGCTCTAAACTTTCAGCTTGGGCTTTAGCATGTTTCAAAAAGCCTCTTTCAAACCCAAATGAGATGTTTAACTCATGACGTGGTGCTGGGGACTCTGCCCCCCAGCTGGTGCTCCCCAACAAGTTTGGGGTCTGGCCACTCTCAGGGCTACTGTAAATCCTTGTCCTTCTCCAGACAGGCCACTTGCATGTCAGCAGATGGCAGCGAGGTGGACCAAGATGGGTTTTTTCCCTTCCCAAGGATAACAGGCTGCTCTTTCCTTTTCCACTCTTCAGGCCCTTGTTCATTCCCAGTGAAATGCTATGGCAGTCACAGTGTAGGCAGCCCATCAGGCTGCCAGACACACTCAGGTGAATGCCAGACTTGCCTAGTCCCAGCAGCTTGCAGAAAGCCCCTGAGGAGTGAAGATTGGTGGTGGGACTGCAGGATCCCCACCCACAGCACTGGAATTGCCCTTCTGCTTCACACTAGCTTCAGTAGCAGTGACACAGGTCAGCCCCGTCTGCTGCTGAGCCACGTTAAGAGGTCTGTCCTCTTTCCTCCTCCCTACATCCTCACGTTGCGCTCAGCTACTTGTTCCTGTTTTTTCCTCCTTGCTTCATCCTTCCCCTCTCCTACGCATGCACCGGACTGTTGCTGCCTTCCCCATGTGCAGATGGGGCTGTTCAATAGCCTATGTTTGTGGAACAAGCTAATTTAAAAACACACATTTGTCTCATATAAATGTGTCCATATTGTTCTTACGTATTTTTACATAAAAGTTGGATCAAGTCATCCTGAGCCCTGGGAAAGGTACTAGCATCTGCTGAGTAGGACAGGCTGTTGGGGTCCAGTGGCTGGGGTTAAGGTAGGAGCTCCTAACCTGAATGTGTTGCTGGCTGGGCAGTAAAGTACCTGCACAACCTTGGCAAAATCCTCTACAGCTCCTTCTCTGTCTTTTTTGTTGTTGGGTTTTTTTGGGTCTTAAATGTAGGTTGGCCTGGTGAAGCACTTTCTGGATTCGGTCAAACACTGGAAATATGTTGTATAGGCAACTGAGGGACCTCAGAGCATTGTTGTGGAAGGAGTTGTAAAAGGGTGATGGTGCAAGAGGTGGCTTGTGCGCCTCTTCCAGAAGCACTGGTGTGAGTTACCTCTGTCAGGGGTCACCAGTCCCCTGTATGCTCCTACAGCAGCTGCTCCTGCATGTCCTCCTAAAGCAGCTGTCAGGGGACTAGAAAGAGCAGTGGTGAGCAGCAAGAGGCAGAGAGAGAGAGAGAGTAATTACCCTCTTTCACTGGGAGGGGAAACGTGAACAAGACCTAAAGCCAAATATCTTAATGGTTGCAGGTGGAGGAAAGACAATATAGAAGAAAATGTCCCTGTCCTTTCCGCGCCTTTCTGGGAATACTTCAAAAGGAATGAAATGGGCAATCAGTAAATGATTCTGCAAAATACATTCCTGATCTATCAGCAAAGTCAAATGAAATTACCTAAACAATTTAGAAATTAGGAGTATTGCAGAGCTCTAACCCTTCCTTGATGGAGGTACACCCACAGTTTGTATTTACCAGAGCACGAAAATACAATTTGTCTCAGTAGGAGACTGTAGGACTTTCCAAGCAGTGCTGTGTTCCCTTCAGGAGGGTCTGAGACTTGTACAGAAGGCGCTCCTGTGGGCTGTGTTTGATGGTATGGGTAAGGTCAGTGTTTCCAAGGTTATGCTAAAGAAAGAGCCAGGACGATGGCAGTAACTGGTGTGCCAAATAATTTCTAGGGACTCGTTGCAGAAATATCTCCCCACAGAGCTGCTTGCTGGGTTCCCTAGACTTTGAACAGACTTTACTTAATGCTAGAAACAGGATTTTTCGTCTTCTGTGTTTCTTCGAGGTTGGGACTGTCTCTCCTGTGTGTTTCTAACACATAGTTTGAGGTTCAGAAATGTACCTGTAAGGGACGAGGCCCAAGTGACTGTGCTGTAAGCACAGACAATGCTCCAGAGAAAGCTCCAGAAGCCAGCCACGGGGAGGGGCCTGGTGTCACTCACCTTGGCTGACTAATGTCTCAGCCACTCCTGGAGCTGGGGTGAGAGAAGATTCTAGAAACCTTGGGCTGGAGCCAATAAATAGGGGCGCACATGAGCCTCCTTGGGGCACTCTCCACACTGACACCCCCTGTTGGCAGGTCCGACACTGGATCCAGGATTGGTGATCTCTCTCTTTCCATCTCTCTCTCTCCC
>NW_008795918.1:2365736-2367524 GCF_000699145.1 Aptenodytes forsteri
AGAAGTGTTTGTGCCATTAAAGTTGGAGTTTGTTTTTTGGACCTTGAGTGCTATTTCACCTTAATCCACACCGAGGGGATTTGCGGATCTTAGTCACTCTCCCCTTCCCGCAGGTGGGGCGTGACATATTAATTGGCGTCACGGACAGGATCCCCTCAGTGTTGGAAGGTCCTAAGGGATACCGACTCTCCACCCGGTGAGTGCGGGCGGGGAGAGCCGGGAAGTGACCTCTCAGCTATAAGCCGGGAGAGGTACGAGCAGTGGCAAGCCATGGCTGCCCGGGAAATGCCAGCGCTTGACTGCCTCCCTGTGGGTGAAAAGTTAAAGGAATATAAGGCATGCCCTTCCCCACCAGGGATGGCATGGGCCTATAGTAGTTGGCACGACCCAGAAGCTGTAGCGGACAAAATCACAACCCTCATGAAAGAACAAAAGGCTCGACCGGGAAAAGGGAAAGCCACGGTGTGTGCGGTGTTGGGAGCAGCACTAGTGGCAGCCCAGAAGGAGAGGCACCTGGTTAAGCGAACCAACAAGGAAATGGTTGAATCTTTACAAGAACAAATAACCCTGCAGGGCCAAGTAGCTGCTGAACATAATACCACTCAGCGACTCCACGTGGCCCTGTCAGATGCATTGGACCGAGAGAAAATTTTGCAGTCCGAATTAGAGGAAGGGGGACAAAAATCTCCCGACCGGACAGATCTTGTTTCTGTTCCGGATAGTGTGCCGGGATTTACAAGCTTGGCACAGGTGGACGAAAAGCAGAACCTAAGACCTTTGTACCCAAGTAAAGAGCTAGAAATTGCACGAGAAATATTTTACCCCGAGAAGGGGGAAGTGGTGATGAGGCCAGTGATTAAAACAGAGACCACTGATGACGGCCAAGGTGGGGGAGCTCTGCAAATCACTACCCGAACGGTGCCATACTTGGTGGCCGAAATGTCAAAAATCCAAGAAAAATATACCAGATTGGCCCAAGAAACTGGAACGGAATATGTATGGAGGGTATCGCTAACCAGTGGTGACTGAATCCTGTTGTCAGAAGATGAGGCCCTGAAACCCCGACCACAAACTATTTGATCGAGAGTTTGCAAAAGGCTGCTTGTCTTCAATTAATGCATGATAGGTGTTTGGTCCCTCAACAACCTTCCCCAATGTTATTAATTGCTAACCCCGACAGAATGACCCCCCTAATCCGAGGTTTACCTGATTCCTTGAAACTATATGTAGTGCAACTGCAAGACCGTTTGCGGGACACACTAGCCCCACGAGGAGGGAGACAAGCACAAGGAGGGCCCATGACTTGGGGAGAAGTAGCCCAAGAGTTAATAAATTATGGTAGAAGGATGGGAATCACGGGGGGAGCCACAAAATCGAAAACTGCGGTGTGAAGAGCGGAACAGCAGGAAAATCGACCCCCGCCCCCTGCATGAACCTTGGGGGCAAAGAGAAACCTATTGTGGGCTGAGGGAATCGAAAAGGGGATTCCCCGGGACGTAATGGATGGTATGCCCACTATGGCCTTAGAAAGGCTTATCCGAGCATGGAAAAACAAAAGGAAAATGCCCCCCAAATTTGAACAGCCCACTTGGGGGAGTATGAGGGCAGAACCTCAATTCGACAATAGGGCAATGATTGCCTCTAAGGCTCCTACTGCCCCCGAAAAGGATTTGATTGACCTGGGAATGGGAAACTGGATGTGTCGTCCCCAGTAAGTGAGCCAGGGGATGGCCATTTAAGAAGGCTCACAGAAAATAGTAAAGGGGACCTATTGATAACATTTCCCCT
>NW_008795918.1:2369749-2412249 GCF_000699145.1 Aptenodytes forsteri
CACCACATCTCCCACCAGTCCTTCTCTGTTAGTAAACAGCAGGTCAAGCGAGGCACCTCCCCTTCTCGCAGGTGGGATGTGACAGTACCTAAGACTACCCTGTTCCCATACAATAATAAATCATAAAGAAGCTGTTTAAGTAACAGACTCCACAGTGCCTTCCTCCTGCACTGGAGGAAGATGTGGAAGCATAACAACTCTGATCTCGCAGGTGGGATGTGATAGTACCTAAGACTACCCTGTTCCCATACAATAATAAATCATAAAGAAGCTGTTTAAGTAACAGACTCCACAGTGCCTTCCTCCTGCACTGGAGGAAGATGTGGAAGCATAACAACTCTGAGCTCAGGCAGGTCCCAATCCCTGCAACAGGAGCTTGCAGGCAAAGCATTCATGCATACCCTCACTATCAAAAAGGAGCTTTCTTTGAGCCAAGCTATTATTCGTCTTGGTGTCCAGAGCCTTCAGTGAGGTTAGCTCGCTCCTGCCTCAGACACAGCAAGTGAAACTCTGCCATAAGCAAATGGCAGGCATTCAAAAGGCTCTCTGGGGACTTGCAAAGCCTGAAGGAGTCAAAAGTTGAAATATTTGTGATTGGTTGGGGAATAGTCTTATTGCCTGATGCACCATTGCCCCTTTAATTCTCATTTCGGTTCCTGAAGTTGGCTCTAAAATAGGTGGAAGAAAATACGTGAAGGCACTGGTAAATGTGATGGTAGCAATGTTCTGCTTTTTTAATTTATTTTATTTTTAAGAGGAGCAGCAAGGTACTACACAACTATATTTTAGTGACTTGTGCCCTTCTCAGTGCTAGAACTGACTTCCGCTCTGTTGGGCAATAACCTAAATATTTATAAATGTTTCTTTCCTGATAGTGTGTGCAAAAGCCTTTGCTAGTCTGTGGGGGCGGGGGGGAATAACTGAAACAAATATTTCCTTATTTTTATTCCCTACTACTTTCCACACACAGAGGCAATTTCCTGCTCTCTTCAGCTCTCTCCAAGAGATATGTAGTAAAGTTTTGTTGAGAGATGCTTGGAGCAAAACATAGAATTCAAAACATCCCGCGCTTTGTGGATATTCCAAGTCAAACCCAAACAGACCGGCTGGAGTCTACCTTCTTGCCTTTTTTTTTTTTCCCCCTCCCCCCCCCAGAAAGAAGGTAATGCCTACCTTTTGATGGGCACAGGGACAGTACAAAAATCTTCTTTTCTGATTTAAATGATGAGATTGGGTACAATTGCTTCTTTTTTCCATTAGTACTTTTTTTTATTGCATGTTTTGGAGGGTGGAAGTTCTTGCCTAGAAGGTAATGTCCTACCTTTTGATGGGCACAGGGACAGTACAAAAATCTTCTTTTCTGATTTAAATGATGAGATTGGGTACAATTGCTTCTTTTTTCCTAAAGACATACAGATCCTTCTATCAGATAAATGAGCAAAGTGGGAATTGGTAGGCAAATGCTCAACTGGTATGAATCAAAGCAATGCATTACAGCAAATCCTGGCTGCTGTGCTCTCCCTGTCACTTCTTGACCAGCCACTGAAGTTTCTTCTTCGTTGTGTGACTCAAAAACTCTGTCAGTACATCCGATGGATGCGAGGGGGTGATGCTGTGCCTTTTGGCCACAGCGGGTGTTAGGTTGCTTCAGGAAGGGTCCTCAGCAGGCCAGCTAGGTGCCGTAGCCCTGTGCTGCACCTCTCTCCTCTGCTTGTTGGCCTCAAGCACTGGCTGAGGCCAATTGGCTGACTATAAAGATTTGGCAGCTGCTTCCATCCAGCAAAGGGCTGGAAGGATGGGGTGGCCATTTCATGGTGTTTGCAATCCTCTTGCACCACACAAGGCCAAATTCTCCTCCTGTGCACTCACAATGTCCATGGAGTTAATCCCAACCTACAGTGATGCTGGAAAACTCTGACC
Organism: Aptenodytes forsteri; assembly: GCF_000699145.1. NCBI lineage: Eukaryota > Metazoa > Chordata > Aves > Sphenisciformes > Spheniscidae > Aptenodytes > Aptenodytes forsteri. The sequence continues at coordinate 2,371,670 of NW_008795918.1, forward strand.
TCTACAACTAATTTCCAATTGTAATCCTAAAAGAAGAATGGTTGGCTAGTTTGGTTTTTCTGCCCGTGCTTAAGTGCATTTTGCTTTCATTATGGGGTGTCAAGTTGTTAATATTTATGGAGTACACAAAAGAATGAAAATTCTGTTTCGTGTTCAATCTGACATCTTTTGGCACCACAACCCTCTAGTCATGGTAATAGTTCTGTTTCAATTCGGCAGTGCTCTTTCGAGATTAAGTCCTTTAAAGCGTGGTTTGGCTCTGAGGAGGGATTCTATGCAAATAGTGTTCAGGGGGTCTGTCTTTATTGTCTCAAATATTAATAATTTCCAGATCAAATGCAATTTGCCTTGAGTTTGTTTTCTTGTTCTTTCTTCCCATTCTGTCAACTTGGTTAAATGTATTGTGATGCTTTTAAAGTCAACCTGCTTCTTTCCTTGGCAAATGCCACCCTGCATGGTGAGGTTCTGCAGACCTCCTCCAGCTCAATTACCCCTTCCACTCTGCAGCCACGCAGGACTGGGAGCGGGGCCTCCCAGAGGCCTGCACAGCCACGGCTTGGCCTGGGTTGGTGTGGGTATAAAGCACAGGCAGTTATCGGTGTGGGATCAGAGGTCAGTAAGTAACCAGTTCCCTCTAGACAATCCTTGTCGCCACAAGGGTAAAAGGCACTTAGAAGTGTGAGTGTTAAAACAGTCTCATGCAGGAGAAGGGAAAAAGTGGCTCCTGGGAGCTGTACCAGAGGCATATGCTTCTCTAAGTGGGTGCACTCAGGCTCTGGGGACACATTTGCAGAGGCACAGGATGCTGTGCTTCCGTGAGCCTGCAGTGGGACAGTATTCTGCCTTGCTCTTGGAAAGCTCTGCCTGACCACACGCCAGCACTCGTCCAGATCTGCTCAGCCCAATCCAAACTTATGAGATTCTTGTGAAGGATCACTGGGGGATGATGTCATTTGTGGCATCATGCTGAAATGCCTAGCTTTGGAGGCCTTCTCTGCAGCTTGAGCAGCACAGCCATGCATACTAACATGGGTGAAGTGATACTGCTTTGAAGGTTCCTGAGTCAATGAAGCCTGTTCTTGTAGAAACAAAGGAAGAATACAAAAGCCACTTTAATGCTGCCTTAACTATGTGCATTTTATGGCTTGGCAGCAAAAATAATCAAAAAATATCAACAAAATTCTCCAGAAAGCTGGGGGGAAGGAGAGATTATTACTGAAAAGGGTATTTAATTATCCTGTTAAAACAGCCCATAGACTTTCAGAAAGTTAAGGAACACTGAAGACTGCAAACTGTGTGCCTGCAAGCACAGGTATAGTGCATGTGTTCAGATAATGTATGTTTACATATAAGCTACTTGCTCATGAGCATGCATCATTTGGAATGTAAGCTTTGCGTGCAGTGCTGAATCTATGAAATATAGCAAGGATACACCATGAAGAAATGTTGACTCTTGAAGTATTTTATAAATCTAATGTAACTGTTGAAATCACAGTTGTCTGGAAAACCTTCTTCCAATAAGCGCACTATATTCCCTGCTAAGACTTCATTCATTATTTGATATACTAGCTTAGGCATACATTGCATATCCATAAGTCACTACATGCAAAATACTCATTTAGACTAAATCTCTCCTGGAATAAAACCCTTTAGGATAGAATGATAACTCCCTAAGAGTACATGCTAGATAGTTTCAAATTCTTACTCATTCTTTTTTTTTTTTTATGGTTCATAACTGCACTATATTCTATTATTGATCAGATACTCTAGTCTTTCTTAGTGAGGATTTGTGTATGAGGAAAGAAACACCTGTATCAGTAGTAGGACATAACCACAAATACAAAAGAAATAGCAACCTTTGTGCTAGAGGCTTGGGTCATCAGTCACTTAGATAACCACTTGTTATTGCCAGTGACCCTGTAAGTACAGATGTTAACATTAAATGTCCTCCATCAAGTACGTTCTATGACACACTCCATGGTAGCATTTGATGCACTCTACACCAGCTGAGTGGGATGTAACATAAAAGTTAATTTGCAAACTCTCACGTTTTCTGGCATATTTCAAAGTCCATCCAGACACTTTAGCTGGGGTTATGGTGCCAATGGATTGTGCCCTTTGATCCGGAGGAAACCAAGCTTAGCTTCTGTCGCGCTTGCCTCCTGCTGAGGTCTGTATGAGCTGCCAATGGCTGTGCCTAACATCCAGGAGAATAGAAACTGTGTCTTGGTTTAGCTCAGTAGAAGGATCCTGATGTAAAGCTTGGGCTAGTCTTTCCACATTTTAGTGACCAAATGAAAGAGCAGTCTAGAAGGACCTGTCCCCTAACATGCAGACAGGATGCCCATCACCACCCCCCCACCCAAAGTATCAAGAATTTATTTATTGGATCTTAGCACAGTCTTTCTTCTGCTTTCTGACATTTGATATGAAAAACACCTGTAAGTGTGATCAATGCTTGGTTTGCTGCATGGGAATGGTTATAGTTTGAGGTGAGCCTTGGGGACACTTTATGAGCTATTAAGTAACTCATTAACTAGGAGGCTGCGTACTTGACATGAGAGACCTGGGTAGGCTGGGGTGTCTTCTGATGCAGTGTGCCAGAGTTTAAAGATGCAGCAAATAAATGTTCACCTAATGGTACAACAAGCTCTTCTCTCTCCTCCTACAGACAGCATGTCTTTTTTAAATGGCAGAGACACAATTTGCCTTTGCTGCTGGAGCTTTCCCAGAAAGAACACCTATTTCTCATATTGGATATTAATGCTAGATAAAGCTTTCTGTGGAAGCGGAAAATGTGTTAGAAAATGGGATTGCTCTATTACTACAACACTTTTTTTTTTCTTTTTTGTAGTCTTAATCATTAGGTCTGAACATATAAGCTAGTTCTGTCAATCAGTGGTGGTTCATACCTTTACTCTGGAGTTCCTGGGTCAGCTGTAGAACATGTCACTGCTGTACTCCTACACCCCCCATTTCCTGCTATCATCTCAGCACCTTTCAGTTGTAAGTATGGTATAGGGAAGAACTATTACAGATAGGTTATATTTACAGAGAAACTGAGGCACAGGGCATGTCAGGATATTTCTGTGCTGCGGCTGAAAGAATGAGCAAGGGTGTACATACCCTCATTAGCTATAGCTTCTTAGCACACAACACAGTGGTAGCACATGGGAGCACAGACAGCAACAGGGTAACCTGAATACAGCCATTGCCTCTTCTTTATTGTGGAAGGCTGTGCCCCCTCGATTGGAGCTGCCAGCGGTAAGCTGTTGCTTACCTTGCAAAGCCATCTTCAGTCCACAGGGCTGGTAGAAGTATTGGTAGCATCTCCTTTAAGTCTTCCCTTTTTCATTTGCCAGATTAAGGAACTCTTGTTGATCCTCTGCTCCGGCCAACCCACCTCAATGGCACAGGAATAACCATAAGGTCAAAGCCATAGAGGACCAGCAACAACAGAAGTGTGGAGTGCATAACCATGTTGGGCCAGGGTGGGCTGCCAGAACAGGGGTGCAAAAGCCTTTGCCCCATCTTACACAAATGGTGGCACGCACCTTCCTGGGGGAAAACAAAAGATAAGCATTGTTTTATGGGGCAAGTGAGAACAAGAAAAAGCCCAAGCACAACACAGCTCCATTCACCAAGTGAGCGCTGGGTGAAGCCATGTCAGCATCTGAGCTGCCCTGGTGCTCCTTCTGCTGTCTGTGGTAGCTCACTGCCCCAAATCCCTGCCACTGCACCTCATGTCTGCAGTCACAACTGCCAGTGGGTGCTGGCGGGGGGAGTGAGCGGCTGTATGCCAGCAGGGAGAGTGGGCTGGCCACAAACAGGTGGGAAGTACAGGCTGTATTCAAGTAACAGAGGTGTCAGGCAAAGATGCAGTGGCTATAGTTGCGGGGGTGGGGGAGGCATTTAGCCCCTGAGGACTACAGTAATTTGGGGAGAAAACAGGCTAGATCCATTCCCTGGCTCAGCACCCTTGTTTGAGAGGGAGCCATTTTGGTTAGGAGCTGCTCCACCCGTGCTGCTCATAGTGCCAGTTCCTGTTGTGTGCTTGGGGCATGATGCTAGAAGGTAATCCATGGGCTATGTGACTCCAGCATATTAAATATACAGTAGCATCTATTTTGCCAACTGCATGCAGAGGGAATGGACATAGAGAGGATGCTCACTACAGCACTGGTGTCTCAGCTTTCAAGACCAGCAAGGAGGAATAGAAACCATAGAAATTCTGCAGTACAGACTGCAGGTCAGCTGGGTAGCACTATTAACCCATGTATGCCAGAAACACACACTCCGTGTTCTCCGCAGCAGAAGACTGTGAATGCTCTTAGGGGAATTCTTGATTAGAATGGTGATTGTAGGTTAACTCAGTTCTCCCATCATTGCTAATGGAGAAAATGGGCCATATGGTTTTTTTGGGCTGGGGAATTAGTTCAAATAACAGTTGTTTTGAGGCTTTCAATTTGATTATTTCTAACTTCTTAAGAAAACATAAAAATTGGGATGATAACACTAAGTATTAAGCCTTGCTTCCTTGTAGATTGTCATGATTAGTAGGAAGTGTAGATAGAAAGGAAATAATGTACAATATCATTTCATGGTCAGTGTAGACCATTGCAGATGAAGTCTTTTGATAAATTGACATCCTGATTGCACCCACAAGCAGTAGGGGTGCCTTACTCAGCACTCTCCCTTCCACTCTCCCTGCTGGCATACGGCCGCTCACTCCCCCCGCCAGCACCCACTGGCAGTTGTGACTGCAGACATGAGGTGCAGTGGCAGGGATTTGGGGCAGTGAGTTACCACAGACAGCAGAAGGACCACCTTAGGGTGCAGCTCAGATGCTGACATGGCTTCACCCAGCACTCACTTGGTGAATGGAGCTGTGTTGTGCTTGGGCTTTTTCTTGTTCTCACTCGCCCCATAAAACAATGCTTGTTTTCAAAAGTGTCTAAGGCAGCATAGAGGTGTTCGTGCAGTAAAACAGGTAAACCAAAAGGTATGCTTTTCATTCCTCTCCTCAATAAAATGTTACTAGAGACAAAGAAAGTAGGATTTGGAAAAATCTGGAAGGCAGTTGTCAGCCTTCAGTGTGGCCAAAGGAGATCTGAGATTCCCCAAACCATTGTATATATGTGGATTGGTTGGAAATCCCGTCTAGGGTACTAGATCTGTGGGGTCTCGGCATAGTCACAGTCCTTTGGTGAAGCAAGAGGAGAAAAGAAGCTGCTCAAATTACCCTGCAAATGCCAGGAAATTAACTACATCTTTTTTCAGCCTACTTTGAGTCCTAGGTTTCCTAATCCAGTTGAAATATTTTATAACGTACTGTATGCAATATACAAAAATTACAGTTATAAGGCAAAGCCATTTATTTTACATTATAATGTTCAAAACCATTCTCAGTTGATAATATCGATATTCTCAAGCCCAGCTATTGATAAACTAAAATTCAGGTGCACAAAAAGAGTCTTAAAAATTATGAGACTTTAGAGTAAAAGCCCCTCAAATGCCTTCTGACTTCTGGTTTTTCAGGTGCATTGGGCTTCTGTTTTAAGCACTCCACCACCCCCCCCTCCAGTAACTGGAACAGCTTACCAGTGTGTGGTTTAAACAAATGCAAGTTAAAATTCTCCCACATTCACCTGACTCACAGTTGGTGCTGTAAGATGCTTGACAAATATTGCAAGACTCCTGCTAAATATTTTGGCAAGACTCCTGTTTGCATCTAGCTGTTAGAGATGCATCAGGTTTTGACTGTATGAAGTATTGGGGGGTATTCTGGAAAAGGGTGCAGTAGCAGGGTGTGAATGAAGTAGGAAGAACAGAGTTTGTTCCTTTGGAAGTAACTATTTTTATTGTTGAGGTTTTTCTCCCACATTGGTTTGGTTTTGCTGTGATGGGAAACAGTTGAGGCTGGAAGAGATCTCTTGAGACCATCTAGTCCAACCTCCATGTGCAAAGCAGGGTCAGTTAGAGCATTTCTGATGGGAAAATGAGGCTGGTTACACCAGGCAGCACATGTGGGTTTGAGTGATGGAGGGAAATGTATTTGGCATTTCAGAAAATTAATTGCTTGAAGTCAACTAGAAGGCAAGGAAGAAGAAGAAAGTGTGATGGGTTCTTAGGAAAGACAATGTGGCTGGCTTCAAAGACTACTCTTCAAGTATTTACTCTAAACATGCTTTTAGTGCCTCTGCTCAAACACCTTTACGTGTGTGTCCACCAGTAAGGCTGGAAACAGATAGAAAATCCCAGAAGTATTTTGCTGGGCTAAATGATTACAATGGATATATATAAAGTATATATATATATATATATAAAGTATATAAGTTTTCTCTCTGCTTTTCCCCAACGATGCTGCCTGTACTGTAGCTTTCCTGGTGCATGATAGCCTCCTTGCAGTAATTCCATACCGTCAAGCCTGCACTGTGCATTGTACCTAGACTATCAAGAAAACCTTCTTAGTATATAATATGATTAAGGCATGGTCTAGCTAATGGCGCAGACCACAGCGTTTCATCTGCCTACCTTGCGTTCTATGTCCAAATGACCCAGTACCCAAATTTTGCCAGGGGTAGAGGGGTAGCTGAACATCATCCCTGAATGACATCAGTAATGAAAAACTTGGTCCACAGTTACATGTAAATGTATTACACCACTGAACTCAAGTCTCCAGCTACTGTCCCCAGGCATAGGAGAGTGTGACAGGTGGATCCCTGTTTCACAGCAGAGGCCAGCTGTAGGTGAAATGTCTTCTTGTATTATGCTGCACCATGGCAGAAAAAGGCAAAAACATATGGTGAAGCACTGATACAAGGGCGCTGCTTGTTGATCTGGAAATTATTTAGCTTTGTGTTGCTAGAGTATCGTATAGATAGAGATATACCTAAATGAATGCCATGCTTAAGAAAGGTAGATGGCAGCTGTGCAAAAAATTTTGAGACCTTTTCTTCAGGCAGACTTCTCTAATGACACATTTATATAGCTGTGGGGCATAACAAGAAGCTCCCTGCCTCAAGAGCTCAGTCTTGCAAGTAGGCACTTCAGCTGCAGAGCAAGCACAACAAACGAATTGCAGATTAAACATACGTCATACATGGTAGGTCTAACACACCTCAGAGGTGGTGTCTTTCTAGCTGCCACCACTCCTGGCCCGTGCTGCTGAGGCTATGACTTAACATGGTGCTTTGAGTGATGTATCTCCCAGTGCACTTGGGTAAAATGGGGTTGTTTTTAATTACATATGTGAATGTATGTGACACATGCAAGATGGAGATCACCGGCTCTTCAGCAGGTAGAAGGGAATAGTAGTATCTTCAGGGACAGACTGACAAACTGGGACAAAATAAGAAAAAATTGCTGCAATTAAACGCAAGTCTCCAATTGCCTACACATGATGAGAGACCATTTGGCAGACTGAGAGGTGTGCTAGGAGCAGGCTCTGGCCGGTAGTGCTGTCTTTGACTTTTCACTTCTGGTGTGCTGACTGTGTCTGCTCTGTGCTGAAGCAGCCAGCTTTGCCCCATGATAACCTGTTTGGTGGACTATCTCCCAGTCACTCTTGCAGGAGCAAGAAGCTGGAGGTGTACCAGTGATTCCGGTAAACTACTCTGACCTTGGACTGTTGGTGGTGAGGAGCCAAAGTTCCTGCCTGGCAGGAAGTCTCAGTGTTTAAGAAGTAGAATTCATTTGTAATTGAAGTGAAAAATGAAAATCTCAGCATCTTATGTGAAGCAAATTCAGGGAAATGTTGATTATTTCCCTAGAAATTCTTCTATTAGATTTAATGTTAAATGTAATAGTCATATTAAATATGAAATGCATGGCTACAAAGGGTCAATGTAAATATTTACTGTAGCATTAACTATATGATATGATTGCAACGGAATGTTTGGACTATTTTCCCCATTACAGTTTTATCATAATCGACATGTTTCCCCAAACATTTTGGTTTGAACAAAATGATATTGATCTTTTTCAAGAAAAACTGTTTTAGTCAGCATTTTTCCAGGCAGCTGTGACATACAGGGTGGAAGTCAGGCTGACCTTGTCCCTTCCAACATCCTGCAAACAGCTTTTCTGTTGGGTTGCTCTTCCAGAGTAGAGTCTTTGATAATGTTGGGGAGACATTGTACACCGGGGTGGTTGGATTGAATTAAGTGGTGCCATGGAAGGAATCTGGGACGGCTTAGGAAGAGAAAGAAAAGCAAAATGCTTTTGCTAAAGACAGAAGAACAACAGAAAGGAGAGATGCTAAAGCCAGCTCCTCACAGACACGTTTTGTTTTCGTGGGTTTGTGGTTTTTTTGTTTGTTTTGGGGTTTTTTTGAGCTAAATCAATGGGAGTGGGGCCCTGGGTGCCTTTAGGAATCCATCCCTTAGTATTGCAGTCTTGTGGGACTGTGGCAGGGCTAGCCCAGCCAGGCATGCTGGGATGGGGTTGTAAACCCTGCTGGAAAACCCTGGACACGGCTTCAAAAATGCCCAAGTGCCAGTTTGTCTTAAGCTCAGGCTGCTGGGTCCAAGTTGTTCTGATGCTGGGGTGGGCGGGTCCTCCCACAGCAATCACTGTAGCAGCTTTGCTGCCAGGGCTCTGTGCCAGGGCTTGATGGGGTCTCACAGGTATGCTGGAGCCCTCTTCCACCTGCCTGCCTCTTCCCTGTGCACCTCAAGGCTGCTCTGCCTGCATGTCCCTGGCTATTGGCACCCTCCCATAGATGCAGGTTTACTTTCTTGCTCTCTCCAAGTCTCGTCCACCTCCCAGGCAGCCTCTGGGCTGGCTCACATCTGTGCTTACCCTGTCAAGAGATGATCAGCTCTCTGTGCTAAAGCAGCCACTGTAGGAAGAGGTATGGGCAAAGCTGATTTGTATCAGTTTATGGTGGGTTTAATCATTTTCCACTTCTGCAAAGGGGCAAAGCCTTTCCTACTGCTTTTGCTGTCTGTGTGTGGTGGAATAAACATCTGTTGGGCCAGTCCTAATTTGCAAGCGAGGGCAATTACCCGTGGCACAGGTGTGTTATCCTCTGAAAGATTTTATTTCTCTCAAATGTGGACATGTCTGCAAATAATTTGAGGCACTGCTATTTTATAGCCTTACACCCTATGGAGGATAATTACTGAGCTTTTTTCTTCACCTTACTGTATCTTTGTTTCATTCACCAGAGGAAAACTCCCACTTATGCCCCTCCCATTTGCCACATAAAAACTGTCTTTGAAGTGGGAATACAAGTCACAATAAGTTTATTGTTAAAGTAAATTAGCACTGAATGAGAACACAGTGTATGTTTATGAGCCAATACATTTTGGAGAATGAGCTATTAAATTCCAGTAGTTTGGCTCCGTCTGTGGTTCACAGCTGGCTTGTGTGAGGGTTTGATAAGAATCAGTGGGAGAATGAACTGACCATCTCCTGCAAACAAAACACTTTTTTTTTTTTTTGCCTTTCTGTCTGCGAAGTATAGAACCTTTAGGGATCTGTTTCCTTTCATTGCAGGCTGCATCTGCAGATGATTGGAAACATACCTACAAGTCCCAGGATGTTCAGATCCAAAGTCTTGGAAGTTCAGTTCTACATCAAACCCTTTGAAGTTTATTCCCATCTCTGCAAATGACTGATGGAAATGACTGAGCATCTGAAACTTGTTAAGAACCTAATCCAAGGACCCCCATTTTTTGACCTTTTGTCTGCGAAGTATAGAACCTTTAGGGATCTGTTTCCTTTCATTGCAGGCTGCATCTGCAGATGATTGGAAACATACCTACAAGTCCCAGGATGTTCAGATCCAAAGTCTTGGAAGTTCAGTTCTACATCAAACCCTTTGAAGTTTATTCCCATCTCTGCAAATGACTGATGGAAATGACTGAGCATCTGAAACTTGTTAAGAACCTAATCCAAGGACCCCCATTTAGCTTAGTGGCTTTTGGATCAGGCCCTTGCAGTGAGCTCTCCTGAAATAAGGGACATTTCAGTTTCCATCTCGGTTTTGCTCCATTGGTAGGAATCTGAAGTGGTCAGACAAAATCTAATGAAATTTTTCTTTTCCTACCTTCATTTTTAAATGGCAGCTGTAAATGGCAGCCTGGCATAAAGGGGTGTCTCAACCAAGAGCAAGAATAATAAGAAATTTGTGGGCTTCAAAATTCCAAAGGAAATTCAGATCCTTGAAATTTGGGCTGGACTCCAGGGCTAGTTTACTCATCTGGCCATTTTCTGGGTCTTGAGGCTCATCCTGTTCTTGAATATGGTAGCAAGTTTGCCTGGACGGGGAACAGAGGGAATGTGGAATGCAATTGCTAGCTCCATGCTTTCTGGCCCAGGCTCACCTTGTTTTGGGGTGGCTTTAGATTGTGCTGTTGGTGCAGAGCACTCAGCAGAGCTGGATATGGGAAAATCTCCTTACCACAGGGCATTCCTATATCGCCCAACTTCCCCATGATCTCTGCAGGGGACTTGAACAAATTCTCACTGCCTGCCGTACCTGGCTCAGGAGTGAGCAGTACTTGGGGTTTGCTAACCTGGCTTAGCATACTGGCATGCACAAAGCAATGCCAGGACCTCGTGAGCGTGGAGGCATCTTAAAATGGCCTTGTGTGCATCTGCAGTGAAAGCTTAGGAAAAAATTGTCAACTTTACCACTTTTCTTTCCATGGGTTGTTTAAAACTGACACAGAAAAACTGGAGAGTTTGTCTTTTCTACTGGCTTAGTCTCTCTGAACTCTCTATTTGTGCCGCCTCTCTTGGTATGGCTATTACACACAGGATGGAAGAAACCTGGCTTTGCCCATCAGACCTCTGGCTGGTGTGAAAGAACAGCTTTCTAATTTTTGTTTTCCCTGAGGTGGCACATTAGAGATGATGTGAACTTGGAGTCCTCTTAAAATCATATTGTAAATTCACTTGTCAGAATAGAAGGATACATTGATCTTGACTGGAGAAAAAAAAATCCATCACACTACTTATGTCTAACGAAAACAAACCTTCTGAAATGAAATATTGACTCACTGAGGTCAATGTTGAAGCTAACACCTAGAGAGAATGTATGTGAATCTTCCCTTGGGCTAGGAAAGTGTCAGCCCACCTGGTGTGTTGGTTGCCTGCAGGGTCCCGTACCCCAGCTCTGGGGGCACTCTGGAGGCCACAAGCCCAAGGCCTGGGATCCAGGACTGGATGGTGAGCTGATTTTCCTTGGGCTGTGACAGTTCCTCAGGGCTGCAGTAGCCCATGGCAACTGGCAGATATTGCTGCAGCCCTCAGGTTGCTCTAGTTAGCACAGGGAGACCTATGCAGTGAAATATCTCATGCTTTAGGAACTGAAGTGCTAAATGCAATCCACTTGGGAGCACAAGGCCAAGTAAAGCATTAACACCGGAGTTAAGACAAATCAATTCAGGAATAACTAATGTTGTTGACTTTACTTGCACAAAATGTCATTTTCTTTGAGCTTTTATTCTCTCCCCCAAGAGCAGGTTTAAGGGCAAACACAAATATTAGTAATCTTTCTCCTATTAATTATTGTTAAAGATTTAAGGGATCATAGACTTTGAAGTTAATGCCCCATTCAATGTGGGAAAAGGCAAAACTGTGCATCCCCAGTGGTGTTGTTCTTTCTGGCTGGCTGGTTGATCACAGACCAACTGTCCTACCTTGCGACATCAGCAGCACGTTGCTTTACTTAGGGGCAGTAATTGTGAGATGAAGCAGATTTCAGATTAAGTGAGTGAGTGAGCATGCCTGCATGTGTGCATCGCACGTGTACGTATGTGCACTCCTGAACATGTAGATGAATGAATGCAGTAGTAGACCTGCTTCTAAATCTGGTGTGACAGGCCTGCTTTTTTGCCCTTGTGCAAGATTTTATCTTTGCTTATCCTGTACAATGATCTCTTTCATGTATTATATACAAAAGAACTTCTGAAATCCTGGATTAGTTTTGGAATAGAAGTTTTTATTTTCTCCAAACATGGGTGGCTTCCATGGCCTGCTCTACTCTAAAAGTGACCCTCTCCGAATGGCATTGTAGGGCTCCTGGATTCACATTTGTCAGTTCCAGATCGGATTTCTTTGCTTTTTAAAAGTGAAGATGTATTTGGTAACCCTCTGCACTCTTCCTTGGATCAAAATGAGCAGAGTTCTTCCTTTCTCAGGAATCCCTTCTATCGGCTATGTGACTGCCTTTCATCAGCCCTACATAGACATTATGAAGGGTGGAGTTTGGACTCGTAATGAGTTATTACAGGGGATATGTCTAGGGAAAAAGGACCCAACCCTGCTAACGAGATTTTAGGAAGATTTGAAGAATGGAACAGTTTTTGTAAATTTAGTATGTTTGTTACACAGCATTGAATGCAGTATTGAATATAAAGCTATTGAAAGACAAACAACTTGCCTAAAAAACTAGATTAATTATTTTTACCTAATCAGTTTCATTTCCCCAAATGCAATTTTGGAGCAATCAAAGCCAACTATTAATTTGGATCAAATTCAATGAATAGTTTTGGCTATAAGGGTTGAAATATTTTGCATTATATCCATATAGCTATACCTGTATCAAAAAAACCTGCTTTGCACTTCCGAAAGCGTTTCAGTTGGGGCATTTGTAATGTAGAGATGGACACTTTTTCTGCAGTGATGATTCAAGCTTACAAACTCAAATTTATGAATTGATGTATTTTTTTCTATTCTGTCTAGAAAAAAGGAAGGACAGAATGTTTTGGAAGAGTGGTTTCCTTTTTTTTTTTTTAAATTTAGGTGATTTTTCTGAAAGGGTTAAATAATGATAAACATTTTTTCATCAAAAGCAGACCTTCTTAAGAGTCCTCCTGTTCATTGTAAAATTTAATTTTCTAATATTTCTGCTCAGCCACTGAACCCCAAACTCCATTTTTTTTATACAGCTCTATTTGTAGTAAAAGCCAGGGAAATTACTGCCTAGAAGTGGGATTTGCACCCACATTGCCTGCCTGCCCTAATTATGACTCTCCAGGGCACTCTAGGGTGTTTGGTGCTCCACCTGGCCTAGACTTGCTTGAATATTATGAGAAAGAAAGGGAGGGGACTGACTCTGTAGCCTGCTCCTACTTTCCTGTACATGGGAGTCCCTGATGCAAGTCCTTCCCTTTACTGAAAAAATCTTTAAAAAAAAAAACAAACCTGCAGTTTGAATTGATGCCTACAATCCTGTTCTGTGCAGCAACATTTGTAAGAATGAAACAGCACTTCTCACTCCTTTCTGAACTCATCTGTCTCTTCTGTGACAGTGGCAGGCTTGGAAATGACTGCTGATTATGACAGGTGAAAGTCATGAGTACAGAGGGACTGGGAGGAAAATTGCATTGCAATCTGCCATCTACCCTGGAAACCAGAAGGGAGATGGTGCTGTGCCAGCATGTCCTCCATACGCACTGTTTAAGGGCAAAGGGGAAGCTGGACTCTCCCAGGGATCGGTGCTGAGCTTTAGCACGTTTCAGAAATCAGCTCTTTAAGCAAACGAGAGAACATCCTGGAGGCAGCACTGGTTCCGCAGCAGGGGTGGGGGCAGCAGGAGACCATCACCTGGCAGTCGGCAGGTTGAGGCAATGCTGGAGAGAACCACTTGGCAATGGGCAGGTGGACCAGACAGCAGGAGTGCGGCACCATTTGCTCCAAGACTTGGCATTAATGAGACACCTATTGGAATTCTGCACACTCTTTAAAGACCTTCTGTGCGGAAAATCGTTACGTTTACCGTAATCCTTTGCAAGTGAAAAAACAAACTGGAATCTTCCCCGCTGTACTTATTTGTGGGCTTCCTAGGAGGCTTTTGGAGCTGTGAGTCACGTTGCTTTCTGGATGGAGGTGCTGAGAGATAGACAGCTACTGCAAGCGATGCACAAACTGGAGTCTTGTGCCTGAACGGGGTAGGGTTCAGCATGAAGGGCTGTTATTTGACTTGACAGTCAGGGTTGGGTTTTTCCAAGTGGTTTCCCTCTGTGTGCACACTTTTAAAAGCGCTGTTGCTGCACATGCAGGAGAGAGCTAACATGCCATGGATGGAAGCACACAATGGAGAACACCTCTTAGAAATGTGGCCCTCAAAACTAGGGCTATATTTTTAAGGAGTTTATATATCCAGCGTGCTGAGCTCTTCCTAAAAGACTGGCTGTAGGATTAGCAGTGAAGGGGTAGACTGTGAGCCATCCAGGCTGTGTTTAGAAGTGCTTTTTCTTAGACCACCTAAAAGCTCTTGGATTCCTCAGTGGCGGTGGCATGCAGTCACTGGAAGGAGACTCCGTGCTAGGGTAGAAGCAGCCCACGGTGCTTTCTGGCTTATGATGCAGCTGGACAGCGGGGAAGGGAAGGCGCCCTTTTCATTTAATGATGCTGGTGATCACCTATGGGGCCTCATTGTTTACTTCCCAAGGAGACCTCTGCTTCTTGTATGTTTTGAAGCACACCATTGCTCTCCTGCCCCGGTCCTTTTCCTGTACTACCATTACATGAACACAGCACTGATCTACAACCTCTGTTGGTTCAAATTTGAAACTCTGGCCCAGCAGCTGGAGAATTCAAGTGGTGCTCCTGGAGCCCTGCCCCAGAGAGCTGGCCCTCACTGGGGCAGAACTAGGAGCTCCCTGCTGACTTACGTGGGCTTCGCTGGTTCACAGCACTGCAGGAAGCAGCCCTGCAGCCTCAGCACCTCTCTTCGACCTACCTAGAGAGAAGGGTGGGGAAGAGAGAGGAAAAACAGAAAAGCAGAGGAACTATTCTTTCGTTGGGGGGCTGGGGATGCCCTTACCACTTACTGTAGCTGAGAACAAGCATAGCATCCTCTGTAGTACCAGAGCCAGGAGGCAGCAAGAGAAATGTATAATCTTGTGTCTGGTGTGGTAGGGGGAGGGGAAAATGTCTTTTAAAGTGTAATAACACCTAGGTTTTATAATCCTGCCCAGCTCAGGCTTGACAATTCTTCCGATAGCCCAAATACTATAAATTTAGTTGAAGATAACAGAACAGATGGGAAAAACATATGGTTTGTAGGTAGTGTGTGGTGGCTGATATTTGTGGTACGTTAGGGGAATTTATTTTATTCTCTCTTTCCCTGTATAACTTTTTGATACTTTCTTGAGTTCTTTGTGCCTTTAGGTGAGCTTAGGGCTTTGCAAATGTCTGATAACTCGGCTTTGTTCAACCAAATTATCTGTTGCTTTGTAAACCTGCTTTAGAGTTAGAGAGTTTTTTGTCTGTATATATTATCTTCAAGCTCCAGTTGGAGCCAGTAGAAGCTGGCCAATCACTTAGAGCCCATCACTTATTCCATCTGTCCCGTTAATATCTGTGGAGAACTTGAATGGATAAGTGATACTGTACTGAGACTTCCCTTTGCTCAACTGCTTTACCAGTCCTCACCATGTGCATTGGATGCCAAGAGATGCAGCACATGCAGGAATGTGCCACAGATACAGAGAGTGTGCCTGTACGCATGAGCTGGGAGCAGCATGGGACTTGCTGGGCAGAGGCCACCTTCCCACCAGCGCTGGCCTTATCCTGCTGCAGTGCAGCTCCCCACCATTGCTGTCTGTGGGGGAATGGGAGGACACCTCCAGCGGTGTGTGCTGCTGCCAGCAGCATGGACTGCTTCCATTTTGGTTTTGTTTAGAGAAAGCCTGCCTGTTCTGCAGGGGGCTGCTGGAAAAGCACCAGGATATTAACCCCCTGATTTACCTGCCAATCTCCTCCCCAACAAATTTGTGTGTTGTGCCAGAGCTAGATACAATGCTCAGCTTTTTATATGATGCAAAACCTAGGCAAGTCAGGCTGGGTTTAAAGCACAAATACTTCAAGTATTACAAATGCTTCAATTATTTGCTTATGGATACCTGAGAAAAGCTGCATAAGAATACAAGTCATGGTTACAGCACAGATTTACGTTTAAGGGAAAGGGACTTTAGACAAATGTACAGGAGGCAATACATTTGCTCATAACTTTAAGATGCTTGAGAAGAACCCTCTTTTCCCTTGGAAAGGACATTTGACAGCTGGTCTTTCCATGTGGCCATAGTTTGAAGGGAAGCGGTACATCTTTGCTATAGTAAATGGACAGAATAAAGTCAATCTTCTGATAAAGGATGAGATCAGGCTTGAACCAAACTCAGCCTTGACTGTCAGAATTTTCTGTCCCTGAACCCCACCTAAGTGCCACGAGGTCTGAGATAGGCTGCTGACTGACCCAGCAGCGTCCATCTTGTGTCTTGAATGTATTCTCGTGGTGCAGGGATGTTGTGCTTGGACCAGAGCTCCTAAATAAGTGGAAGGCTTTGTTGATTATCCACTGATCCACCTTGGTTCATCAGCTGCACACCTGCCTTCCTGCATGCCCAGAAGCTACATGTGTCTGTACTCCTTCTCACATTCAGTAACAAAATTACGTGCAGTAATATTCTCAAGGTATTGCTCACCTAGTATGTCCCACTTTAGTGAATTTATCTGAAAACTATTTGTAGGCTTTTGACCTCAGCTTGAGCTCATAATACGGCTCTTCCATATTATCTCAGGCTCCTCAAAGCAACCTGGTGGTGCATGATCTGTCATTAGAGATGTGGAGTGTTTGAACACCCTGATGAAATGAATGCTGCAAATATTTTCTGTTTTGTAAACACTGTAAATATGTTGCCCTGTGGAATAGATGGCATGAAGTGCATGGCACGAAGCTTATCCTGATGAGAAAGCCAAATGTGCCATGGGGAACGAGCTGCAAGAAGCAGCAGAGAGTTTAGGTCAATTTAGCTGAGACAGGTTTGGGTCGATGTCCATACTGCTGAGAGCAGGATACCAAATAGCTATATTTTTGTCCAAACTGTGGAAAATTGAGCAGACAATTACTACTTTAGCTGTGTCTGGAAAGATGTGCTGCAAATTAATGGAAGCCAAGGATATGATCCTGCAAAGCATTTGGCATTCCTATAATCAGTGTGTGCTTGGTGCAAAAAACTGATCCAGCCAATGGGATCAGTTCTGGGCTCCCATTGACAAGGATGGGTTTCAGATTTGACTTGTAGAATTGACTGGGACAAACTCACTGATGTGGATTTGTATTTCAGGAGCAATGGTCAGGTTCCAGCCGGCAGAAGGTCCCTGTGAGTTGTCACTGAAAGCATAGCTCAAAGGTTAAGGGAAATTGTAGGAGAAGGATTATCTTGGCAATGCAATTTGGGACTACCAGAATTTTAAGACTATTAAAGCATGCACATGCTGATCAAAGAAGATCCTTAACTCTGGCATCTCCCCCTTGAGGCCAGACTTTAAAATTACAAAACTCTCAGGATCAAAAGAAACTGTTCAGAACAGCATTGAAGACCCAAAGCTGCAGTTCCGAGTAGAAGGGCTTGTGACTCCCACATTAGCTCGGTAACCTTTACATTATGTCTGCCTGGGTAGCCCAGGAAATGAGAGAGTCAAGTTGTGGCTTTTCACTGGTGTCTGTTGATACCAGCGTGAGCAGAAATGGGATCCAGAACTTGGAAAGGTGAAGGCTAAATAACAGGCCTGATATTAGTGGAAGATGTCTGTTGTGCCATGTTGCTTAGTCCGTCTCTGAAGGCCCATGGAGAGATGCTGTGGCTGGGGACAGGATGACTGTACCTGGGGAGCTCTACGGATTGGTCTTGCTTTTGACTTGACTGGAGAACACTTCTGCTCCAACACAAAGGCTGTGGCCTTTGTAAAATCATAATGTGTTTACAAAGTGACTTTTCACACCTAGAATACATTCTTAGGAAGGGAATGCTCTATGGGTCAGAAGTTTTAAAAACAAAATTGTTACTGAGTTTCTGATGGTATTTTATGTATATATTCCACCTTAGAAATGTTTCTTTTGGAAGGATGCAGGATGTAGAACTATTCACTTGGTCTTTAAGTGAGGTGTTTTTTCAGCTGTAATTGTGTCTTTTATTCTTAAACTTACCCTTATAATTAAAAGGACACAACAAGCTTTTGCATTCCTAAACTCTGACCCATTTAATGCTATTGGTTGTGCTTGATGTCTTTTCTCCATTTTCCTCTCTTTCCTGAGTTCCTAACTCCCAGGTAGTCAAAATTATTTGTTTGCTACTAATAGCTTTTCCACCCACTTGCCACACCTAGTTAGTGGTTCAGCAATGCAGTACTTTAAAATTAGTCAGAACCTGATTCTGTTTTGGCTTACACTGACTCTCTATGGCTGTAGCTCCAACAGGGAGAAGGGAATCAGTCTCAATCTATAAACATTATTCCTCTGAAATATTTGGCAGTGACTTCTTCTGACCTTAGTGCGGAAATTTCCTTTGCAGGACTATGCAAAATGTATTTTACATCTGATAAGGCATTTAATGAATCCTTGGTTCCCTCAGAGTTTCAATAAATGTGCCTTGCTGAAAACTTTATAGACAGCCCCATTGGCAAGGGAACAGGACAGAGCAGAGCTGCAGCCTTTAAAGGCCTGAGGCTGGAATCGCCATTGCATTGCATCTGGCTGAAGGGGAGTGGTCGCCTGCAGTGGAGTGAGCAGGTAGCGAATGCCATCCTGATCCTGAGGCGATTTCCATCTGCTTTGTGCTGGTATAAAAGACTGCACGTAGTCTGTGGAGCTGAGCTTGGCATACCTTTCTGGGTGCCAGAGAAAATCATGACTGAGTAGAGATAATCAGCTCAAATGATACAAAGAAGAAACAGAATTAATGCTCACTGGTATTGCTGTGGAGAAATAATAAAACCATTGGTAATAAAAACTGCAATGGAAGAGGGTTTAGCTATTGGCTTCATAGATGGCTGTGGATCCCAGAGCCCTTGATTCTGGAGAGTGTTTTGTAGCAAAGCTACCCAGGACTGCAGCTGTCCCCGGTGTCCCCTTTGTGCCTTGACTGGGTCCAACCTCCCCCTGAAATCTTTCATGCAGCTGCTACCTCGCAGAGCTGAAGACTTGTAGGCCAGTTTGCTTGTTCCCTTCCTTGGATGTGGTGACTGTGATTAGCTATTAAAAGGGGCTCCATTGTAAGGGAAATGTGAGCTAGTGAATGGAAGGAAAATGTTGACTTTCAATTCCATAGCGCTTATAATATGTTCAAGACCAAAAATGTAATTTATTACTAAAGACTTGTGTTTTTGCTGTTCTTTGTATTGTTGCAAAGACAGTCTAATTATGTCTCTGTTTGGATTTATTTATACTGCTTGTACATGGGCCTCTCTTTCCCCTGCCGTTTAAAAAAGGGAGAAGCCAGGAGAATCTGTTAGCAGAATGAGGCTGTCTCCATCTCCGGGGAGGTAGCACATGGGACAGCCTGTGCTCCCCACAGATGCCCTGCTGGCAACACTGTTCCCTCCATATTAGCAGGAGCATGTGCCTGGCCCAAAGACAGGACATGCCTTGTTTGCTGTCAAACCTGTCCTGGCTTCATTTTGGCCCACGATGTATTTTCCTTCCAATATTTTCCTCTTCTCATAAATTCATGCCATAACTTGAATTTAGCCAACAGAAAGAGAAGGGGAAAAGGGCATCCAAGAAAGGGAGGAGAAAGGAGAAGCTTATAGAGGTGTGAGGGAAATGGTGTTGATGGCTGGCACTTGGGGTAAGTGGAAATGAGGTGGACAAAACAAATTGTACAAGAAGATTTTCATCTGCCTCAGTGAGGCCATCCTTGTGTTCTTGTAGTATTAGCACAGGGAACAGTAGTTCCCCTGCTGCTGCTGGATTTCTATATAAAAGTGAATTTAAACAGGGTGTTTCTGTCCACCCTAAGTAAAATGAAGGCATAATAAATAAGTCAATAAAATTTCTTGAGGAGGAAGTAAAACAGCCACTTTGTGTATATACATGCCAACGCCCAAAGCACTCTTGTAAAACAGAAGCAGCAGCTCTTCTCCCAGTCCCTTCCTGGTGTAAATGTGACAGCGGGTGCGATCTGCACGAGGCGTTTCTGCTCATACAGAGCACGAGAAGAATTAAAGCAAAGAGCCAAATACTCTTGAAAGTAAAGAGGCAGCAGGAGCTTGGCATCTGGTTTGAGAAAGGAGGAAGTATGAGTAAATATTTGAGGGGAACAACTGTTTTAGCCTTTTCGTTCGGGGACCCAGTCTATCGGGTTTTGCTGAGGCCAGAAGGATGAAGCCCTGTGTTTGTCATTAGGACTAGGTACACACGGTTCTGTGGATTTTGTACTTTTATGGCTGCTCTGTGATGATGTAAGAGAAAAAAATAATCTTTTATAGTCCCTGATTATCAGGTTACAGTTTATTAGAGATATAAATGCCAGCAATTTAAATGACTCTGTATTAGGTTGTCCTTGAAAAAACAGAATTTGTAACTAAAAGGACAGTGCAAGGAACTCTTTATGAAACAATAATGCCATATTAGTTGGAACAAGCATTGTATATTTAGAAATTTTAAGTCATTGAGTGCTTTTAAGCAAAGTATAGATGCAGTGGTTATCTTCTTTGTGGACAAAAATATTTTATTACTAGCTATTATGAACTCCACAATCTCTAGGCAGAGATTATAATGGACTAGATACAGGGCTCTATCGATAATCTTAGTTAACATTTCAATTCTATTAGCTTACTACACTGATAGCATTCATTGTGGACTGAATGACAATCAAAAGTATACCACAAGAATAATTGGACAACGTTTACCTGTATGAAGAATTATTCTACAGGGACGTATATCACACTGATTTCTGAAAGCATTACTCTTCTTCATATTGCAGTTTGCTACTGCCGTCTCACTGTGCAAATGATTGTAAAGGTAGAAGGTTACAGGAGGACGCTTGTGTGAAGCTGTGTTGAATGCCGGCTGTAGTGGCTTGTCTGTACTTGGTTGTCTTCCAGATCTCTGGGGTTGGGCTCCACCTATGCCAAAGAAGTGTGTCGTCTAGTGGTTCCCATCCTTTCTGGAGCCAAGCCTCATGTTCGAACCCTGGCAGTGTCCCATGCTTCCTTGGATCGAGCTCCAACTGGATCAGGGCTTGGAGTCCTGGTTTGCTGCTTGCACATGTATGCGTGCACCTGCTTTTTGATGTGAAGTGTTAGCAAGTACAGTTTGGCACATTAATGCAAAATCTGTCAGAGCAGGTTGCCCACCTGAAGTCAGTTTCTTAAATGTACGGCAACCACATTTCTGCTGTGATTTCTGTGATTCTGGAAACCCTGTTGCAGTTTAGAAAGGAGAGGTTGTGCTGTCTCCAGCTTTTTCTTTCCCTTTAGACTGGTAACTGGACTAGTTTGTAAACTGCATCCTCTATACCCTGACTCCATTCATGAATTTATGGGGTGTACATGGGGTGAAAAGCCTGGGGCTTCTGTGCTCTTACCACTGTCCTCAGAGGTGTTCCGCTCAAAACCTCTGTCCCTCAGATCCCTGTGCGGGGAGAAAGTTTTATCTTCTGAGCAGCTGCAGCATGAGGTGTTAGCTGAAGGTCTTCCCCTGGAAAGCAAGGTTGAACTCTGGTTTCTGGGTAGTGCTGATAGGGGAGCTGTGATGTGTAGCTGGGCTTCTAGCAGAATAATGCAAGTCTAAGGTCCCATTTTTACTCTAGTGTCCAAAGGAGTGTAGAAGACATTGCCATGCAAATCATGAATATTCGGATTTCCTTCACACTTGCTTTATTAGCATTGTTTTGCTTTGCCAAATTCTAGCTTGAGTTGGAACCATGCTGCAGAAAGGCAAATTATGTTGTGTTTGCTTTAGCCCAAAAGACTACACAAAGCACTGGAGCTCTCCAAACCCACATCAAAGGTGAGCGTACCCTCTACTGCTCCAGACACATCTGTCAAAAAGGATAAGCATTTGCTGCTGCATGGAAAGATACTTAACCTGCCTGCTAAAGTAGCAAATTACTTCTGCCCCTTCTGGCTTGGAAAAGACACTTGAAAATTAAACCTGTGTAGTCGGGGCAAAATGCAGAGCAAACTCAGGTGGCAAACAGCTCCACAGAGAATATCAGAGCAAAAGGATGTAAGAGAGACGACAAATGTTCTGAAGTGATTTATTTGGTGGCAGTGTCTTCGAATCTGCAATAAAAGAGGATCCCCTCAACAGAGAACTTGCTCTGCTGCTGCTTACTGTACCTGTGTAGGAACAAACCGTGGAGGCCTTCCAAATACTACACAAAGCAGGAACTTGTTTTGCCTAAAATCTGTCCCACTCAATTACTGTCAGGCTGAGAACTGGGCTCTGCTCAGTTTGTACAGCTAGCCTCAGGCTCCTGTAAATTACTTTGATCTACATGGATCCCTGAGGATCTCTTAACTTGTGAGTTGGTCTCCGCAGCCTGTTCCACGAAATGGGAAATCGTGTCTTACTGACAGGGGTCTTTCTGCAAAGCTCCCTTTCCTCCACCCCTTCTGATAGCAGCAGCCTGTTTCACACTCATAATCATAGGACCTAGTGCTTCTCTGAAAAGTGGCTTTCCAACAGGGTAACTACAATTAACGATGCACTGTAAATGCCATAGATGAAACCACATCATCTATTTAAATTAAAAATTTATATTATTACTTTATAAATACCTGTTTTCTTTCTAAAATCATCACCCTAGTTGAGGGCTATGGCATTTCCTGCAAATGATGACCAGCTGGGGTTAGTAGCCATTCATGGTACCAGAGGTTATCATGTCTCAGCAGGGTTTTTATTTTTTTCCCTAGGAAATTTCCTGTCTTTAGGTCTGTATTGCTTAAATGATACTACTGCCTTAAATGTCAGCTGGCATACAGGGATGCTTTCTGGCTTACTCAGTTTTGTCTGCGAGCAGGGTGGGAAATTTTCTGTCAGTTTTGTTTCTCATGGAAAATACACTTTTCACAACATAGATTTGCTTCTGTTTGGGGAATGCTGACTTTGGGGATTTTTGGTTTAAAGGTTGTTGGGTTTTTTTGGTTTGTTTTTTAGCTAGTTTAAAGCTTAGAGCCAAAAGCTTACTTTTTTTTTCTGTGTGGGAAATACCAGTTATTTTGATGGTTCCCCACCTCCCAGTTTTGTAACAGGAAAATATTATGTTGTAAAAATGGGTGGGGAAAGAGGACATTAGCAAAACCCCAATGTTTTCTACAGAGAAATAGTCAATTTTTCTGCAGCTGAAACATGTACTTTCTTTTTTGTTTGGTTGGACCATTTTTCCTAGTGGAACTGAAATGTTTTCCTTTGGAGGAGTGTGAGCTTCCCTTGGGCCCAGGTGAGCTCTTGGTGCCTCCTGGGACTTCGGGTCCGTAGTCTGTATGTCCAAGGCTGGCACTCGCCCTGGGGTTGCCCTGCCTGTACAGACAGCTTCCACCACCAGAGGCCTTCCTCCGCTGGTGATGTGTTACAGGGTGTTGTGGGAAACTCAGGTGAGCCAAGCAGGCAAATGAGGTTCGTTGCCCCTGGAGCAGCTCATAGCTTGAACTGTTTTGTAATGAAACATTTTTGCTTTTCTGAACAGAGTCATTTTGATGCCAGTTATTCCACAGGTGTTTTCTGTAGGCCAACTTGCAAAATAAAAGTGATTTCTGTATACCAATTTAGCAAAACACATGTTGAATACTGGCATTTTGCTCAGGATCGAAAGTGTGCTTTTCAGCTAAGAGAAGAGCCCGGGTTTAGATGATGGAGTATTTGGGTTTAGCTTCCTAGCTCCACTGTTGAGGATTTATAGTACTGTAAATCTAGACTAACGTCATGTAAATCCATAGTAATGTAACTATATTTATTTCCCTCCATGGAGCTGTCTAGGTTTACACCAACGAGAATAAGAACAGTATTTGGCCCTTTAATATCTATCTCCAGATAATAAAAGTCATATGAGGGTTTCACTAAATATTTGGCAAACCTACTAAAACAAGCCCAACAAACTACGCAGGACGTAGATTAATTTCCTCCACCAGCATCTGGGTTCAGCATTATAATTAGCAGCAGATCTCCTAGTGATATGCCAAACAAAGATGTTTATGTCAAATAGCTATTTCTTAGAAGAAAAACAAAAAAAAAAAAAGAGGGGGGCTTAAATTAATCGAATACCATGAAATCAGTCCACATTGCTAGCCTGGGTGATAAGCGGTTACTGCCAGAGGTGCTTACAGATGGCAGCTAGAAAAATTTTCAGTTACGTTATTCAGTTCAGTTCATGATTGTATAGGCATTGCAGGGGCGTGGGGAACTTAAATCTGTCTTTACTTTCTTACCTCTCCTAATGGCTGCTCTTCCCACTTGAAACTTCTTTTGATCTCTTGACATGTGAATCGCACTTGTTCACTTGGACTCACTTAGGCTTTGGCTTTAAATCAACTCTGCATGTTGAGTGCACCTCATACGAGTGACAGGCAATGCTTAGAAAAGTTGGCATGGGAGCTTCCTCAAACAACAACCAAAGCAGGCATATCCACAGCCCAGTGAAGTCTCTGCATCCCCTGAACTGCCACAGTGGGGCTGCGTGTATGAGGAGGACAAAGTTCCTGTTGGTATTTTGGAATGTGGAGATCCCAGTTGCTGCCAGGAACCTGGGGCGGGGGAAAAGAATTAATT
Organism: Aptenodytes forsteri; assembly: GCF_000699145.1. Taxonomy (NCBI): domain Eukaryota; kingdom Metazoa; phylum Chordata; class Aves; order Sphenisciformes; family Spheniscidae; genus Aptenodytes; species Aptenodytes forsteri. The sequence continues at coordinate 2,396,181 of NW_008795918.1, forward strand.
ATTCAGACCTCTGAAAAAGTTTGAATTGAGCTCTGCTGCTAGAAACAGATATGGATCTATGTGTGGGCTTGATAAAGGAAACCCCAATCTTCCTGAGTTTAGGCAGTCACTCTAACAAAAGCAGAACTGCAAAGAGTTAATTTAATGTGGAGGAATTCTATGAATTTCTGGAAAGACCGAATGAAATCACCATCCAAAGTGATCAAGAGTAGTCCAAAGACAGATTTGGCAACTCTTCTAGACTGTTTTACCACAAAATGACCTTGGGTTTATAGCTGTGTCACACTAACATTTGAACCTTCAGTTTGTGTGCTAGAGGGCTGTACTCTACCAGTGGCAAAGGATGCTTTCACTCATTTAAAACCTGGAGATATTAGACATCATAAAAAGTTCAATATACCAGTGTGATGATAATATATCTGTTGTCTGCACTGCAAACTTCCCAGCTAGCATTCCAGGATTATTTGTCAGGCAGTAATTAGAATGATGCATTTTAAATCTTCTGAAATGGTGCCAGGAAGAGAATTGCTTTCCATTTTGAACAGTGTTAGTGGTACAGCTGGAAATGCTGCCTAATGAAAATACTTCTAAACATCTCTGTCTGCGTTTGGTCCCAACCTGCCCAAGGAACACAGGCAATCTCTTATGTTCACCTTGCTGGGCTGCAGAAGAATTACTTAACAAGCTGTCAATGCTGATTACACATATGGAAGAGTCCAGGTTTTAATGCCACTGAACCCTACTGCAAAGAGCTCAAAATGGTACCAAAGTACCAAACACTCAAAATGTTCAGGGGGATTTGTAATTTTGTCTGATTGTCAGGGTGGAACACCTTCCCCTGCAGCCAGTGTGACCTCCTGAGACACCCAGTGGGTTCAAACCCTAGTTCTGGATCCTAATTTAGAGAACAGCCATACTGATCAGGATGTTTGTCATCAGGATTTTAGTTCAGCAGAGTAAGAGATGGAGAACTGTCATTTTAGATCTATGATTTCTAAGTATCAATGCAGAGATATGACCAGAAGATCGGTAGACTTGTCTGGATTCAAACTCTGGCAGAATAGGGATGAAAATCTAGTATTAAAGTTTGAAATAAAACTTAAAAAGGTAGATTTCAAAACATTGTTTACTGGACTTCTCATAAGGAACCTCAGTCGCTTGTGTTCAAAACTGCCATGTCTACAATGAAAGAAATCTCTATTTCATTTGTTTATAACCTATACCCAGGAATGGAGGCTCTGGGTCAGATCATGTTACTGTGATCAGAGTGTTAAGTTACAATGAAGTCTGTCTCTAGCTATATTATCTCCTGCTCAGGCTTCATAGTAGTAGTCTATTAATCCTGGGATTTAGAGAAAGTTGCTGAATGAACAGATGCCTACATGGCCTCTTTCCTGCCCAAATCAGTAAGAAAAGCTCTTGGTAAAGTAGAGTGGAAATAATTTGTCCATTTAAAATATTCAGATGTTATCTTTTGGTCACACTAGCATTTCTCAGAGTGCAAGTCAAATAAGTGTGCAGGAAAAAATTTGTGTATCTGTGTTTTCCATTAGACTAATCTTGTGATTTCTGCCTTTCCAATAACCAGTCTTTGGGAACATCGTCATGGTTTAGCACACGTTCTTTATACTGAACACCAGGTCCTCCGCTGATGTAAACTAGCACGGCAAGGCTAACCTATGCTGATTTACCTCAACCCAGGGTAAGACTGAAGGAGATTAAAAGGGAGTCATCATCCTATAGAGTAGAACCAAATGTATGCGTGCTGGAAATGGTTTCAGCTCTTAGCCCAGTTTTGTTCTACTCAGGAGTACTTGTGCATGGCTGTCTCCAAAGGTGAGAATTCATGTGCTGCACTGTGATACTTGGTGTCACTAGGAAGTATTTGCAGGATAAATCCATCTGCAGTCACTCTTTGGCTCTTGATCTGGAGCTGTATAGGTTCTTAAATGTGGCTCCTGCCCAAACACTGAAATCTTCCCTGGGGTTACCCTTCCCACTTTTACTTTGGGTTACATGATCTCTACAATAGCTACAATTGCTTCTGTTCTTCTCCACTTCTTTCCAACCACTTCTACAGGGATCCTGCTGGAATCACAGTGAGGATGCCCACATGATTTTTGCCTGCAGACTACAGGAAAGAAACAGGGGGCACTGCTAGTGCCAAGGCTGTTGATGATGGTTGATGAATGAAGGTGCACTCTTAAGTGCTGCTGCCTGTCCCGCACTGGTTTTCATGCTCCCATCTTGGCAGTGCCCTCAGCCTTGTAGGGCACCTCTCCCTGGGCTGGCTGAGCTCCACAGCAAAGCCTCCCTTTGCAGGGCTCTTGGCCTGGAGAACTGGAGGCCATCTGAGGGGCAGCTGTGTTGACAGCTCTCATCAGAAAGTGTTTGGGGAGAAAATAAAAACAACCCACATAATTTCTCCCAAGGAAGTGGAGGAAATGCAGTCTGTCTATCTCTCATGGCAGAGCACAGGGGGACCACAGCAGCATAAGCAGTGAAGAGGCTGAATGTGACTAGTTCTTTGATGGCAAGATGGCCTGGTCCTGGTTTCTCCTGCCCTGCTTTGAGATCCACCACATTCCTCAGCACAGCCCGAGTGTCACTGCACCGTAGCTGCTGAGCCTCAGAGGCCAGTGCTACCTGCTGGGGGTGAGGTGGGGCAGTTCAGATGTGTCTCCTCAGGAACCTGACCAACAACAGTATTGCTGGCAGCTCAGGATGGTGTTCATCCCTGTGCCCAGAGAGATAGACCCTATCTCTACGTGTTTGCGAGGTAAAGGGGAAAGGTGGCTCTTCTGCGTTCTCTTTTTTACAGCTCAAGGTGAGCCCCAGTTGGGCAGCTGGCATGCAACTTCATTCCTTCTGCTTTCTTTTCCTCTCATTTTCTCCCTGTAGTGCAAAAATAGTATCAATAACACATTTATATCCTGCAGGAAAGGTAACATGTGGACAATGTTGCAAAACTCCAGGTGGGAGCTGTGGCTGTCGTACAGAAATGACATATGTAAAAGTTACCAAATATACACAGAAGCTTTGAAGGAGAAAGGTGTTATTTCAGAGAAAATTATCTCATGCTTCCTGAGACAAATGGTAAACCAGGCTGCTTGCCCCTCATGGAAGCTTTCATGGCATTGGATGACTTAAGGACTTTCAGGGCTAACCGTTATGTGAGGTGAAGGACACCTTGATTATATCTGGCTCTCCTTAGTAGGTACGGATATTGCTCTGTATCTAGGTGCAAGTGAAGATTAAGATTCAGTCTATTGGTGGCCCAGGAGAAAGGAGAGACTGTAGGAGAAGAGACCTCTCTGGAGGCTTTCTATGCTCCCAGTCCCTGGGATGGCTCTGAGCCATCTCCTGTCCCCCAGGACTGCTCCTTCTGATCCAAGAGCCACTGTCTCCCATCTGTGTGGCCCAGCCCCGTTCGTTGCTGAGCCTACTAGTCCCTGTGAACTCTTGCCCTCAATATCTGGTGTACAACAGGCAGGGAGTGTCCAATGCTGAAGTGACATAATACGTCGCTCTAGCACACCAGGCCTCTCGCTAGCTGTATGCGCTTTCTTTGCTGGAGAGCTTCCTTGCAGGCAGGGGCAGCTGCATAAGACAACAAGGAGCTTGGCTTCTCGGTGCCACCTTCCTGCAGAGCTCACATGGCAGCCAAAAGCCAGCAAATCCTACCCACAACAAGCCTCGACTCCTTGTCTATAGCTCTGAGCACATCCCTCAGCAGTGCCTTGGTTTGGAGACATGAATTCAGAGGAGTGTTCTGGTCAGGACAGGGCAGCTTATACCTCAGTTCATTTACAAGTTATCTGTATGCAGAACTACATATGGGAGAGTCAGTTGCTCTGCTGATTATTGTGAACATTGCTCCGTTGCTTCTGAGACGCTCAACATGCTTGGACTGAGGCCCCTAAGAAATGTCATCTTTCCCAGTTTCTGACAAGCCATTCCTATGGGGGCTGGACAGACCTGCGTATGCCCTGTGCTCCTATCTGCTGATTGACAGTAGCAGCGTTTTGGAGCTGGGCTGATGAGAAAATGCAAATGCTTTTGTGAAAAGCATTTTTCTTGTGGAAAACTGAGGTTTTAATGAAAGTGATTTATATGGATAGAAAATCCTAAGTATTTTAAAAACTCAGAGACAAAACATTTCATAAACCAGAAATATTGCCATTGAAGCCAGTGTCCTGTCTACTTCATGGGAACCATAGCTACATTCCCATTCTCTTCTGTGTGTAGGAATTGGTAGTTGGTCTACACCTTCCCTGATGCACCATAGCCAGGGACTCTAGCAGTGACAAGCTCCTCTTTTTCACAGGCAGTGCTGTATGATGAAGCATGAAACCTGGGCAGCTAACCCACGGAGGAGGGTGGGATATCCAAACCCCAGTGCCTATGTGGCACTGCTGCTCTGGTATGAATTTTAAAAATTCTGTCTCTGTTATTCCATACATGCACACACCCCCATCTGGAAAAAATCCATTTCAATAAAAATAAAAATTTTCTCCAGAAGAAAAGAAAGCGGTTGATAAGAAGGAAACAAAAATTATACAGAGCCAGTTATACAGATTGTCCATCTGTTGGCTCTTGTTCTGTCAGTGGCTCCCTGGTAATGTCCATCACTTGTCTATCATTCAACAGAGAAATCCCCACTTTCACGAACCGTGGCAGTGAATTTCAGGCTCACAGCAGGAACCGGTGAATCTTCACTTCAGCGGGAACAGGGCCCAGCCCTGAACTCGTCCCACTCAGCCAGATACTCTCTAAAAGTTGTGATCTTTTCAGCACAGATTTTGTCTTCTTTCAGCTAATTCTGCATATAGACATTGGAGCATAAGCTAGCTCCTTAAATAAAAATCAAAGCAAAGCACTTGACTTCAGAAGAATAGGCGACCCAAAAAGAAAGAAAGAAAGAAAAAAAAAAAAAGAGGCTGCTTAGGTAGTGGGTTGAACAGATGCCATGGGTTGTTATAGCAACTTGAGTTCTAAAAACAGGAGAGAATACCCACATGCTGCCACATCTACTGAAGAACCCACACTCCAGATTTCAAAATTCAGGCACTGAGGAAACACCTATTTCCTATTATTAAAAAAACAAAACAAAAAACAAAACCAGTGCGAAGGCATCCTCAGAAAAATCCATATACATTATCCTATGAAAGAGAAGAGCTTTTTAAGATGCTTTGAAAAGGCTTGTGGTATCATTTGTTTATGATATTTAAAGCAGTGTGTGTGCATGCCTGTGTGTGATGTGGATTTCAACTTGCAAAGAGAACTTGAAAGCCTTCCAGCAAAAACGTAAGCGCTCTGACAAAGAGTTTGTGGAGGAAATAACTGGCAGCAGCAGATACCAAGGTGACAGTGAGCAGTTGTAACATCAAACCTGAAACATTTACCAGTTTTATGTACTTGTATGAGAAATAATGACTCCTCAGACACTGTCTCTGTCAGTGCAGGGAAAAAGCACTGATTAGTAGTAAATCTAGGAGATACAGCTTCAGGCAGGTATAATAGAAAGTTTTCATAGCAAAATATCATGTTATATGTCAAAATGTGTCAATCAGACTCCGTGTTCTGGCAAAAGCACACTTACTATGGCCTATGGAAGCAAATAGGTGTCTTTCTCTTGACCCAGCTGAGCAGTGGATCAGGCCTCATGCTTGCACATGAAATATTGCTTGGTTTGGGATCTTTATCTGTTCCAATTTTATCTGAGTAACTTGTGTGGGAGTGTAACAGCCTGAGATGCTCCCCTGGAAAAGGCAGGGGACTTGAAATGCCACATTTGGTTATTATTCCATAATTTTATTTTGTGGGGTTTTTTGTGTCAGACTATTTGTGCTAAAAGTCATCTGTGAATTCATGCCTTGGGTAACCCATCCTCCAGCTGGCTTCACGTAGTGAAAGTGGAGCAGCTCGCAGCGCTGCGCTGAGATCAAAGCCAGTGAGATCAAAGGCCGGCTGCTGGGAAAGGGGCAAAGTGAGTGCAGGACTGCCCTTGGCACTTGGAGAGCAACATCTGGACAGGCAGGAATTTTTCCAACAGAAGGGCAACAGAAAGACTAGACACAACCATTGGTCTCTGCACCATGGAGACAGCAGCCCCACTCCAGACTGGGCCAGCTGGCTGGTCACCCGAAGGTGGCAGCCTTGGGGCGCTTGTGTGGGTGCTCTTGCCCATCAGCTGGCATGGGGCAGAGCCTGGGACGCCCGAGGACCAAGCCTCAGCATCTGCCCCAACCCCTTCTTCCTTCTCTAGCAGGCACGAGACAGCACAGGGGAGTTTTGAGGGTAGATTTATCAAAGCAAAATGTACAAGTTGCTCAGGTATGGCAGTGAGGAAGCTCATACGTGTGTGTTGGTGAGAAACTCCCCATCAACACCCATGGGAGTCCCCGTAGATAGGAGGTTTTGCCTGCATAGTGCTCCTTTGAGAGAGAGGGCTGTACTGAGTTTCAAGGGTGGAGATGTTCCTCTCTTACCCCTCCATTTGGCTTCACCCTGCCCACCAGCTCACGCTGCAAAAGCAGCATTTGCAGCAGAGGTCTGTATGTGCCAGCAAGGAAAAACCGTTGTGGGATGCTGTCGTATTTGTGGCAAGAATGACAGGTCACAAGATCAATGGTTTTGTCTGTGATTTTTTTTTTCTCTAGTTCCTAATGCTGATATTTTACTGTATTGTATTTTACTGTGTTTTGTGATGGATGCTGGGGTATACCCCTTTCCCTGAAAGAGCTACAACCCCACTGTGCAGACTGCCCCAAGCACTCTTTGGCCCGCTGGGCCAGTACAGCCGTGTGATGGAGCTGGCACAAACCCGCAAAGGGCTGAGGCCTTGTTTGGCTGCAAGAGGAAGAGTCAGTGGCTCCTACACCAGACCCAAAAGTCACTCCTCAATGTCTTTGAACTTTTCTCTTTTACCTTACTCCTTCTAGAGGTATAATTTTCAGTAGAAGCTAGCTCAGGCCCGCTGTTTTTCTGTAGTCATCTTCCAAAAATAGTGCATCTGGTCAGAATTTTTCTTCTCCCTCCGTTTAATTCAAATACGGCTGAAAGACATTGCCCAAACATACCTCCAGTAGTAATAATATTTAACAATACATCTTCAGACAGAAAAGAATATGGAAGCTATTAAACCCAGAGGCAAATATTTTCTGAGTTATGAGTGTGAGAAAATTGAGTTATAGGTAGAATGTGAATGGTTTTGTGATCTTCATAGCAGGTGTTAAAACCAACCTGCTAAAATAATTATTTATTTTTCTTAAAGTATAACCTTGGATTTTTAAAGCTATCCTAGAAGGAGTATAGAGGAATATGTTTTCATCTGTGAAAAAATTAAGCAGGAGTTTCTGGAGATGGAGTGTGAAGGAGAGTTAATAGAGTTAGTGGAGGGAGGAGGTCTGGTTTTAAAAATCATAATTAAAAAAACCCCCAACAACAGGAAAATCAAATTAAGTGTTAGATTTTTTTAATTTGCTGGTGAATGCCCAACCACTAGTGGTGAGCAGTCCATGGTACAAACTCAAGTACAGATCTAACATTGATATGTTGTGGAACAGCTGTCAGATTTAATCCTGAGATATTTGAGACAAAATAGGCTTTAAGAGAGACTTCTCCCAGCAAACTGGCACTAGTGCTGTGTTAGACATGGTGCAGTTACCGTGTGAGCTACCTCACAGCTTCTGCAAAGTCTGTAAGTGAAAACTACCATGTAGTGCTTGCTCTTGTATTCTATAATGGATTTGTCAGAGAAGCTTTTCTTAATGGTCATGTCTGTCACACTGGATGAGAAACACAGTGTGTTTTTCCTCTCTGCAGAATTGAACGTCAGAGATTCAAATGGGAATAAAAGAAACAGAGGCTCATGCTGAAAGTGTCAGCAGCGATGGGTATACCTAGAGGAGCAAGGACAGCTGCTGGGCAAGTGAGCAATCTGGCCGTGCCCTCCCAGGTGAGCTCATCGGGTCTCAGCAGAACACCCCTTTTTGGGGCACAGGGTCCCAGGGCCTGAGACAAAAAGGTCCCACTCTGCACCCAGGAGGGAAGCTGCAGAGTGGGCCCCCTTTGGGCCTGGGCCTCTGCTGTAGTGGAAGCTGCTGCAGGTGCCTGAGCAACAGCACTGATCTCTGTGGCATGAGAGAGTCACTTGGCCATAGCCAAGTGTAAATGCTCTGGCAGTGGAGATCTAAGCAGTGCCAGGTGGGGAGCTGAACACTTCTGTCTCAAGAAATGTTTCTGAGATGGACAAAATGGAGAACAAGGAAAGCTTCATTCCAGGAAAAAACAAATGAGACCGAAGGGCACTCATGCAAAGGCAAATCCCTGCTCTGCCTCGTGAAACGTTTTTTTGATGAACCGTCCATAGTTTCCCTCCCAAGATTTCCTTTAGACAATCTCATTGGGGCTGAGGAATAATGTGGGAAGGAGGGTTTATCTGCTTAGCAACGGAAGAGGTCCAGACTCCCATTTCACCTCTAGTGGAGGCAAGAAGATTTAATTGTTGATTTTCAACTAGAAAATGGGATGCAGTCTTCATTCTTGTGTTGGGTGGTAGAGTGGGGAAGGAATAAAAGACCAGATTTTGTCCTTGAGCTTACTAAAAACCCTTCTGAGCCTTCTTTGAAAATAATTCCTGGCACAGTCAGCTTTAAACCTAAGTTTGACTTTTTTTTCCTCTCCTTGTACCAAACATGATTAGAACATAGTATGGATTAATTGCTCTGCCAAATGTCATTCCTATAAATCAAATCTGTTTTCTGACATATGAGTGAGTGTCTGAATACTCCAAAGCCATTAAAAATATCTGCATAATTTTAAAACCTGCTAAATGTTGTTGTTTTCTCTCTCTCTCTTTTCATTCTTGGTACAGTATGGTATTTTACTCTGATGATGATAAGTTGAATGGCAAGTTTCAGTCAAATGCTTTTTTTTTTTTGCAATCCAATCCTAAAATCTTGACAATGGCACTTACAGTGGAAATGCCACCAACTGTAAATTTACACACGGACAAAACTTGGCATCCCTAATCAGCTCTTCTTTAGGCATAACTTGTGGGATCTCTGCCCACATTCTCTCTGCAGGAATTGGTGTTATCCCACTACTGAAGTATTCATGTGTTAGCGCTCCAGGTGTATAACAGCGTGTGGGACAAAGTCTCCAGCTCTCGTCCTACCAGTCTGTACTGTGTTTCCTGTGTAATATGGCAGAAGTAAGTGCCCATGGTAATAATGATCACCCCACCATCTGATTAGCTGTATCATGCAACTAGAGCTGGTGAAAAATTACCCAGTACAACATCTTTTTTTCATTGGTAAAGGCTGATTCGACAGATCCGAAGCAGTTTGTGGGACTTCATCATTTCTGCCAGTCCTTGAAAGGAACCAGTCACACTGGTAGACAAATCTGTTCCTGGCAACCTGCGTGACTGCCCTCCTCTTAAGACCCATGCATTTTTTGGCAAAGTGCTGGGGAATGAGGTTTGCAAGCGGCTCTTACCCTACCTCTGTCCGTGGCCCCTGGCAGTCTGTTCATCCTGGCTTGGGGACACTGTCAGCCTGGAGTGACTGGCAGCCTGTGTGACAAACTGAAAAATTCATTTGGGATCTCTTAAAATTAAATTTATTTTAGCCTTTTTTTCCATATTTTCCCTCCTGGGGTGGGGGGAGTCATCTTCTAATAGTTCTTGTCTTGATTTAGAGGAGGGTTTTTTATAATCTTTTACCAGAGATAATTTGGTTTCTCACTCACATTTGTCTCTCGCTGCTCAAGTGCCTGGACAGAAAGGCAAGTTGCTCTATCTGGCTTCAGCCTGGCCCAGAGCCCACCAGCACCTGCGGGGGGCTCTTCTTGCTCAACGGGGTTTGTGAGCAAGGCCCAAGGGGCCAGGGGAGCAAGTGCACTGAGGAATCTGACAGCTTTTGAGGTTTCCCTCTTGAACCTGCAGTTGTGTCCGTTTGCCACAAAGGCAGATAAAAAGGTCTCAAACTATTTCAGGAAAGGGCCAGTCTGGTGAAGAAAAAAGGTATGTTTCTTCTCACAGCAGAAACTGCCTGCCTCTGAGATGGGCTGTCTTGACTTCTCCTGGTGCCTTCTTCAAGGCAAATATTCCTTCTGCTTTATGCCACCAGCACATCTGCAGGGAGCCAGGGCAGCTGTGGCTCCTGTGGAGAAGGGGCACCCATCCTCTGTGTGCAATGGAGAGCAATTCAACAAGTATGTGAGCCTGACCCCACAAGCCTGTTGTACTGGGTGGACTGCTAACTATCCTGGGAGGCTCATAGTGGATTTTTTTTTTTTCTTCATTTTCGGACTCCAGTTCTTCAGATCAAGCTCAGATAATTCAGTTCAAGAAGTCTTCCATGCCCACTGTTCTAGGATTTTGTTGCATATTGTCTATTTGCCTCTCTTTAGTTAGTTTCTTTCAAAGGTCTGTCTCAAAGGAAAATGCTGCTTCAAAACTAAAAGCTGGAAATTTTTGGTATTTCCACTAATTTTCTCCTTTTTTCACAAAGTTGCTCAAACTGACTATATTCTCAAGCACTTTTAGCTGTCCTAATTTTTTTTTTTAGCAGATAAAAATCGTTTCCCATTATACTTTTCAAACTATTTCTCATTGGTATAAATTCAAATAATAACCACACAGCATCAAGGAGGATGCCACACCGCTATCTGATGAAAATGGACACAGGGTATAATGTAATTCAGTTCAGATCTCATGAGTGTTGTGTGGCTAAACATGATACTATGATATGGAAAATGAGGTTCTGGCCTTTTTACCCTCTGTTACAAGTTATTTCTCTGAACTGAAGCAGCTACACTGGGAAACTGTGTTCCTCAATTTCAGAATTTGACTAAACCCTAAGTCTGTTCACATCAAGATCTAAACAAAAGGGATAGAGAAGTAGAGATATCTGAGGGAGCAAGTAATTTTGTGTGTCTACTAATGCTATAAGACAGCGTGAAAGAGTCAAAATAGTCCTTTAACGGCAAACATACCTGTATCTCCTTCTTGCCAGCTGTGGGTTCCACCTTTGAAGATCCACTTCTGCTGCTTTTAAACCTAAGAAAGGAACAAAACTATTTCAAGAGGCCATAAGGTCTGCTAAGATTAATGTGAAGGGCCCAAAAGAATCATCATCTTCCAGTTCAATGTGGCTTCATTAAAACTGTCTGGAGCAATTAAAGCAGCACAAGATAGTGTGATCCAGCAAAGGGCCGTGGGGCGTAAGAGTGGGTGGGGTGAGAGAACTGGTTTTGTAGCATCATTGATCTTGGGCAAGAGGTTTCACCTTTCTTTTCTGTTCCCATATCTTGATTTGTCTAATCTGTGTATTTAGACTGTGAACTCTGTAGCTGAAACTATTCTGCACTGCATAAGAAACGTGTATGCAGTTTCTGGGGTAATAAGAACAGGACTGTTTCTATGGAATACATATAAGGGGACCCACTGATTTTGAGAGCTTCTGGTGAAAAATGTTTGTGTGAGTGCAAAAGTACAAAGTGAGGGTATTATTACTCTATTTCCATATGGGTCATCTAAAACATTTGGGTCTGGGCTTATGCAGCTACTAAACCAGAGTTCATGTTGTGGGCAGATGGAGCAGGCAGAGGATGCAATAACCCATATGAAATCTGGCTGTTGCTGGGTGAACCTCACTGGGTTAGGTCTCTCCTTCCACCTCTGAGCTGCTCCCAGGATGCTGAGGAGGATGTGCTGGGGCCTGTGACCCTGCCATTCCACTCTGAGAGCGAGGTAAGGGCCAGTAAAAACGTTGCTAGGTATTCTTGTCTTAGGTATAAAATACATTCGCAGCCTGAATTTGAGCTCAAAGAGGTGAGTGATTTGCCTGGAAATGACAATGCAAACCACATCTGAAATTGGACCTGCTGAATCAGTATTCCTCCCACCCTGTAACGCGGAGAAGCCCTGGGATAGAGCTTAGCCTGAAGCCTTCACTAGCCCAATCCAACACCTCCTGGGTGGTGGTTAAAGGCCAAAAGCCCCTCTGTGCACAACTGTTCTTCCTTCACTCGTCCTGCCCTGTAGAGCCAGAACAAGGCAATAGAAGTAGTTCTGAGAAAGGCTTTATTAGCATCAGCTGTCAAAACCACCTGCATTTGTAACCCAGCAGTGTATTTTCCTCATTATCATTCTTTCATAAAGCATATTCTTCCCACATCTTTTCAGCTCAAATTCCCGGCAATAGCCTTGGAAACCAAAGCAGGTAGAACAACTTTTTAAGCAAAATCCCTCTTTTTGTTCAAGAATGCAGCTTTGTCCAAGCAAAGGTGATTAAGATAGAAATTAATGTTTTTATTAGCTTTTTGTCTCAAACTGAAAAATACTCGTTATTCTATAACTTGCTTCCAGCATCTGGAATCATAACAGAAGGTAAGTTTCAACTTGAAACAAAAGTAAATGTTTTCCCCATGCCGCTCTGCATAACCAGCACTTGATATATACATATATATATAAAACAAAACAAAACGCAAACTTGGTCAGAACGCAATTGTACCAAGCTGCATGGCTGGTGGTAAGCGTGTGTTCCAGACAACAACTCAGGAAAAATGAAGGTCAAATACAGAAATGCCCAGAATGTACTAATTAGCTGAGAGGGAGAATGCAAACAAACCATAGGTGGTTTCAAATTTCTAAAAGTTTGCACAAGAAAAATAAAGATTTTTGAGCTAGTAAGGTTTTTGTTGAACTTAAGTTTGATTAAAGCATTTCACCTCTTCTGCCTGAATTGAACCCTCCCCCACTGCAGGGTTTTGTCACACCAAGATACCCAGAATACTCCACTACTTACCATTTTAGCACCTGTGAACTTTCAAATTGGCTGCTAATGGGCTGGCTGGAGCCTGATGGGAGTTAGGCAGGGGAGAAGCAGCCTGTTTGGAGCACGGCACAGCAATGCCCATTTTTCTTGATATATATATATATATATAAAACAAAACAAAACGCAAACTTGGTCAGAACGCAATTGTACCAAGCTGCATGGCTGGTGGTAAGCGTGTGTTCCAGACAACAACTCAGGAAAAATGAAGGTCAAATACCGAAATGCCCAGAATGTACTAATTAGCTGAGAGGGAGAATGCAAACAAACCATAGGTGGTTTCAAATTTCTAAAAGTTTGCACAAGAAAAATAAAGATTTTTGAGCTAGTAAGGTTTTTGTTGAACTTAAGTTTGATTAAAGCATTTCACCTCTTCTGCCTGAATTGAACCCTCCCCCACTGCAGGGTTTTGTCACACCAAGATACCCAGAATACTCCACTACTTACCATTTTAGCACCTGTGAACTTTCAAATTGGCTGCTAATGGGCTGGCTGGAGCCTGATGGGAGTTAGGCAGGGGAGAAGCAGCCTGTTTGGAGCACGGCACAGCAATGCCCATTTTTCTTCCTGAGGTAAGACCTTTTGCCTTGGTCTGGAAATTCTTTCTGTTTCGGTTTATTTGTTTGTGGTTTTTTTATTTATTTATTCATTGTATATTCTTGATCCCAGTAGCGCTCCTTTGGGAAAGAAGGCGGCTTGGTTTTTTTTTTGTGCTCTGGATGAGGTTGGAGAACCTGGAAGGCTGCACTACATTAGAGGAGAAACTGTATGCTAATAGCTTTACACATGTGTGATGTGAAAAGGAGTCCTTTTGCAGAAAAACAGAGGTAATGATTTGTACATAGGAGTGGTTCGTTGCATGTAGCAAGAGGCTTGAGTCCTGTGTGGAGTAGGTGCAAGCTGGTTTTTGTACTGCCTCTTTACAGTCTGTCTTCTGTGAGTCTGCAGAAGAGATGAAGCCATGTATGAACCAGAGGAGCTGTGCACGAGGTGTCTGGTTTGCTCTCTGCTAGAGTCAGACCTGCTGCTTCTGTCTGGGTGCTCCAGCCAAGCGAAGCAGAAAAAAGCTTTTGTGTGCTGGGTAGAGCAGGTGTAGGTGTTACTCTATTTATTTTCAAGCTCTCCAGCACTAACTTGCCTGGGAACAGATGCTCTGCTGGGATGGGGGAACCCTTTTGAAGCTCGCAAGGAGAACATGGGTTCAGGGAGTTTCTACATGGTGCCCATCCTGTTGGCTTTCCTCTCCCCAACACGTACAGACAAGGACAAGGAAGTGTAGTGCTCTCTAATGGCTGAACTTGGCTAAAGGCCAGATCTAATTTAAATTCCTCAACAAACTACTGCAGATAAGTTTATTTTTTGCCAGTTCCTCTCAAAACCAAGAAATGGCTCAATAAAACCTGAATGTTTTAACCTTAAAATTTCTTTGGTCTTTAAATAGGGTAGTCTCTAGTATGGGGAGACCTGGTAGAGGTAGAGCTGGCTTGCTGCTCTCTGCCAGCAGGTCTGCAGAGCTCCTGGGCATTGCTGTTGTTAGCATGTGGTTGTTGTGGGCTTGTTACAGCTGTGTGAAAACAAGGGTGTACTTATTTCTTGTCTCAAGGCAGCCCAGAGCTGTGTTTTGAGAAGCCTGAGAGGTGTATCATCAATACAGGGCTATAGCAAGAGGAGACAAAACCAAGGCTTTTTAAACAGATATTCTTTCTCCTGCCTAATCCAAGCTCTCTTTTCTGCCAGGAGGCTGGCTTTTGATTGCAAAAGGCAAGCCCCTAGATGCTCTCTGTCGGAAAATAGATCTGAAGTCCTCCTAAGGCTCGCACTAGTACATGGAGGAGGAGAAGGGTCTGTGTGTGTGAGCTGGAGTTCTGCAGATGGCAAAGCGGGGCCTAGCAGGAAAAGCATAGAGAGAGAACAAGAGGGTCAAAAATTATCAGCTTGGAAACAGGAAAGCTTGAAGCATTTTGGGGCAGCTATTCAGATGATGGAAGAAGCTGGTGGTGATTTAATACTGAAAGAGAACTCAGGGAGGCTGTGTAGTGGACTAGGGCATGAGAAGCAGCCAGTGTGAGTCTATGAGGTGACAGCACTGCTCTATCCAGCGCTACGGTGAATGTGTCTAAGATAATGATATGAATCTGCTGTTTCTCTGTGTCTCAGTGGTGGTGAGAACTGCAGTGATGTTTGCAGAAGGAGAGGAATCTCTCCAGAAGGTTGAAAGTTGGCTTTGTATGGATTGACTAAGCAGATAGAGGGGGAATGTGATCCATGCATCTGTGTGAAGGCATGAAAGTGTAAGATGGAAAACATGTATTTAGTTTTTTCTGGGGACTTGGGGAAAATTCAGTACTTTAAAGCCTCAAGTATTTTACTTTCAGAAAAGTGTGTAAATTGGGAAACTTTCTCTCTTGAACTGAAAAGTAGCAAAGCCTCCGCAATGTATGATATCTGTAAGTTTTAAATGAAGTGGCACTGACTCTCTGTGACACTTTTCCCAAACTCTAATAAGTAAGTGACAGGGACTCTGGAAGAAGGATATCTAGCATAAAATAAATGTAGTGGTAACAGATAAACTCCTTCAAGCTGGAAGTGTCTTTGAATATGCAGTGGATGTTAGTGGCAACGGTTCTGGCTTCATGGGGTCCCCAGCTTCCAAGAGGAAGATGCTGCGTGATTGAAAAGATATAAAGAAAATCAAGGGCAGGGGGCCAAACTTAAGCAGTCAGCT
Source organism: Aptenodytes forsteri (assembly GCF_000699145.1). Classification (NCBI taxonomy): domain Eukaryota; kingdom Metazoa; phylum Chordata; class Aves; order Sphenisciformes; family Spheniscidae; genus Aptenodytes; species Aptenodytes forsteri. Next base: position 2,411,751 of record NW_008795918.1, read on the forward strand.
GGCATCGGGGCATAGGTGCCAAATCAAACCTTTGAGCCAACCTTTGAGTCTACTAAAAGTTGGGAAATGGCATTGTTGGGGTTTTTTTGTTTTGTTTTATTATTGCTGGTATTTCTTGGGGGAATATAGTTTAAAAAACAAAACAACCTCTATGTTTGTAACTCAGAATTGTTTGGTGAGAAAATGAATAGCCAAGTATCATTCCTGCAATGTACTGTTTACTCTAGTTTTGGGGACTGCACAGTGTAAAGCAGCCAGTAAATTAGTATGTCATCTGGTTGCTATGAGCTCATTAAAGGTTACAAATAACTTTTTTTTTTCCCTCCTAAGCTGTTCAGTCAGCTTTGTATGTTTCTTTTGTTTGCTGTTATGTTCACTGGGACAGTGCCTTTTGTACAGGTGGTGAGGTCAGCAGTGACAGAGGCTAGGTAACTTTGCTGTGCCTCTTATAATGTTTCATATAAGCATAGCTCAAGGATTACCGCTGGTGGTAAAGGAC
>NW_008795918.1:2419929-2428947 GCF_000699145.1 Aptenodytes forsteri
CTGTTGCCAGCAGGCCCGGTGCCGTGTAAACCTCCCCATGATCAAAAAAGCCAAAATTCCACTGATGGCACCAGCCCCTGAGCCACGTGTTGATCAGGTGTGTTTTCCTGTTCCTTTCAGTATTCTTCCCCTGCCACTTAGGGATTGAGGAAAACACTACTGTGTTAGTATGTTAGTACTGTGTTAGTATGTTAGACACTGGTAGTATCTTAAAGCAGTCATGCATGTGTGGCATTTTTAATGAACTGGTACATGTAAAGTTAGATGAAGAAATGTATGGCTAATATTTTGGATTTTAGTGTTAGTATGTTAGTACTGTGTTAGTATGTTAGACACTGGTAGTATCTTAAAGCAGTCATGCATGTGTGGCATTTTTAATGAACTGGTACATGTAAAGTTAGATGAAGAAATGTATGGCTAATATTTTGGATTTTATTTGCTGGATAGGTCAAGTTTGAAGCTGCACGGGCTGAAGTTTATGCTTGATTTGATGCACATGAGTAAGCCAACTGAATTTAAAGTTCAGCATCTGTGCAAGGCTTCAAGACTGGGGACTTGCTTTGTAAAGAGGATGATGTTTTCCTGTCGCACTGCTAGGAATTAGAGAAGACTTTGCTTTTGTTGTCTTTTCTTATTCTAGTCTGAAACAGAAACAGCTGCCAGAGAAATCTTAGGATGTGACCTGTTTCAAGAACCTCTCAAACAATTTATGTTTGTAAGAGAAGTGAGAACTGAAAACCACCTTATCTTCTAGTGTAAATATTTGGAAATATCGTTAATACATTATAGTAATGGGATAATTATTAAATGCTTTGGTACTTAGTGTCACATTATGATGAAAATCACTTGATAACAAATTAAAGCACTTCTATTGTAATTGCTGTGGTTCTAGAGGATACACATGGTTATGCAGCATTAATTTTAAAGACTTACATGAATTTTTAAGCTTAGCAGATACAAACCTTTGGAGAATAGCCAGTATTCTTGAATGTGCTATATACACTCTAAGGAGTATTTAACTAAATCTTTTGGACCTTGGTTGGAAGTAATTAACATTTCTTCTAAACTTTCAATAATTCATACTTTTTTTTTAGTTACAGCTGCAGATTTGTTTAAAGTAAGCTCAAATGCTCTGTAGGTGCACGTGGCAGGGGGGAACATATGAAAATGATATACATGCTCTGGAAGGTTGTAACATCTGATAGTTAATAATCTACATGAATAACCAAGCAATTGCGGATTGGACTGAGTACTAGGAGCACAATTGCCACCGAAGCCAGTAAAAGTCTGGTTTCTAAATCATGTTCCAGGAAAATGCTCCTTCATGTTATTGCATCTGTCCATTAAAAAGAGAAATTGGTCCCATGGAGGAAGGGCATCTTCAGCTAGCTGGCATAGCTCTAAGGAACATTGGGGCGGGGAGGGATGGTTTGGTCATCCTCCAGGTAAACTGGCTTGTGTCTGCTGCCTTCACAGGTTGTCCCTTAGGACTTCAGTAACCTATTTCCCAGATGTGCCTTAAGTCAGTCTCATACACAATGGCTTTTATTGGCTAGTTTAGTCTCTAATGTCTGTAAGACGTAAAATTGTTGAATTTGGATGCTCGTGATGAGGCAGGAATGGAAAAGAGAGAGACTGGATTATTTTAAGATCATGGTGGGATCTAGTCCTGTGCAGAATTGGGGCTGTACATTGATAGCTCTGGACTTGTGGTACATGTGAAGAATTGATGCAGCAGGTTCATCTTGCATGTGTGGATCAGTTGTGCTGTGGTGGTCGTCTGTCTCCCTGGCACCTTTAATCTGAGACCTAGACCTCTGTCTCTATTGCCTAAGGAAGTGGAATACAGCATGGGGACTCAGAAACTGGGAAAAGCAGTTTGAAGGTCTTGCCCGTATAGGGCCTAGCCCTTAGTACATTTAGATTCACGTTTGTTCTGCGATAGGGAGCACTAAACCAGCCTGTGCTCCTCAGGGCAGCTGCTTACCCTCCCTGTGGCTACTGAAAGCCTTTAAACACAGTTTGTGGACTAGCTTTTATCCCCGTGGCACAGGGTGAATGGCCATAGGGGAGATGGCTACAGCCTCTGCAGTGACTAATCAGGTGGTGCTGGCCTCAGGTGGATTGGCTAGTGGGTGGGGATGACCTGAAGAGAAATCATCCATGGAGAGTTTGGCAGGGACTCTGCGCTGGGGTGTCTGGAGCAGGGAAGTGCTGTGGGGGATGTGATGGCCAGGCCAAGGGCTCCCGGGGGAGATGGTAGCAGGATGCTCAGAGTGTCGAGGGTACATCATGAGTGAAAAGTGCAGCAAGCTAAAAGATACACCGGGAATCTGAAGTTCAGGGAGAAAACTCAGAAAAGAGGCAGAAGAGGGGGAGGAAAATTCTTTGGGAACTGTAGTCTAGGTTTAGCTTTGGTATTAAACCAAAGTTTCCTGTTTCCTCAGAGATGTACCCTGAGGCAAGGGCCTAAAATAGACTTGGGCATGTTCCAGGCTCTCTATAGTGTGGTGAGTACGTATCACACTATTCCCCTTCAGGAACCTTACTGTTAAAACAAAGCCAAAAGTCTATTATGTTCCTGTATTCACTGGCAGTCAAAGTTTGTATTTCAGGAACAAACTCTTGGGGTTATAATCAAACAGCAATATTAATCTGCCCTGTTAGATGTGAGTAATTGATTGAACTAAGTAATTTTTTGTGGTCTGTTTTAAGGAAAACATGTGGCCCAGTCTTCGGCGGGTGGAACTGCTTTCTCTTAAACTAGCTGAGCATCTCATGTATCTTCTCATCTTGGTTGCTTTTTTAAAGCAAAACCCCAAGGAAGTGACAGAGAAATTGATGTCTTTGTTTGTAATGTCATGTCCAAATTTTGATTACAAATGCTTTGTCTAGAAGGTTATCAGAAATTATGTTTTAATAAATAAGCGTTGTAAGGTCTGTGACTTCTGTAGTTCTGTTAGTTCATTGGGGAACTACAGCTGAAAGATGGTGACAAATGTGTCTGCAGATGCTTTGCTGTTGTTCCTCTATCTGTACTGCTGGGTAATATGGGATGAGCTAAAGAGCAGAATCGTTGTCCATTTCTGTTCTGGTATGTAGCTTAGCTGTGCAGTCATGTACTTAAACTATGTTCAGTTTTGTTTTCTTTAAAGAGGCTTTAATAATGCAAGACACCTTAAGAAAATATATAATTGTGTGCAATTTGCTGCTTAAGAGTACACGGCGCTTCCCATTTGAACTACTGCTACCTCCTGAAAGCAGGAGCAGAGAACGTTGTCTTTGAATTTGAAAGTGTTTTTCTCCTATGTGCAGAGTGAATGCATAAAGCTGGTCTTTGGGATGTGCGTATGCAAAGTGAGATCGTGATGAAGCCTATTTAGAAGTAAATTTATTACGGCTATTCTGTATATGGCTATTACTTCCTGTTGTAGAGTAGTGTCTTCAGCTTCCTCAGTAGCTGTTTCTCTGCAGGCAGGTCCTCCCCTTGTTCTCCTTTGGTTCTGTCAGTGTGAGGCTGGGCTTTTGCTCTTGCTTGGATTGTTCTGGAAAGTTCTTTTATACGATGATCTCATGGGATAATCAAGGAGGGTGAGAAAAGTGCTGAATCAATCTGGTTTTTAGCTTTCAATTCTCCCAATGCCCAATCTTTCCTTTCTTTTAAAGGCGCCACAAGGTCAAAACTCTTAGCAACGTGCTGCAGATCATAGAGGCTGCTTCACCTCATCCTATATGCAGCGTGCCATACCTATAGAGTAGGTATGGTTCCTTGGTCTGCTGGTTCTGAATTTTGCTTGCTCCTGAAGTTCCCAGCTGCCTGCAAAAATAAGTATATTAGATGCTCTGAAAGCTGCAAAGACTTCCTGTATCTTCTAGACAGGCTGCATGCCATTCTCCTAAATGTTTAAACTGTACTTCTATCACCTTTACTTTTTCCATGGATGCCAGGTTATTACCATGCATTTGACAAGAGCTGCAATTTAACCCAGGAAGTCAGGCTACTATAGGAAGCACAGCCTGTCTATTAAGTGGTGTATTTTGCTGTGGGCTTGTGTTGGGTTCAAGGCAGTGATTTTAATCTTCAGGATATCAAATGGCCCATGCATCCTCATCTGCAAGATTTTCCTCCTCTTCCCTTATGCTCCAAACTACAGAGAACCACCATCTGTTCCCAACTCTGGGTCTTATGAAGGAGATGTTCAGAACGTGCCTGTGCATGTGCAGGGTACCAAACCTGCGACAGCTACTTTTAGTGAGACAACGTTCTCCCAGATTATACTGCCCAGTATAGTGCCACTTTAAATATGCCTGTAATGCAGATACTCAGTGGGAGAAGATGCTGGATTCAAAGAAGCTTATTTGTAAAAGAAGACATTTTGACTTTCAAATGTCATCTTTTCCTTTCTGTAAAATGGGAATGATGATATTTCTTGAACTTTCATTACCCTCAAGGTCAGATCTAATCTTAGAAAAAGCTTGAGGACAATAGTGTTTGCTTTTTTCCAGCACACAGTTTAGGAGACCACTGAATTAGACTTCTGGGTTGAGGACAGGGCTTTGAGATGGCTGCCTCTGCTGGGTGATGATATGCACAACTTGCAAGCTTCCTTGCTCAAGGGTGCCAATTGCAAATCAGACAGCATCTCCTGCCTGGCCTCAGACACACATGCTCCTCCAAATGGAGACAACTGCTCTTCTTATGCTAGTGGATGGTTGCAGCTAATTTGTGTGACTTTCTGATGATGAGGAAAACTGCAGTGACTCTGGTCATTGTGATCTTTTGTGTTGTGGTTTTTTTTATACTGCTTTCTCCTCAAATCTAAATTTTCTTAGCTAATTTACCACATCAAGGTGCAAAACTTCTGCCTTGCAATTTTTCAGTTTTGAAGACCACTAAAAACAGTCTGGTCAACAAATGTTAAATTTCCAGTAAAAACTTGGTGCCCTCCTGAAGTGGCAACCCTTATGGTGAAAAACCACAAACCCATTTGGCCTGGCCAGACGCTTTCATCCCCTTAGTTCAGCTGAGTAAATGATTCCTATGGTTCACCCCCACCCCCTCCCACTGCTTTATTTACTAACACAATAGTAGTAGGATCCAAGATAGAGGGGTTAAAAGCTGGTTTCTCTCTGTTCTTTTTTTTTTCCTTTCTTTTTCCCTTCTTTTGAGGACATGACCCTTCACATAAATGTTTTTTGCTTTCCCAAATTCTAGTCCTATTGTGGAATGTATGGAGGCAGCAAATAAATTATACTTAAAAACGACATAATTACATTTTCAGTAAATATGAAATTCTCTTATTAGTGTTGTAATGAAAAGACTATCCACCCACTCCCGGGAGAAAAGGCAAACCAACAGTGGATCAAATACTGACAAAAAACAATAGTAAACAGTGTGAGCAATTAATGCTTTTGGTATCTGCTGAGACAGTAAAACCTTGTATTGGCTTCATAGAGAGTGTCTGTACTAGAAATCCCTGCCTGGTTCCTTTTGGATTTTTGTGTTGCAAATTCTTGCAGCAATGCAAGTTTTCTGCATCAAAGGTGACCAAACAGACTTGTCTACCAAAGGAGGGAGCAAGGCCACTACAAACTGGATCTAGATCTGTGTTAACTGCTTTTGAGAAGAAGGTAATGACTGTGGGGAAGACATGGTTCTAGGGATGGCTTGGAGGGAGGAGCGATCACGTGCCTGGAGGAGATGCTGCCTTACACTTCCTCTGGATGTACAGACACTGGAAACTCCTCAGCTGGGATGGGACAGAGTACTGGACAATACAGAGAATAGCCCAGCTTTGAGGGCTGTGACATGGATGACAAAATGCATTTATTCAATCACATTCATGTCTCTTGTGAATGGTGATGGCTGGTGAGCAGTAGGACAAGGAGCAGAGCAGCTGCCCTGGGTTTCTGTCCCTTAAAGGGAATCTGACTTGCCCTTTCATAGTGATGCTTACCACCAGGAGCCTTCCTTTCTTTGGTCTTCTGTGGAGTTTTGCTATCCCTTAGTTGTGCCTGAGAGAAGAAGGGGCAGGCTTTTATTATGGATGAATTGTCTGTTGTCTGTGGACCTCCAGCTGAAGGTCTGTCCCTAGCTGTAAGGCTTCTGGACAATAGAATCCGCTCCCAGGACAAGCACTGTGGAGAAGGCCAGGGTCACGCTTGGGGTGTCCGTTGGGATTGTGCCATGCCCGTTTACTTACAGCAACAAAACTAAACCTAGAAAGAGGGACAGTTTTCATGGATATGTGAACAAGTAGGAAAATGCTAGTCTCATGTATCCTATTGAATTGATGGAGGGAATACTAGCTAGTTTAAAAAAGCCCCACTGTTGAGTACTTATGTAGAACAAAAAGATCCATGTACAGTAACGTCAAAGCAGCAAGAATGCAATTTTAATATAAGCTATTGCCAGTATGATGTGAAATTAATTTTCTTGTTGTTATATTAGGTGCCAGAGAATCCAAGGTCTCAGCCAGAGAACAGCCTGTTTGGTTTATATTTTTTCTCTTACAAAATTTGAAAAGAAAATGTCATGCTGTTGGCATTAGAACAGCGCAGGAAAAGAGTAATAAGTGATTTAAGATGCTCTATAGGCTGGTCCTCAGTTACTTCTCACTTACATGGACCAACATGTTTACTCTTAAATTTCTGATTAATTATAATCATATTAGAGTTACATTCCACATCTTTCAGAAACAATAGTAAGCTATCAAAGGGAACGCATGTGTCTATACACAGACATTTCACTGCTATTAGTATCAGAGCACTTAAACTTATCATGCTATGGGTTTACGTTCTCGACAGTGCTGAAAGGCAGGGATGTAATTGTTAGCGTTGTAAAGGTAGAGATTCAAGGCCCAACAGCTAGGGCTGGCAATCCCTGATGAGATGAGGCGCTTGGCTAATGTGGAACAAAAACTTGCATTAAATGAAAAATGAAGTTGTAAGAGTTTTTGGCCCTTTGAATGTGGTGCTATGCAGTAGTTAAGAACACAGGGAGACTGTGAATAAACCAGTGACTCTTTCGCATGAAGCAAGAGCTTTCTCCAGCCTCTCCTTTGTGTTCTCCTGTTCTCTTTTTCCTCTGGTTCTGGCTTGAAAGGAGAAACGTCGTTTTCTCTTTCCTGAGCCCACTAGAAACAATGGAGTGTATTAGTAGTCCTGGGATGTGGTAATGGTGGACGTAGAAGTTTCCTCTGGGCTGAGGTGCTGAAATCATGGTGCTAGCAAAACCAGATGACACTAAGAGGAGTAAGCCTCTGCAAAGAAGAGTCCTAGCAGACGTGCACGCATCTTAAATGTGTGCCTGGTAATGAATGTGCTGTGGAGGAGACTTGAACATCTGGTCACTTCATTCTAGTATTTCTTAATTTATAAGGATATGAAAATTTGAACATGATATTTAAGATAAAGTTACCAATCTGATAAGACTGTTGTTCCCCATGAGTGATTGTTCTTGTGAATATGGGATGGAACTTTTACTGTATCAGCTCTGCCTGTAGCTCATTAGCAATGTACATTTCTGAGCTGGAAATCTACTTCATTTATGACTTTAAACTTTGTGTATGAGTGTCCCAAACTCTCTGCTACTGCCTCTCTCAGAAAACTGAAGTACTATGTATCCAGGAAAGACTGTTCTCCAAAAATATTCTGTATGTGCAGTTTGAAGACCAGCTGACTTCTTATTTTAAGAGTCAAAACCTTTGGCAGAAAAACTGTTTCATGTGTTGCATGCCTGGTGTGTGAATGTGCTTTATCGGGTGCCGTTTCTCTGGGAGGGCAGAGTTGGAAAGGGGGCAGGCTGTCTCCAGGATGGTCAGTACCAACTTGCAGCTCAGCTGGGAAAGCCTCTCCAAGTCTTGACAGAACCTGAAAACAAATTAGGCTGATACAAGAATAAATGCCTGGTTTTAAAGATATTTTTTTTTTCACAGGAAGAGGATGACCCTGTTAATGAACATTAGCAGCACTAACTCCTGGTGGTCCTGACCGAGGAAACGACATCCACCCAATGTCTACTTTTTCTTTTTTTGTCTTTAAAAGCAGACCAAATATTTCGTACTCCTGCTTTTGTTTAAAACTGCCTCCCTGCCCATCTGTCAGCTGAGATGTAGGCTATGGCTTCTGTAAGGTGAAGTTCTTGTGTGATGCCAGCACCCTAACTGTGGCCAAAGACAGTACGCATTTCTGTCTGGGATGCTGGCAGATGCCCTAGGGAGATGCTGTGTCTTCAGACAGCTGAGGGTGCTTGAGGTACTTGCCATGACTTGCCCTGTTGCGAACTGGAGGTCCTAAGGCAGCGCTGAGATGACTCGCTTATTAGCCTCTGTCCCCTGTGTGTTGGTGGCATGTCTCTCCAGCTCCTGATTAGTGGGGGTGGCAGCAACGGCCTGAGACAAGCTCTTTGGTCTCCTGTTCTTCCTTGTTCTGTTTTCTTCCAGAAGATATGATCCCAGGGTATCTTGTTACCCACATAAGCTGTAAGGCCTAAGCGAGACAGATGCTTGCTGTTGAAGGAAGCCCTTTAAGGCAAAGGGTGCATGTCATGTGGGTTTGGCTCAAAAAAAATCTCTCGCTGGCCATGGGCCAGCTTCCTGTTGTCATCCTGGCCAGCTCTCCAGCATGGCCAGCAGCCCCTTCTTGGCGCCTGGCAGCAGGGCCGAAGCGGGGACACCCACGCTGGTATCACTGGTACAGCAAGGTGAACTCATGACTGTTTTGAAGGGAGGAGGACTTAAATGCACAAAGGATTAAAAAGTTAACCCTATGATTCTGCGTGGGCCTGAAGAGACAGCAAGCCTGAACTGACTCCTTAAGCTGCTGCTTTCAGATTTTTTTTCTTTCTGTGAAACATGGAGAAATAGAGCTAAGGTTTGCTGTGGCAGTTTGGAGTCAGGATGAGTGCCATCGTCCTGGGAGACACAACCAAGCTTTTGGCCCGTATTTCTGCAATTATTACCCCTAAGAACACAGTGCTTGAAGATTCCCCCCCCCCCCCCCTCTTTTTTTCCTCTT
>NW_008795918.1:2429228-2489555 GCF_000699145.1 Aptenodytes forsteri
CCCCAAAGAAACTTCGTTTAAAAATTCCCCCCCCCCCCCCCCCTTTTTTTCCCCTTGAGACTAAAGTGTTGTTCATTAATGCTTACCAAGACCCTGAGTGTTCTTGGAGAAGTCTTTTGGAAGGTGTCACATTATATAATCATGCTTTTTTTTTTTTTCCTTTAAGTTGCCACTTAGTGCCATGCTTGCCCCAGTACTCTGCGGCCAGACAGGAATGCCAGTCAGGGGAGGAGCCTTTGGGATCAGTAAATTTGGTCTGAAGAACAGCTACTGTTTTCAGGGCAGAAAAGCATGTTCCTCCTCCATCTTTGCCCCATAACAAAATTACAGCAAACTAGAAAAGAGAATTCTGTTAATCAGAATAGTCAATTGGGGAATCATTAGCTCTGATTTTAAACACTATTTGTAATTTGCTTTAGGGTCTGTAGCCTAATTCTTTCCTTTCAGTTAATTAAAATATGTTTGAATGTGACAGACATTTCCAAATCTCCCCACAATCTAGGAGGAAGGGTAGGGTTTTTGTCATCCTCCATCAAGTACAGAGGCTCTGAGCGCAGAAGAATTTCACTACAATGCTGCAAGGTTGTTTACCTTAGCTCCTTCACAAAAGATAATCCAACAAATTACATTAATTATAAACCAATATGTTCTGTTCAATTCCCACATGAGCCAAACCTGGGTATGAGCATCTGCTCTTATTTTCTGAGCTGGGTTTTGAGGACAAGACTCACAACAATGCTCAATCCATAATTAACAGAAAAATTAAAGATGCAACATCCCTTGCATCCTGCTTTTTGAAGCAGCATGTTTAAAAATATACATGCGCTGTCCTGGCAGTTTTTATTCAACATAAAAAAAACAATACTCTATTGTTACCCCTGGTGTGTTTTTGTTTGTTTAAAATATTTACATTTATGTTAGGCTTAAAATAAACATGTAAATACTTTCCATAAGAAAAAAAAGAAGATTCATAATTCCCTCTTGTGCTACATTTTTTCTTTTCAATTGTTTCTCTCCCTCCCCCCAAAGATGACCTCTTTTCATAAAATGTGGTTTATTCTGCATTAAGCATATTGTTTTCTTTATGAAAAAAGGACTGGTTGGGCTTCTTATTTTATTTTTTTAAGTGGCATATTTTTTCAGTTTCATTTCATAACAGGAAACAAAAGAGAACGTGATTGTTTGACCTGGTTACCAAAGAAATATTTGGCTAATAAAAATCCCATTAGCATGATGCCAAGTTCTGCTAGTTGTTTATGGTAAGCATGCCTATACAATTATACTCCATTTGCATGTCGAAGTAGTGGAGGAAAGAGTGCTTTTGTGGTTTAAGGACTAGACTGGTACTTGAGATAAGAGATCAGTTCCCAGCTGTGCAGCAGACTGACTTTGAACAGACAGCAAATTTCCGTGGCTTACTTTTGCAGAAGGGATTAATAACACTTCTTTTCTCCCATCTTCCATCTTGTTTCTGTAGAAATCGAAGTCATGAAGGCTGCTTGCCTCAGCATGCAGCACTGGGCCTGTTGTGGGCCCCCACCCCTTGTCCAAGGGGGATTGCTGCATTGGTGAACCTCAGACTCCTGCAGGAGCAGGACTAAATTCGTAACTTACTCCAGGGGATTTATTAATTGGTGCTTAATAGAGCTCATGCAACATAAATGGAATAAAAGATTATGTGGTTGCTACTATCCATTCCCATTTCAGGGAGGAGGAACTGAATTTCTTGATAATGAAGGTCTTTTCTTTGTGCCTCCCATTCCTTGGGTTTGCCCATGGCCACATCTGATGGTGCTGACAGCCCCAAGGCCGCTAGCTGCTGTGGAGCAGCCTGTTGGCCTGCCCTGGCCCTGCCCATCCTGCCCCAGAGGTGCCCTTCTTGCCAGGGACCCCTGTGCTGCTGCTAGAGCCAAGAGCGCAGTTGCTGTCCTGTCGTAGTCACACTTCTTGTACTGCCGTGCTGTGCGGCAGCCTCTGTAGCCTTGCTGGGTTTCCTGCATTTCATGCAAGCCTTGTTTTAATGACTAAATAATTGACAAGAAAACAATAGAAATTCATTAACTACAGGGGGAAAAAAATAACACGGAAAAGCTTAACATGTTGGGAAGCATTTCTTCTGGAAAGAGAGAGGGACCATTTCTTTGAAAGCCAAGACATGCAGCCCCTGGAAGTTCAGAGATGCAGCCTCTGTTCCCTGAGCTTTTTTGTTCCCCTGGGAGTTGCAGCATGGATTCAGCTGTGAACACACTGCAGAGAGCAGGATGTGGTGAACCAGAGGCTCTGTGGGCTCCCTGCTTGGCAGCACAGTTGGAGCTGGTGGGGCAGTCCAAGGAAGGACTGCGGGAGCTTTTCTGGAGTGACTGGTCGGTACAGAGGATTTTTCTTGTTCAGCCTTGCTTGGAGGAAGGGCCCTGAGCCTGAGTGTAATGGTCAGGAACACCATCTCCTGCTAAACACTCACATCCTCCAAGCTTGTTATTTTGGTGTTATCGGTGTTTGTTTGAAAAACAGGAAAACTCCTACCCCTTCTGGTTAAGGGGGTAAGCTCGGTGTTAACAAGCAGGAGTAAATCCTCCAAGTGTTAAATGTTGTGGTGTTTAGGCTCAGAGCTGGCTGGTGAGCTCTGATACTGGGTATAGAGGTACCGTGAGTAACAGGTACGTGGGAATGGAGGGTGCTGCTGCCCACAGGAGGGGGACCAGGCCTCATGGGAGATGTACCCAGGGAGTTGCCCACCTCCCTTCTGCAGGGCTGAGGAAGGGGCGCTAGTGTGGGGCAGAGCCCCTTGTGTCTGGGGCAGCTGCTCCTGTGTGGCCCATGCCACCCACAGTGGTAGGACTTGCTCAAGCTGCTCCGGCCGCTAATGGGTAAGTGGCTGCCCTGGGGTTGGCTCTTCAGGCATGATTTCCTTTAGGCAAAATCTGCATCTTCCTGGGCTATAAATAGGTAACTATAATGTCCACAGTAAGAGAAATTTTCAGACAAAGGCACATCTCAACCTTCCTCCAAATTTAAAAAATAATCAACAAGCAGCTCTTGGTCTCTCTCACATCTTTGATCGTTTCTCCTCCCACTTCAACTGTGCTCCTTGAATTCTGGGACACACACATGCCAAAACCTCTTCCTTTGCTGGGAGCATGAAGTTTTCAGCTGCACAGTTTGCAGCGTGCACTTGAGGAAAAGCCTTCTGCCTTCAGTATTGCTCTTGGGGAGAAAGATGTGTGTTCACTGCACAGCTAAGGCATGTGCTGTGCAGCAGCCCTTGCTTAGTAGGACTCCGAAAATGACTTCAAAATGGCACAGTGTGAACACTGCATGCCCAACGTGTGATATTAAAACACTTAGAACTGGATCAAATCAAACCCAGTTTTCACCACAAATGTGCAGAGGCTGTTCTTCTTGTTTGAAGACTTTTCTTGCCAAATTCCATCTTTCCACACTGAGCTGCATTAAAAAAAAAAAAAGCACCTTGTGTATGTATATATTTATATAGCTGAATGTTTTTTTGATCACATTTTATACAAAAATACTGCCTTTTGGCAGGAAGTCAGCTAGTAGTTGTTGGATTCAGAATGTATCATAAAGTTACGAGTGACTGCAAATGACATTTACACCCCGTAAATCTGGTAGGGAACTGCTAAGGTTGAAAAATCAAGGCCTTCAAAGCTGGGAAACGACAGAATTAATAATTGAATTGAGCTCTTTGTGTGTTTGTGTGTGTATGTGTATTTATAATCGTAGTTACATGACTGTTTTCTTTTTTCTTTGTTTTAATTCCATGAGACCTGTCTCTTCTGGTGTGTAGGTGGTTATTCAGTCTTACTCGTACCACGTGTTAATTCTCACCACCAAAGCCCTATGGAATTATCTATATGTGTCTGTCCTGGGGGCGGGTCAAGGCCATGAGACTCTGAAGTCAGGAGTACCCTGACATGGAGACTCAAGCACCAAGCCCTGTGAAATGGGTGGCTACCCCTCATGTAACAGATTGTGTGGGGTCCCAGGTGTGTGCAGGGTAGGGGGGACACCATAGTCTGATGCTTTTGCTATCCGTCAGCCCCAGAAGCCAGAGGCAGCTGTAGCTGGTGAATAGGGACTTGTGAACCCCCAGGCCTCCTGGAGCTGCAAAAAAGACTGAGATAGCAGCGTGGTAATGGGGAAGCATGGACATAGCTGGGGAGCAGGGTGTGAATGTGTGTCACTTGTGTTCCTGTGGGATCTACTGATATCTGCAGAAGTTTCTGAAAAGCCTGGAGCTTGGATAAATAAGTCTGACTGGATTTTCCATGAATGCATGTGCCCCAAGACAAAATGCACTAGTGTTTCTCAGATAAAAGCTGCAAGAATTGTCCAAATTTAAGGAAAAGGTCAAGTATGGGGGTGCACCCGCTCTGAGCCCATGCCAAGAATCCCTAGCCCATCTTTGAAGGAAGTTTTCTTTTTGTTAAGTAATCTCCAAAGAAAGAGGTACTGTAACTTCCCATAGAGGTCTTTTTCAAGTACTGAGCTACCTTTATATTTTTTTCCTTCCTAATCATAATCAAAGTGACTTTTGCTGTGAATCAAGGCAATTTCTTTCTGTGCTATTCCTAATATTGCTGGAGAGCAATTGCTCAATGTCTTTTTCATAACCTCTTTTGGAAGAGCCTTATCATGTAATCTGTTGTTTCTAAACAAAAGTTTACAATGAAATCTGTCACTTGGAGCAGAGACTCAAAAAGCAAAGGCATGTCTGTGTGTTATTTCATTGGTTCTGCATTGCAGAACCTTTTGGAACCCACCACAACTCAAAAGGAAAACCTTATAAAGCATTTTTATATTATTGGATTTCGGAGTTATTTTCAGTTTTGGGGATATTAGGTTTCTACATATTATAGTTGGCTTAAGCTTTCTTGTTTGCTTGAGGTTTTCTCCTCTTAGGATAATTTTTTTTTAAATGGAATTCCTCTTTTTTTAATTCTTTCTATTTTAAAGCAATGTGTTCATTACACTTGGATCCTTATTTTGGAGTCATTTCACTTACTAGAGGATTAAATGGCATTTCTACATGTGTAAGGAGTTTAACAAAATTTTCAGAGTTATTTTCAGTTTTGGGGATATTAGGTTTCTACATATTATAGTTGGCTTAAGCTTTCTTGTTTGCTTGAGGTTTTCTCCTCTTAGGATAATTTTTTTTTAAATGGAATTCCTCTTTTTTTAATTCTTTCTATTTTAAAGCAATGTGTTCATTACACTTGGATCCTTATTTTGGAGTCATTTCACTTACTAGAGGATTAAATGGCATTTCTACATGTGTAAGGAGTTTAACAAAATTGAGTGGCATTTATTGAATGATCTTGTTTTTATTTATTCACAAAGTGCACCAGGATATTACTCACTAAGGCTCAAGTCTGATTTTTATCTGAGGTCCCGGCCTGAGCAAGAGACAAAAACAAGGACAAATTAAACAAGAACATCGGTAACAACTCTTTAAAATAAACTTGTAAAGTAAATTAAAACTGTGAGTGAAGTGGAAGAAAACTAAAAGAGAATGAGGAAAACCAAGCCTCCTCACAGATCAGTAAGAGGGAAGTTGGTGACGGTGTGACTGAGGCTAGAATTAGCCCCATCTGCCAAGTGCCTCTGAGCAGTAGAGATGTCACCTGCCACCTGCTCCTCAGGAAGGCTTTAGGCCAGGCTCTGACCTGATTTTCACCTTGTGCAAGACTGACTGCAGTCTGTCTGCACAGACACAAGCTAGAGAAGAATTTGACTGGGTGGGTTTCTAAATGTAAGTAAATAATGGAGTACTGTTTCTGGTTTCTGTAAGCTCTGAAATGATGTTTGCCTTGTGTGATGGTAACTTCTTTGCAGTACTTGCTCGAGGTGCCAGGCTGACAGCCCTGGGCGATGTGTCCCTTGCAGCAGCCGTGTGAGCTTTACCAGGCTTTCACAATAAACACTCCTCCCCTCCAGCCCGTTAGTTCAGTCCTCAGGGTCTCTGCTGAGGCTGCCATAAGCTGAGACCAAACTTAGGAATCTAAATGAAATAGATGTGCAACACTGCAGTTTGGCAGTCCATAAAGCAGAGCAGCTTCTCCTGATAATTCTCTAGGAGGATACAGGTACCTCTCAGTGACTGCTGTGCTGCCTTGTAATCTGCAGCTTGTGGAAATCGCTGTGGGGCTATTAAAACCAATATACGTCAGAGCAGCGCGGAGTTTGTTCTGGGTTATGTCTCTTGGCTTAGGAGGGTTTCAAATATGATGCAACCCATATTCCTCTCAGGTACTCATACTGAACGGCTCAGAAGATAGAAAAGGGTTTGACTTGCATGAAGGCATTTGTAAGGTGTAGCTCAGGCATCTAAATGTACTGCTCCAGCTCAGATACCAACACAGTGGAGCGCTTCCTTTTTGCTACCAGCTTCTGGAGAAGCCGGGCTGCCTGGGTTTGATGACCACACGGGGAGGCTGGCTCCTGTGGTACCAATGACTTCAGGAAAGTGTCATGAATTTCCCCCCAAGCTCAAAACTGCTCACCGAGGTCCTTGCAGACATGAGCCCCCTGATCCTCCGTGGGGCTGTTTTGCCATTGTTGACACACGTTTCTGGAAACCAGTGACTGCTTCAGTCATACCTGAGCTTTTTACCACTGTAAAATATACTGTGTCCCTTTTATTGCATTTAGAAAAATTAGTCTGTTCTAAAACAGCTGGCTGCTTTGAGGGCATGCAAGTATGTATATGACAGCGCATGCTTTTACTTTTTAATGAACTATTTCCCCTGGCTTCATCTTACTTCCACGGTCTATTTTTGTTGTTACAATGACACTGGTCAGTGAAGCTCAGAGGAAATCAGTCATCAAGATGCATGGTGCTGAAGCAGTGTTTCTGCTGTGGTGGGGATTGCATTAATGCCTTTGGAGATTTCTTGCTGTTGTCACTGCTGCATCCACACCATAATGCAGAACTACCTAAATTGAACCAAGAGGCAAAATTTGGAGCTATGTAACTAAGTTACCCAAGAAAAATTTCTTGGGACATTAATTTTAACTCATGCTAGAACAGTCAAAGTGACCCCTAATATGTTCTGTTGGGATGCCTGGCATCTGTTATCTTACTCTAATGCACAGGATTTTCTTCCTCTGTTTCCTCACTAGCAAAACTAGCCTGGAATCTGTGAAACTTGTAACATTTTGAAAATATAGACCACCACCAAAATAACAAGGTTTTGGAAATTAAGGTTCTTTTAATTGGTCACATATGGTTAGATGAGGGTTTAGATAAAGGGTCCACCCATATTGACCATCTAGAACTTTTTTTGAACAGCTATTTCATAACTTCTCTCTTTCACTTTCCTTCTTCTCCTGCAGGTGCCCCTTTTCCACGCTTTTTTGCACTGCATTTCTCCAAGTGTTCTGGTATATGTAAACCTGGTCTATGAACTATAGCTCTGCCATAGATAGTCAGATCATATCAAACAAATTGGGTTTCTTAAATGCTACAGAAATACTCATGGTTATCTTCTGGCAAGCTCCCCCAGATCCTTTCTCCCTGTGATGTTTCTAGGATATTCCTCTTGCTTCTGCTGCCTTCACTTGCGTCATCTCTTTATCCCTGCTTGGTTCCTTCGCATCTTTTCAGAAAGACGTGAATACAAGCTCAGCTGGGGGGGGGAGATAATAACAAGCCTAGGCAAAGTGAAATCCTGTAACCTTTTTGCTCAGCAGCCTAGGTGGCTTGGAGAGCCAGCTGTCTTTGGTTCCTATCTCTGCTGTAATGCTTTTGTGTACGTGGATGGTTCAGTATTTATGCTTCTGTATGCATAGCCCTAAATGTAATAAATCTAATTGTTCTTAAATTTTTCCCTTCAGAGGCTCTACCTCAGCTAGCTAGGATTTTGTAGGGATACAAGCAAACCCCAGTTTTCCAGTTCTTTAGAATAAAGTTCTCTAGTGCTTATTCACAATTGGGGTTTTTTGATTAGTTACACAGTGGATATATTCAGACAGCAGGGTAATAAAAGACCACGTACCTGGCCTGAATGCCTATCGGGATGGACACCATGAATGCAATTAATCTTTAATAACTCTTGTGAAATAAAACTGATATTTGAAAATTATTCTTTAACAGACAGAAGTAACTCTTTCTTTCCTTCCTTTTTAAGAAATAACAGCAAGAACCTGTGATATTTGAGACTGAAAGTGGGAAGTCCTACTCATCTTTTTCTTTCTCAGTTTGTTAAAGTTGACCATATTTTACCTGAAACCAAATTTGTCAGCTTCAGATGCCTTGTTAACATAAAATTAAGACAACAACAACTTGTAAATTGTAAAATTTATGAAAATAAAAATGGATTAATATTTGATGAAGCATCCATAAAAAGAGACTTAATTGTTCTTATATTATTTATGAACTTTGAGGAACAATTTATCTTGTTTTTACCTTTTGGAACAGCCCCTGAGAGCTGTGGTGCAGAGCCACCTCTCGGTGTAGGAAGGGCTAGCGCTCCTTCTTCCTAGGGGCTCGTTTTCTCCTTAGCTGACCACAGGCAGGGAACGAGCCCTGTGGTTCTGTCAGGCCACAGACCTTCCTTCCCACTGCAAACCTGCTCTTGCTGTCCTTGATGTGGGCTCAGGGCAGAGGTCAGCCTCTGTGTCAGAGGACCTAACTACATCTTCAGTGGGGTGGCATCGAATGTGGCATAAAATTGTCCTGCCTTCATGCGCAAACTGTTGCGTGTCCCTTTGCCACTCCTTACTGAGGACAGAAAGGGAGTCTGATGACTGAATTTTGTGTTGCAGATGATGTAAATAGCAAAACCTGCTAGAAAACTTTTGATTAATTATTAGTTGGGTTTATGTCTCAGTGTGTGTATATATAGGCACTCTATGTATAGTATATGTAATATATATGAATGGGCTGCACTATGGGTATGTTCCTTCTGTTCTTATGGACACATAAAAGCCATTTTTCTGCTTCAGCTGCCCTGGTAATTTTTTTTTTTCTTTTTTCCCCCTCCCTCCCATAGCCTATTCATGCAGAAGAGATTTGGGTAGAAATGGTAGGTGAAACCTCTCCTTTTCCTTGGGAAATCAGGGAATAGAACTTGGCAATGACTATCAATACAATAGAAAATGTTTCCATGCTCCACCAGCAGAAAAGTACTTAAAGGGGCTTCTCATTAGTGAGTGTTGTTGCAGGCAATAATGTGAGGTGTAAAAGTCACTTTGCCAGAGATCAACTTTTGATAAATATATTTTAATTTCTTTACTGAGTTTTAAAATATAACAACCATTGTTGAATAGGTGCAACTGAAAACATATTAAATAGCCTTCAACTCTTCACATTTGTATTGAATGTCATTTCCAGGAGTGACATTTCATGTTACCATGGAAACAAATTTGACATTTAAAAAAATATATTTATTGCTGGGTCACCAAGCTAGGAATTCTGAAAGAAAAAAAGGTCAGAATATTTGCCTGTCTCAGAGATATTATACGGTTTGCTGTATTCCTTTAGAGGAAAGAAATATGTGGTATCATTGTAAAATAGCACGCTCCAGCTTGATCCAGTTTGAAAATATTTTGACAAGATGGTGGCAATGTTACAGGTCAATAAAGTGTGTCTCAGTCTCTGAGATTTTGCAAAGTGATTAAAACTGTTTCTTGGATCAAGACCTTTTCTGGATCAGTTCATGTTCCTAAGGACTTTCAGTCATGGCTTTCATAGTAGCAGTAGCTGTTCTCTACTTCATCATCTCTCCTCATAGAAAATATTTGAAGATTGATGTCAAGATTTTATTTCATATTCAGGAAAAAACATTGCTATCTTTAATTGGAATTATGCCAAAGTTTTATCCCAGATAATGTATTTAATATAAAATAGGAAATTGAGGAATCAGTGCTAAGGTTTGGTACTGAAGAATGTGTGCCTGTATTTAAAAAAGAAATATGTAATTTAGATAGTATTTTATTAAGATGGGTCAAATGCTGTTCTTGAATGCCTTAGTGTAGTTCTGTAGTGATGTATTATAAAATGAAATACTGGTAAAGTGAAAATACTGATCATATAAAGTGAAATGCTGCTTTTTCAAGGGATTTACCTTTTGCATGGAGTTGTTGAAAACTAATAATGATTGGAGAGTGAGTTATGGCCTGCAGCGAGACCTTTGTCATTTGTACTAGCAAATAATATCTTTGAGCAAGGAAAAAAGTGAGAGTCGGGGGAATGATTTTTGGAAAAGTCCAGCTCACTTAAATGATACTGAGCAACTGCAACAAACGTCTGCATGGAGAGGTACGCACAAACTTGGTCTCCAGAGCTGACTCAGAGCTGGCTGTGTGCGATTCAGCTCTATTCAGTGAGCCCTGGGTGCTCCTGCACCCCATGATGCTCTCTTAGAAGGGCTTTTCAGCTTCCAGTCCAGAGCTGTCTTGTATCTGGCCACCTTGGAGTGTAGACAGGTCACCAGGCATCTACCTACCCACGTCTCTGTAGACATACATCCACAGAGAATCAACGTACATGTATTTCATTAGACAAAGAAATATTGTCGGAGTGGGGTCGCTCTGCTTTTCTTAGGTCTTTGGCTTTTGCCACTTTGTCCTGCAAGTATGTTTTCCAAGCATCGTGAAAAGGAGAATCTTCTGACTCAAAGCCATCTCGGAAGCAGCATTAATTACCATGCTGAGCTGAATTGTCATTGTGGTGTGTGGGGACTGGGGAGGAGTACCTCCCATTAATATCAATGGACTAGTCCTGTGATGAAACCCTCAAGGACCAAACAGAAGACTGACCTACTTAGGTATTAACACTGCCGTTGCTAGACTTACACCTGCCTTCAGATGCAGCAAGGCTTTCCTTCTTAAAATACAACCATCTAATTTTCTTATAGAAGAGCAAAAAATATCTGCATAAAAATCTGCCTCTGATCCCCAGGGAGGAGGGTATCAGTGAACAAGAGAAATTTTTGAATGGCCTTTCCTTTCTCTCCTTGTTTTCATGGTGAATGCAGCCTGGGCTGAGTTCTGCTCCTCCTTCCATCTGGACTTGCATGAAATCAAACTGGACCAGCAGTTTGTCTATTTGAAGTAAAATGTAATTGGAAAGTGTGTAATAGTAAAAAAAAAAAAAAAAAAAAAAAAAAAATCCACAGGAGGTGCAGGGTGGAGGTGCAGGGTGTGCGTATGTGTGTGTGTTACAGCTAGGTTGTAGTCAATATATGGCTCATGTTGAGCCTATATTCTGTGTGAGTGTCCACGGTGCAAGGGGATAAATCTTTGTTTTCTGCTGGTTCCTTTTAAGTACCCTGTGTCTGTTCAGAAAGCAAGGTGTTAAGTACTTGCAAATGCAACAGCTGTGCAGGCAAACATGGTGGCTTGCAACTTATATTCAGTTGTATCTTCTATGACCTTGGACATTAGAGACTTTACTGAGAGGGGATGTTACTCAGGACACTTGGGTTATCTGCTACCCTCTCCAATGGCTTGCTCACAGCTTGGACAGGTGCGGGGACTTTGTTTCATCATCATTTTGAACACAGTGTTAATGCTACTGAGGCAGAGAGACTCCTGAGATTAGCACCTGTGTTTATGATGCTGAGCAAAGCCAAGTCAAACTTTGAATGTAAAGACACTAGTTAATATTTTCAATAAAGCCCAAACTAGCTGCACAGCTAACAGGAATACTTCTGTGGTATTGGCAGCTTTAAAGTAAGCTGTGATAGTCTGGAACAGCGCCTTCAGGTTCTCTGGAGCACTCCCAAGCTGAGTTTAGCTTGTTCAGCTAGGTGTACATAGGACTGCAAACCCTGAGTTATTAACAAAATTGTAATCTATTATGCAATAATGTGCAATAAAAATACACGTGATGGAGTGCAATCAGAGCTGGAATCCCCTGCTGGGCACCCGAGAGAAAAGGCAATTCCTCACTGTCTGTCCCCTGCCTCTTCAGAACAAGGAGCTTTGGCGAGTAAGCGCACCCAGACTCCCTTATGTTGGTGCTGGTGAGACTGCCTCTGTGGGAAGGACATGTGCTCGGGTGAGACAGTGCATCCAGAAGGGACAGCCCTAAACCAGTAGCTTTAGAGTAAGATGGTTTGAGCATCTAAACACATATGTATGTGCATGGGGTACTTCACTCTGCTTTGTAGACACACGCTGTAATCTTGTGTGAGCTATCAAATCCCAGTTGACTGACCTCTCAGTATGCTTGCTGCTGTATTTCAGTATGAAGACATGCTTGCTATGATCTACCGTGACTTACCCTGAATTAATTCCAGTTTTAATTAAAGCTGATCTTTGAGGGATAGACTGTCAAGGAACACAGTCTACATCACTGTTCCCTGCTTAATTCCATGCTGTCTAGTGTTAACTAACTGCACAGATTAGGACTTTGTTTCTGTTTCACGCTTTCTAAATCTTTTTGGTTATTTTTATGATGCTCCTGCAAAGCTGTTCCAGCTCTTCAACACCTTCAGTCGGGACATCAGATAGCACACAGCAATCCAGCAGCAGTTACAGCTCTAGTGCAAAATTGTAGATACTTCAGGGTCCCTACTCCTCCTGGCAATGCCCCTGCTTCTGAATAGAGGAGGATGTTCGTCCTTTTGCCTACATCCTCATTGTGAAAGTTCCTGTGCAGGTGATTGTCCACCAGGATGCTGTAAGTCTGTCTTAGAGTCGAAGATAGCCCACTCCCCATGCCCAGAAGGTACAACTCACTTGTTTGTTGGTATTTGCACCCTGTTTACAAAGCAATCCAGGTTAGTCTCTGTCTTCCTTATTTACCGCTCTCTCACTTGTATCATCAACCTCCTTTATCACTGATGATCGATTTTCTGCCCGGTGACTGAAAAGCAGAGTATAGGGCTGAAAGCTGGGACACTGCTAGGGACCCATCTGCTCAGTGAGATCTTCCTTTCCATATTTTGTGATTTGTCAGCTCACCATTCCTTAAAGCGTTAATATGTGCCAAGCTGACTTTTTTGTGTTGTGCTAGTATCTTAATCAAAATGTCATGCAGTCCACTGCCTTTGTAGAAATATATATCTATTAGCTCAGTACTATTACATTTATTGGCAACACTAATTTTATTTAGAGAAAAGATGTCAAATTAGTTTGAGGAGCTCTGTTTTCCATAAACCTTTGCTGGTCAGTATTAGTTATATTACCTTCCTTTAATTTTTAATTGATTGAATCCTGTATCTGCTCTTCCATTATTCTACCTGGGACGGTTCTTTGTTCTGTAAGTCAGTATTTGCTTGGGCCATTCCATTTCTCTTCCCAAAGCATTGTCTCAGCATTAGTTTTGTTTCATTGACCTGGTTCTGTCCCAATATCCAAAAAGTTCTTGAAAATCAGCTCTAGTTATTCAGAGAGCCCTGATCTTTACTTTTAAAATTTGATTTTTTGTCCCCCTGTATGGAATTTAAATATGTATTTGCCAGTGAAGTATTTTCTGTGTTAATATTAACAAGTCTGGCTACTGTTTCCAAATAGTGGTGTTTAATGAGTTTGTTTGCAGTACACCTAGAAGTCTTCATTGCCCTGCTCATGCTCATTGTAATTTCTCTTGTGTATTTATCAATTTTCTACAGTTCCTAGTTTTTTATTTATATTTAGTACTATCTGCTTTTTTGTCTCCTTAAATTTCTATTTTGGCGTGTGCGTGTGTTTAATTTATTCTGGTTGCTCTGACTTCCCCTGAGCCAGGTTGAGTTCCTAACCGATGTGGCCTTTTTTTCTTGATTGTGGCTTTTGGGCATCTAGTAATACATTCTTAAGTAGCTCCCAGTTATCATTCATGTTTTTCTATTTAAATTCTTTTTCCTAACTGATTCAGTCCATAATTGTTTTCAGCTTTGTAAAACTGTCTTTTTAAACTACCACGTGTATAACTTACTAGTTTGGCTTTATTCTGTTTGCATATAAATGTAATCAACTCACAATCACTTGTATGTAAGCTACCACTAATTTTTAGTTCTGTGATCAGTTTTTCTTTATCTGTCAAAATGAGGTCTGGTATAGAATTCCCCCATACTGGATTCAATCTTTATTGAGTTAGGAAATTGTCAGCTATGATTTTTGGAAATTCCTAGGATGTTTCATTACACAAGACCTCCAGCATGTTGCTCAGGTTGGTGTTCTTCATAGTAGTGTACACGTGTGTGTATGTATGTATACATATAATTTGTCTTTCCATAAGATTATGAATTGCTGAAGGAGCTTAGATTGAATTAAAAAAGCCCCAACAACTAGAATTAAATTTCTTTGTTTATAGGTTCATTTTGGTTTTTGTAAGGATTGTAAGGTTTTGAACAGCTACTCAGAATCTGTGAAAATTCAGAAATCCTCCAACCTGTTTGTGACTTGTCATACACACTGATGAAATTGCACCAGTGTTATCTTTTACCACTGGTGAATTCTTACTCATCTCTCTTTAAAAAAAAAAAAAAACAAAAAAAAACCAAACAAAAAAAACCCCCAAGAACAAAAAAACCAAAACCCAAACCCTGTCTCTGCAGCCCAGCTAGCTCAGGAACTGTTCAAGTGTGCCAGCAGAAGCTGTCAGTGCCATGTGACTGCTCTTAGGCTCTGCATAGCAAGAGTTTTTACCATCAGACAGCATCCCATGGGTCAAAGATTGTTTCTTTAAACTGTTTGGCAAACATGTCTGTATAATACTCAAGCTTCAGATGACTCACAAATAGAAGCAGCTCTGCTTGTAAATTGAGTTGCATAGAAAAAAAATCCCAGCAATTCTGTTGGTGACCCTTATTACAAACTATCACAGACAAGTGAAGTACTTAGAGCTAAGAGTGCTCCCTGGACTATTTTGTTGTGATGTAATGCAAAAAGACTGTATGTAGTTAGGGGAAGGAAGGTGAACTGCTGGTAAGGTCTAAGACCTTTGCTCACTGCTCTGGCTGACAGTATTACTGGGTGATGAATTTCTCCTGTGTTCAGGGTGCCTGGATTAAATTTTAAAAAAATACCTGTTGTTCTCAAGAACGTTTCTGAAATACAGTAGCTTTTTACTGAAATGTTTGGCACAAATCCTGCCTTTTTGTAGCTCATGGAAGGTCCCAATAGCTGTTCTTGAAAGAACGTACTGTATCCCACCTTCTCCTGGCAGCCTGCCTCCTGCTCCTAGTCCCTGGAGTCCTCTGCTTCCTCGGTGAGCTCGTGCTTCTCTGCCCTTGGGGACAGGGCACTGCCTCCTCCCTGGGCTAGCAAGGGCGCCTGGAGGAGTTCCCCTGTGTGAGGGATGCCCTTCTCACGCTTCGCTGGCTAATGAGCACCGTGCGGGGTGAGGAGTTGCTGGAGGGAAATTCTCTGAGCTGCCTGATGTACAGGGGTGAGAGGCGTTCGTGTACCGTGCCATTAGCCTTAAACACACATTCCAGCACCTTCGCTTTGACCTCTTAATGGCTCACTTAGTGGAGGACGCAGGGCTTATGAATGAGTGTGTTTGACGGTTCCCCTGTGCTTAGCGATTCAACCATGTTAGGGGCTTGTTTTCCTGCATCAAAGAAGAGTAATACACTAGGACATTTGGGAAAGAGAAACCAAACAACCTACAAAGAAAAAACAAACCACCAGCTATGCAGAGAAACATATGCAGAAGAAATTTGTCAGGGTGGAAATAGAGGGGTTACTTCCACTTCTGAGGAAGTCTGTCAGTCCTCCCAGCATCACATACCAGAAGTGGAAACCGCTTCTGGTTTTCTGGCTCCTGGGGCTCAGGACTGTTGCTGTGCTCAGGGCGTGCTGGTTTTGACAGCACAGGAAAGGTCAAGATCAGCCAAATTACTTTTGCAGGCAGGGACAACCTTAGTTCTTGCAGTTGAATGTGTCTTCTCAGCCAGAAGGTCTATTACTGGGACAGCATCAGCAAAGAAAGAGGTAGCAAGGTAGCAGCGGTGGTGTGACTGAGAGGATGCAAAACACAGCGGAGGTGAGATCTGTGGAGAGACATCAGTGGACAAAGCATAGCAATTTTGGGGACACAGCAGATACTGGTTAGGAAGGAGGGCTGGGAACACCTAGAACATCACACCAACAGTCTCTGCCACGATCAACCTGAGTATCAACATGTTTGCACCTTTCTGCAATTTTTTTGTAAACTTCAACAATTTCCTGTGAAGATATTTTTTGCCCAAAGCAGGAAGGAGGTGAGAGCAGGAATTTCTTTAGGTTAAAATGTTGAAATGCTTCACTGCTATTGTTTAACTGTGATGAAAGAAAAACCCCTCCTATTCTTTGCCATTTTACTTTCTCTCTTCCCTTTTTCAAAGAAAAGGTAGGTACTAAAAAGCCCATCTATTAACTTTTCAAATAAGAATCTGACAGCGTCCTGAAATCTTTAGTGTAATCACAGTGCTTTTGCATCTATCATGAAACATTTTCTTTGCAAGTGGTTTGAAGTGCAGACATGTAAGCACTAAGAGATTGACAGGACCCACCTCAGAGCACGTGGCAGGGTACTAAAGTGGGGCTACTGCTCTCTGCACTGACTGGGCACGAGCTGAAGCCTGCCACTGCCAGGATGGGTGGGCCAGGCCTGGAGCAGCCCTTGCCAGGGCAGAGAGCTCCTACCTTTCTGCTGTGTGTCTCTTATCCTTAGGAAGGAAAGACTTTGAACAGAACGATAGATTGCCCTTGCTGGCTGTTGAAAGTGGATTCCCAAGTTCAGCTGGGAAATGGCAGATGAAGGATTTGCAGAAAGACCTCTCATTCTCTGAGGCTCGAGCCTCTCTCCTCTCAGCACAGGGTGTCTCTACTTTTCTGTTCACGTCTGTGTTTCTCTCTCAGGCTGCTGCCTTCCCTGCTGCCCGCTGCCCACTGCCCAGAAGAGCAGTGGCCTCGTACTGCTGCACAGGCTCGCCTTAACTGCAGGGTCACAGCTCTCGGCTCTGAGCCAAGCATTTTCCTCCACTGGCAGCTGCTCCTAGACTGCTGGCCCCAGTTGCTTCTCAGGCTTTTGTTTAAAACTTGGACAGTTTTTCATCTTTGTTCTAGTACTGGTGCAGCTCCAGAGAAAGTAGCAGTGGTAGATACAATGGCTTGTTCATTTTTATCACTCTTTCCTGTAGCTGAGTTGTGTTATCCTTCATTTTTGACTACAGGCAAGGTAAAATGCATCAAGGTCAGCTCAGAGGGGAACCAAAAGGCTTGTGCCTGCTTGGTGGCTAGAGAAGCTCAGTCTGTAGCAGTGTTCCCCACAGGAGCCTGTTGCTCTCTAGCTGAGGTGCAAGGCATCCTGATTCAATCAGGGGAAGACTATGCCACACTGCCCAAACCCAGTCCAGAGCGAGCAGGTTGAGAGGTTGTGCTCTTCCTGCCCAAAACCTTCCTGGGAAGGAGGTGGCTGTGCCAGCGCTTGGATGGAGACCTCTGTGAGGATGGAGGAAAGGCAAAGGAGGTGTTCAGCACTTTTCCTATCACCCACTTGAATGCAGGGGAAAGGGAGATGCAGCCCCAACAAGCTGATCCTGCAATTGCCTCTGCTTGCCAGTAGCCTGGCAGTCGCACAGACCTCTGCCAAGGCCAGTGGGTTCCTTCTGTGGGAGGGAGCAGTCTCAGACCCGAGTCTAAATGACCAACTGGAAAGTCAAGGAAGTTTGAGGAAGTGATCTGGTTACAGTCCGTACTTGCATACATGACCGTACCAGGTGTTATTTTAGGGAATGGCAATATTTTCCATTAAACAGATTAAATAGAGGAGGGAAAAAGAATAAGTAAACCTAAAAAGACTCTTGCAGTGTTTCTGGTGAAAGAACAGAAAGAAAAAGAGGCCCATGGCAACCTTCAGATGGATCTAAGTAAGCCTGGGAGGGTAATGCTCTCCTTGTTGGCAAATTGCAGGTGACAGGCCTCCTGTAGCCCTTCCCCTTGTGAGCTACTCCTCCAAGTGAAGTATATTGCCTTTTTGAGGCAGATGTGCACACCACTGGGGCACATGCAAGGATCAGTCCAGCAATTAAATGCAACGGCCTCTGCTGTCCCCTGGTCAGAAGGCAGCGTCTCCTACTGGCATTGAACCTGCTTCCCTTTCAGAGGCACCTGTACACTTTGAAGAAAAATATGTTTAATAAACCACAGGCTCTATTTAAATAAACCTTGCTTAGACTGTTATTTTTAATTTGGGGGAGATGTGGGGCACAACAAAAAGAACCTGACAAAATAAAAGTTAAAGGTTTGGGTAAGCCCTGCTCTGGGAAAGGGGCACAGGGGAGGGAGGAAACAAGTCCATGGTTTTGAAATCCAGCTTGCAATGCGGTGCTGGATGCAGAATGTAAATAGACTTTGCGTGGGTGCAGGCCTAATAGGAAATGGGTGTGCCTGTCTACACTTGGCTGCCTGGTAAGTGGTGGCTGTGCTGGGCTCACCCTGCCCTGGCTCGGCCACAGCTGCCTGATTGTACGTGGCATTTGGAGCTGAAGCTGCGCCTCAGGCTTCGACGCTGCCCAAACATTTCTGCCTTTCCTTTCTGCTTCTCTTCTTTCAGGAGCCTGCAGGCTGCTTCGTTGCTCTTTTTCTCAGGCATGGGGGTTGTTGCTGCCAGCAGCATGGTTCAAACCTGTTTATTAGCAGTGGAAGTAGAGTTGTGCTCCAGAGTGGCACTAGCTTCTGCTCTTTTCTGATGACAGTATTTGCAGTTTAGGGCCGTGGAGGGTCATATGGTATCACTTAACAGTATGCCTATATGGTTTTCAAGAGTATGCTCATGGTCTTACTTCCCGCCCTGATTCTTTTAAAGATCAAGTAAGCTTAATTATCTCTTGGCACCTCTGTGCCCTTCCTGCTTTTAAAGCTAAATTGTGAGCCATTTTCATCTCCATGGGTGGATCTGACAACTTATCCTTCTATTTATCTATTTTGATATTTTATGGAATCTGTTATGGTTAAATATTCTGGTTCATAAACCCAGTTTAAAAAATAAAATATGGATTTGGTGATTCAAATATGCTCTGTTTTGTGCTTTAGGAATTCTTCTTGAAACAAGTCTCTTCCTCTTTCTGTCACTAGAGATCATGATGATTTGTGGTCTAGCGTTCATTAATACTGCCTGCCTGTTCCCCCGAGCACTCCATCCTAACTGATGGTAGAGGCTGCCCGTGGGGCAGAGAGGTTGCTTAGAAGAGAAAAATGAAAAGAAATGCCTCCAAATATGAGTGGGCTGGGAGAGGTGTTCCCTTTCCCCATCACCGGCTGGGCCACTGGGCACAGAGAGGAAGTTCTGTGGGAAGGGAAGGGAGCTTGGTGCCTCAGGGAGGAGAATTTAGAGATTTGCAGGGAAAGCTTGGTGTGGGCCTGGGGAGGGCCAGAACACACGACTGGGCTGTGGTAGCGTGGCTGCCTCTGAACTTAATTTTACACCTCCCCTTTTGCAGCAAGATGCTGCCCAAAGAGACATTTTAGGTGGTTGTACCTCACATCCCAAGGCAGGGTCTGCAGTGATCCCTGCAGCCAGCTCCAGTGATAGCAGGTTGGCATGGGTCTCGTATCCCTCATGTCTTCAACAGCAGGTGGGTAGGATGGAGCCAAGAGGCAAGTGGACAGGCCCCAGCTGACTTAGCCTGATACAGCTCGGAAAGGGATGAAACCAATCTGGCTTGTGCCAAAGGAGTAACTGGCCCTGGGCCACAATTGTTTTGCCCTGATCTCTGAGTATAGACATGCAAAACCTCCTTAACATTGATATGTAGTTGGTCTCAATGTTAGTAAGCTGAACTCAAGAAATCATGATCTCTTCTTACTGGCCTTCTACTTATTTCTTTTTGTTTTCAGCTCTAAGTGTTTCTTTGACGCTGCTTAAAAACAAGTGGGAACCGTTTTGTTCTACTTCTTCCCACCACCTTATAATTTACGCTTTAGCAGTGTTGTTCCTACCAATCATTTTTTGAAAGATCTCTTTCTGTTAACTGTTGTTCTTTTTTGAGAGGAAAACTCATTGGGACACTTCCCAAGCCCCCTTTATTTAAATCACAAATCTTGGTCACTACTGGGAGCTGCATCTATTTCTTTGATGAAATGGTAAACTAGGATTGTAGCCAACACCTATAAAAGTGGCATTAGTAGAGTTGTAAGAGTCTAATGGCTGTGAGTTTAAACTCCATGTATAATGTAGTAAATTTTACAATCCACATTTTCAATGTAAAAATGGAAATGAGATGCAATAAGCAGCTCCCCTGAGGTAGCAGTATAAAATCTATAGTAATTCTTACAGCACTGAAGAAAAGAAAAATCACAGCTAGTTGCTAGCTACTGTAATAGGAGGAGTTTCCTGCTCACCTTACTCTGTGCATTTCTGCTTTGTAGGTAGTTGTTAAGCACAGCTTTGCTAGTTTTGCATAGGCATGCACAGTCCAGAAGTCTGCTCTGAAGAGCTTGCGTCAAGTCTTCTTGCCAGAAAGAGGAGGGCTGCTGTGCAACGGAGCAGAGTAGGGAATCACCCCTCAGCTTAGGCACCGACAGAGATGATACGAGTCCGTGATCTGAGCAATGACCTGAGGTGGTAGCTTTGGGAAGTTGTGGTACCCCAGGGAAAGGCGAGACTAGGCTTGGCCAAATGCTGTAAAAACAGTACTGGGAGATCCTGTTCTAGATTTGCCTTTGCTTGGCTACCCTCGCATAGGGGGAGTTTCTGTTTTGCTGAACTTGCAAGTAAAACAGGCTAGTGTGGGTTGGGTTTTTTCTGTACAAAATGGAAAGCTGTTTTTTCCTTAGAGATGGGGATGCTTTACTGGCTATATAGGAGATAGTACTGTACTGATTGTCTGTTCAGAGAAACCTTGTCTGGTAATGACAACCTGACTGTTTTTGTGAACTAGTGTGTTAAAATATTCTGCAGGAAAGTTAGTATGCTCTGTTGGCAGCTATAAAGGAAAGTTGATTCTGCTTGGTTTTTCCTCTGGGAAAGAAGTCATTCTGCATGGGATGCTTTTCCTCTGTATCTGCCCTGCCAGCCTCCAGGGCTTCTGAGGATATGCTTGTAGGTACGCAGACCTGAGAGGACACGTGTGAGTCTATTCCCCACCTGCCAAGAAGCGGGGAACTGGAGGCTGCAGATGCCCACTCTGCAGCCAGCATAGCCTTTGGTGCAAGGCTGTGCTTTCTGTCATGTCCCCCCCAGCCAGCTTTTCCCATTTGCTGCCCTGTCCCACACAGGGTATGGTAGCACAAGGTGCCTGCCCAGACTGTCAGCAGAGATGCCCATGCTTTCTGTGTCCCAGTCTTGCATGGGCATGACAGACAGTGCAACATCTACTCCCAAATATCTAGATGAATGATTATAAAAAGTGCTATTTTTGAAGACATAACAGTCGATTATGCATTTGACAGAAGGTTTTAGGAAATAGGCAATGTGGGATGTACTGGGAGGAAAAAAAAATCAATCTGTGTATTTGTCTTTTAACTAGTTGGAGACACATTGGCACATATTTTTGGCACGTTAATGAATTCTGCCTTATTTAATCGCTGCTACTCTTATAATATGAATTTGTGTTCCATTTGGGTGTTAAAAATCAGAAAGTCATGGAGTTAAGTTTCCAGAGGAAGTTATAATCACTTCAAGCTCTTGAGCTGGAATGAGGAGGCAGCTACAGTTGCTCTGAAAGAGAGCAACCAGACAAAAGGCTTCGTAATGCAGTTTGTAGCACATCCCTGTAGCTGTACATCGGTGAGAGGGAGGGCTCCATGTAGCAGTGTAGCTTGCCGCAATTTCCTGGCAAACACCAGTGCTCAGCCACGCGCTCCAGCCCAAGCTGCCGGCTGTGCTGGAGTGCACAGGCCAGGGAGGGCTGAAAGCCTCAGTGAGCCTACTGAGGGCTGGAGGTTGCCCTTTTTCAGAATAAACTTTGCCAGATTATTTGCATCTAACTCCATCCTGCTTTAAACTTGCAGGTGCTCAGTGCTTCTTATCAATAACTTATTTTCAGTAAACATAATGTAATTCTTTTTCCTTCTTTCCTCACTGTATGTCCACTTCAATTTTTATTTTTTTTATTTGAATGAGTAGAGAACTGCCATCTACAAAAGATCTTACAGTTCGGCAAAAAATGGCTTAAATAAGAAAACATTGTATCTTCTGTGGAATAAGGATCAGTCAGATCTTTTTCCCCAAGGGTGAATATTTAGGAAGACAAAAGGAGAAGGTTTAGAGAAAACAGCACTGGAGCTGGCATCAACAGCAGTGGTATGAGCAGCAACAGAGAAGTTGGAGAACTAGCTCATGTGTACAGTGTTAAACTTGCTTCCGCGGTGTGTTAGGGAGGACAGCCGGGATCGAAGCTGACTGCACTAGGATAGCTGGGGAGTAGAGGCTAGTGGCACATCTCAGAGTTTCAACTAGAGGTGGCCTACATTTTTCCATAGTGCAGTTTCATTAAGTCAAAACATTTCATGAGAGCAGGTAAATTGTTGATATTTATGAGATGAAAAAATGGTGATTTCCCTCCCCAATGCTTGATAAAACAATTTTGTTTTGACAGTGTCAAAATAACAGGCTTTCAGAGAATTGTTTAGAAAACTAAAAAATGTGATTTTGTCAAAACCAATTTTTTCTGTGTGAAACTGTCACTTTGATTAAATGTTTGATCTAAAGTTTCTAGAAAAACTAGAGGTAGATGGAGGTGTTTAATTCTGAGTAACTTGGTCTGATTTCCAATATTTTGTACGATTCCTTATATCGTCCTTTCATCTCACAACATCATTCCTCTACCTGATCATCCTCAATAAGGTTGGCTCAAAAAAGCACACAGAGTTTAAATTTATTTTACAGGAAACACTGAAAATTTGGTATTTGTTTTGCCACTTTTGAGACAAAATATTTTGAAAACATCATCAACAGCAGTGTTAGACACAGAAATTGTTTTTATTTTTATATTTTATTTCTGACTGACAACAAAGCCAAATTCCAAAATCAGATCAAATTTTTCATGAAATGTAAATGTTGAGGTCTGGTCTGCCTGAGGGTTTTTGGGTTTTTTCCCCTATATTTCTGAAAGAAAAGGATTTAGCAATATAGTTATGAATGATTTCATTAGTGCCAAGCTGAAGTGAAAATAGTTTTTAATCTATAAGAAAATCCAAATTTTTCTGAGGCTTGGAAGGGAGTAGAAGAAGGTGTGAATTCCAGTTTCTAGCTACATGCAGTGTCAAATACAGAAATTCAGCTGATCCCCAGGCTGCACAATTTTTCATGAATGAGGAGGAAGGAGGGGAGGAGACCAAGTTTTCACCACAGAAAGTGGAAATGGGGAAAACTTAAATACCGTCCAAGTGGACACTGATTCCCCAGGAAGCGCTCCCCCAGGTAGAGCAGAGCAGCTGGGGGTTTGTAGGTCTGATGTGAGAAGGGCTTGTGCTGCTCTCCCTGCTGAGTCACCTTGTCCACGGCAGGGTGGATCCATTTCTGGTCCAGCTATCAGGAGCCCGTGTGCCCCACTTGCAGCCTCACACATAAGCACTTAGCGATTTCGTTTTATGTGAAGTCCAGCTGTCCTCATTCTTTGAAGTACCTTCTCTAGCATTAACAGATGTTCAGTATCACTTTGCTGCTGTAATCAGGATGTCCTTGATCTTCATTACGATGCACTGTACCTCTGTGAGCGACTCTGTGTGTGTGTGTATTTTCCCCCTGGTCCTCTGGAAGATCGCAGGTATGGAGGAAGCTCACTCCAGGCCTGGGCAGATTCGGATGTCTGGCTGAACATCGCAGTCAACCGGGGCAGAAAAGCAAGTGGCTGCTCAAGTTCATTGCCAATGTACCCTAGACAAAAGTTAATTTTATTTGCAGAGCTATTTGAAAAAGTCTGAGTGTCTGTATGGGTTTGTTCCATCTGATGTCTGACTTGCTGTGCTTTCCATTTCTCACTGTTATGTCATTTAAATTCCTCCTTATTTTGTGATTTCGTTTTAAAGAAGGATTGATACTTCTGGAGGTTGGTGAAGTGGCACAGATCAGCTTGTTTCCAAGACACTGGTTTTAATATGGTCTAGGTCACCAGAAACAATTGTGCCATTTAATGACTATTCAGTGTATTTAAAATGAGCAAATACTCACTTCCCAGTGGAAAAGCATTTTATCAGAACTCCCTGGGAGGAAGCTCCACTCCGTAAACAGCATCCGTTGGCAAATAGGAGCAGTGCCTGCCTACCAGCGCTGTTGCCATCTCCACTGGTACCTTATTGACAGACTAATCACTTCTGCACCTCAGCTGCCCTGTTCCTCCCACAGCAGTAGTCTTCCCATTAAATGAGAGATGTACCTTTTGGCTTTTGTTTGCCTTTTCACTGATGTAGATTGTGCTACTACTAAATAATGATAGATGTCCTGCTGCTGATAATGATGGGGAGGGTAATGCTTTAGTGCAAACCTGGTAACAAGAAAACCATGTATTTAATTTACTGTAGTTTATTACCTATTAAACTAATGTCCCATGCATGTGGAACGTGGTAAGAGTTTGTCCAACTTGCTTGATAGGCAGGTTTTCCTGAGTTCACCTCCTATATCACATTAGTTTCATATGGGTAATGGACACTTTCTTTCTAACACCAGTGGAAGCTGTCCTTGTCTTCCTTTGTTATTGTAGTTCTCCGTTACACCCTTTTCTACGTGGCAGCTGCTGCAACGAGTGCTGGAGGGCCTGTGGTGGCTCCAGGCCTAACTCCTGGCACAGCCTCAGCCCTTCCCTGCATCAAACCAAGATGGTGTGCATTTGCTTTTCCTATGAAAATAGAGGCTCCTTCTAAATGTGCTGTTTTTCTTAGGATATAGGATGAATTTCGTGAGCTTTATCAGTGAATCTATTAGTTCGATAAAACCAATCAAAAATGGGTTCCTTGCTAAATCACAGTCCATCATTCTGTTCTGGGTGACGCTAGTGGACTAGAGCAAACACTTCAAACTGTCTGTATTGTCGGATGGTCAGTGTTGGCTGTATTGAAGAAACTCTCGTGGTGGTATGTTCATGACTCTTATCTAATTCCTGCTGTGGGTTTGTTGAGGGCAACAGTGTCCTCCAAACTGCTTAGCTGTTGCCCAAAGGAGCTGTGGTACTGGGACTGCAGCAGCTTTGCCCTACCTCAGTTCAGGACTGGCACCAAGAAAGACGTACAGAGGGACATCGTACCTCTGTGAAGGGCTCCTGTTGGGAGGTTTTTACCCAGCCTTTGTTCTTGAAATGCTCTGTGGCCCACGGCCACCAGTGCCTGGAAGGTTTGCAGGGATGCCACTTGCTTCCTTGGCACAGGGTAGGGCGAAGTATTGTGGGAAGAAGTGGAGTAGCCTTAAAGCTACTGGTCGCTGAGATTTTGGCTGGTGTTCTCAACTCGGGCAATACCAGCCTCGCTAATGCAACTCAGTAATGCAACTTGTCAGCAACAGGAAAAGAAGGGGCAAATCTGCTACTAGAGAAGCCATGACTTTCTGAATGTGTCCTTTGCCCTTGGCTAACAAGGCAAACCCACCCTGGCAAAAGAGCATTTAGATGCTGTGCAGCGTGCTGCGTGCTAGGGTGGCTAAGCCTGTGACCCAAGGCACACTGGTAAAACGAGGTCTCACCCACAGCCATGGACAGGGGACGGTTGTGCATCTGGAAGCCTGGCCAGGCTGATATTACCTTTTTAACTCATTTGGGTCTGGGATGAAGCTCTTGGTTCCAAGACAGTTATGAAGAGAAGCCTGTTCAGTTGCTAAGGTTTTCAGATAATTTCTTTGGAGATTAGTTATACATGGAAGACTCCATGTTCTTGCTCAGTGGGCACGAGCTGAGACTCCTATAGCCATGAGGCTACCCTTAGATTTGTGGTCTGAGCAGGTATGTTGCTCGTTGGCTTCTTTGGGGGGTTTCCCTCCCCCTGCTTAAAATCTTTGCCATCTTTTCTGTGTAGAATTCACAAATGTTTTCTGAGACACAGGAGCATGCAAATGAAACAAATCTGGTTCTGCAGGGCAAAAAATGAAGGGGAGGACGGGATCAAGCAATAAAACCCCAATGAACACCAAGCTAATAGATCTTTAAAATCAATATTCATCTACTGAGAGATCACAACTACTAGTCGTATGGTTATTGCCTGGCATGAGGACTGGACAGCTTTACAGTTCTGGGTTGGAGCAGGGTATGCCCAGAGCTTTTGGAGACCTGGGTTACTTTCGTTTGCCATTTTAACTCTACTGAGTTTGTGAACTCCTGCAAGCAGTACCAAATGCTCATGTGTTCAGTTAATGCTTACATGCTCTGAGCGCTAAAATAATTGCTGGGTTTAGGCCAGGCCAGGATTTTTCACCTGGGTCAGATTTTCATTTTTTGTACTCTCTGTAGAGTAAGACCTAAGTTTATCCAGTACCTGCATAGGGGGTGTCTTTAACAAACCCTAAGGGAGAAAAAGAATTATAGTTAGGGGGTTTAGTCCTTTTGCTACATGATTTTAAGTTTGGTGCAGGGTGGTTTGTGGGCCACAGCAGGTGGAGATGTTGGAAAGCCCCTTGTAATAGCTATATAGAGAATAGCT
Source organism: Aptenodytes forsteri (assembly GCF_000699145.1). Lineage (NCBI taxonomy): Eukaryota > Metazoa > Chordata > Aves > Sphenisciformes > Spheniscidae > Aptenodytes > Aptenodytes forsteri. The sequence continues at coordinate 2,455,731 of NW_008795918.1, forward strand.
GACGGAATAGGTGGCTGTAGTTGCCAATCTCCACGATGCTTTCTGGACTGAAGTTTGTAACATACTTGTAAGGTTTTTATCTGTAAATTACTGACATGTACTGTCATTTTTCATTTTCAATTTATATATCATACATACATATGTATGCCTTAAATGCTTCACGTATGTATGTATGAATGATGTCTTGAAGCATTTAAGGCACTTTGCTTGTTGATCAGGCATCAGTAATTTTCTTGTACCAAGGAATTGCCTCCAAAATAAAAATGTAGCTTTAAAAATACTTCCCCTGGGGATTAATTATTCAGTTTTCATGCATGATTTGCACTGATGTCAGTGGGAATTGCTATCATAGAACAATGAAAACAAAAACCATGGACCCTGAAGCAGGAAAATGGTTTGTCCTATGCAAGACATCAGTCAGAAGGGCTGTTCTTGCCTTATTTCATGGTGGTCAAAATAAAAACATTGGTCAGATTTGATGTGGGCTGCAAAAAATTATTAGTCGCTCAAGTGCAAGTCCAGCTTATCCTGGCAGCTGAGTTTGGCACGGTACCAACTCCCTGGGTACATTGAACTCTTGGGGTGTCAGTGAAGGTGGGAGGAGGATTTGCTCCTTGTGCATTACTCCTCTAAACCATCACATCTGCGAGCTGCAGCTGTGAGAGAAACAGAGACCCAGCTTCTGAAACTCTGAAATGGTGATCTCTTTGTGAGATGCAGGGTTTGTCCTCTGTAACTTAGCAATATAACCCCAACAGTTGATTTAAAGAGTTGCTATATATTAATGTAGGTATGTATTTGTGGAGAGAGTGAATTTCAAAATAGGCAGCTTGGCCTCGTAAAGGTAAAGAGCTGCCTCTGGTAGGCTGGAGCCTGCTCTGGTAGTACGGCTTGTGCCAGGAATGGAGTTACTCATTTTTTTAAATAAAAATTTCACATAAGACTATGCCATGTGGAGTCGGATCCATAATAGTGATGAGGAGCTATGGGGTGTGCTCACACAGTGGTAAGAGGCCAGTGTTTGGGACTGGAAATGTATTTAGGCTCATTTCAAGTAGACCATTGTGTCAGTTCACGCTACAGCAGTCTTTTAAACAGTTGTTACTTATTATTATTATCCAGATTGAATTAGATGCTGTACAAGCCCAGAACATAAAGACGGGCCCTGCCCAGAAAAACTTAATATGGATGTGACTGCTTAAGCTAATTTTTTTTTATTTGAAAATAAATACATAACAGCTGCTGCCATTCCAGAGGAAGGACTGAGCCTATGAAATATCTGGCTTATATAAAAGTTAACAGTTCTTTTAAGTTAGAGTCAAGTGATGGAGTGGGTGTGAAGGGGTGGGAAAGTACTCAAATTACCCACAACCCTGGACTAGCTGGGTTTTCCTGCTAATCAGATCAGCAGTGAAACTGTTAACAATGTTGACATTCACACTGTCATCATTAAACTGCAGCCTAAACACTCCTTTTTGATTAAAGGCAGCATCTTAAATCTCTCCTCACTATTGTTGGAGCATTCCAGCAGCTGGAGCCAGCAGTCTGGCCTTAACATCCCTGCTTGGAAGGTTTCCTACCTAACCAGAGGACGAAGAAACTTCACTGTCACTGAAAATAGCAGAGAACTTGCTTTCCTTTGTATGGGGCAGGGCGCATCTTGCCAGTTGTACCTGCAATATTTTTTTTCCTTCTGTTGAGAAAATGATGAGGATGTGGCTGCCTATTCTGTGACTTGGCTGCACACAAAGGCAATGACAGGCAGAGGATACTTGACTTTTGCCCACAGTTCAAACGTGGGTTTTAAATTACAGGTGCAAGTTTTGTGGTTATAAATTGCTGTTGCAAAAAGGGGGGGTGGCCTTGGAATAAACTGTGCCATCCACTTTAGCAGTGGGAAACTGAACATGCATAAGAGATGTTGCTGGAGAAAAGTTAGCATCTTGTAACCACCTGTCCCACCGCAGTGAGACCCCTGGAGATAATTAAAGACAAATATATGTTCAAACAAAAGGCAGGGGTTCTCCCTTTCCACTCCTTCCTCTTTATTTAATCAAAATAAGGCAATATGTTTTTGTTGGTGTTATTTTTCTTAAATAATACGGAGGGAAGTGAATTTGCCCCAGTGTGTGAAACAGGCCAGCTAAATTCAAAGCCGTGTCCTGGGACACCCATACAAAAAAAGGGTTTGAATGGAAACACTGACGTAGCCTGACCTGCAGTGGTAGTGCTGTACCTCATTACAGTAATCGCAGAATGCATGAGAAGCTGGAGCGCAGCCCTGGGTGGGGTGCAGCAGTGGTAGGTTTTATAGGGTGCCACATGTATTGGAAACATAGGCATAAATGTGCATAAAAATTATCATCTTCAACTTAATGAAATGAGTCAGAATAAATAGAGAAATGTGAAAACGCATTCTCTGCTTGTTTTATTGGATAGGGGTTTGGCTCTAGAGCTATGGTCATTCTTTTTGTGGAAGGCTTTTTCTTTCTTTTTCTCAGTATATGTGTGTGAGAGGGAGGATACATTAAAAAAAAGAAGAAGAAAAAAACCTCAATCCATTTATGTCCTTCATAAACAGCTTAGCTTTATTGCTCTGTGGAGTTCTACCCAGTCTCTCTCTTCTACTGGGCAAGAGTTTACAAATGTGTTTTCCCTCTTGTAAGCTAACCTTCCTGCTTGGGGCAGCCAGGAGCCTCCTGCCAGGCTGCTCACTGTGGGGTCACTTCTGGAAGGCTATGGGCGCAGATGGATGCAGCTTACATCTACTTGAAAAACCCTGTGCGGATGCATGGGCTTGGATACTCGACAATGCTGGAGACAGTTTCTCTTTCCCCTTAGTGCTGTAACAAATCTGAGTGCCAGAGGACAGGAAAATAAGCATATTTAGAGAAAGTTAGAATGGAGAAAGTTAGAAAATCTTCATAGCTAACTGCTGGATCCACTCACCTCGCAGTATCTTGCTTGGTTGTGTGGAGGTGTCTTGGGCCTGCTGGCTGCTAATAGTCCCCAGAAGTTGTAAATGAGCGTTTTATGCACAGCAGTGCTCTGTACTAGGGAAATGACAAGGGCCAAATCCTGTCCTCTGCAACCCCATGGTAGGTGGAGAGGGCTCTTCTTGGGCTAGGTGCTGGAGCCCTGGCACTGTGACCACACATGGTCCTCATGGTTGTGCTCTCCTTTGCTCTTTGAAGTCCGGAATAATATCTTCTTTTAAGGGGAAAAATAGGGGAAATATTTTTTTCTCCTTTGTTCAAAAGTAGTGTGGTCCCCGTGGTGTCCTGGGGAGGTTTGGTGCTCCATATGCCACTCCTGCCTTCTGTGGCGTGACAGATGCAAAAGGTCCTTTCACGTTTACCATGGTGGCATGACAACAATGTGTGTCCCTGATTACCAGCAGCATGTCACTCCCAAGGTTATGGAGTGCAAATGATTCTGTAGCCATAAAAAATTAATCTCGATGTTCTCTGGTTTGTCAGTCTATACATAATTGGCCACATTCAAATTTCAGTCAGGCTAGTGAAAATTAAGAATAATCCAGCTGAGTTTATAATTGCTCAATCTGGTATAATGGTTAGCCAAATACGGTGTCTGCCTCTCTCTCTCTCTGTACGTATATATTTGTTTATACATATATATAAAAATAGATGTCTATATATATAAAAAATAGATGTCTATATATATAAAAAAATGTGTGTGTATGTGTATATATATGTGTATGAAAATGCTCCGTACTCCAAAACACCTTTTTTCAAAGATGGAAAGATACCGGGAGGATCATACTTGGAGGGGCAGTAACCATGGCAGGGGGGAGAAGAGGATTATTATGGACAGTATGGAAGGAAGGGGGGAATAAATAATATTTTCGTCTTTCTGCATTCCGGTTTTTGTGCGTGTCTGTACCACTTTATTTGGAGTATATTGTCATGGCAGAAATAAAAGCAAAGTTCATTTACTCAGAGGAAATGAAATAAAACCATGAAGACTTAAACCAGTAAAATGTAAAACATGCTGGCGGCATTGACCTCCTCCTGCTTTACCTTGACAAAAAAAAAAAAAGGTAATGCTCCTGGAAGGCAACTAGTGGTGTGACCTGCACTAATTAATCTGCCCATCAGATCCGATTAAGCACTTCCAAATCTGGCAAATTGCCAATCTTCTTGAGACACAAATGTAAATAAATGTGAAGGTGGTAAATCACAGCCCTCCAGTGATGCCTCTGTCAGCAGCCACGAGCAAAGAGCAGCAGATATTGAGCCTCCAAACACTCCGTGCCTGATAATAAAAATGTTTTTGTGCGCAGGGACAAAGCAGAGCACATCACCATCTGCTCAAGCCTCTCTGATGTTGGGCAGCTTATGCACCTGCCGAAAGACCGTCTCTCCTGGACGCAGCCCCAGTCAAGCAACAGGTACAGAGCCTGAGGGCAGGGCAGTGTCCGCCGCGGGTGCAGGTTTTCCCACATGCGTTAGTGCGGAGGCTTGAGACATGATTCACATGCAGCAGTTGGTTGCTGCTTGGACTCTTGTCTCTGCTGAGGAGAGCAGATGAGCTGCAAAGCCACCCGAAGGGGCTGTGCTTGCACTGGGAGGGGATTTGCAGGTGTTTTCCAGAGCTGCTTTTGCAGCCAGCTGTCAGTTCTTTTTCACTGTTTGGTGAATGAGGGCAAATCCCTGTGAGGGCAGCTGTGGAGCTCCTTCCCCACGCTCACGGCAGTGTGCTGCTGCTTCCCGTGCTCGGGTGGCTGGCCTGGCCTGACCCTGCACCAACCGTGAGCTGGAGCTACGCTTTAGAACAAAGTGGCTACAATGGCACTAGCGTTAACCGCTCGGTTTATAACCCCCTCCCTGCTTTGAGACTCTCTGGTGCAGCAGAGACTTTTAAATAACATGTATTCAAATTGGTGCAATGCTTTGATTTGATCATTTGGTCTGAACCATAAAATTACTTCCCTGCATTGTTGGCCTTGGTGTACCACTAAGCATTTAAGAGTTTGAATGCCTTCATGGGAAAGGACTGAAGTTATTCCAGGTAAGGTGATATTATATTGAGTTACCCACAGTGGATGGCAGGGGTTGATGGATCAGTCCCACCTACTCTGCTTGTGTATATACAATAAAAAAAAAAAAAATAGATTAAAGTAGGGTCTGACTGTTCAGGAGCTCTGACCATGCCTATCAAACAGTGGAGTCCTAAAAGTTTATAAATAACTTGAACCAGCTTTATTTTGGATCACTTTGTTATAGACAGTTAACTATAACAAAGGGCTTTAAAGTATGTAAAAAAGGAGAAGGTTAATGAAACTGAAGGGGGGGCAGTATGTCAAAGGCCCTCTTTCTGAGTGTTTGGATTCCTGAACGCCATAACTTCCAGTGTCAGAGCTGTGAGATGGCTGTAAGTAACAGCAACCCCCATAGCCCCTGGTGCAGTTGATGCAGTGAAAGCTGGCTGGCTTGTGCACGGACAGTGGGATTTCCCTTTTCACACAGACTTTGAAAGGAAAGGTGAGCTGGTGATGCTGAGGGAGTGGTAGTCTCAGCCCCAGAGAGGCTAGTATTGAAATCCAAGATCTTTTAAGGCATTTAGGTCAGTCTTCTGAGACTTCAGTGAAACAGGTTGGGGGTGGCTTAAATAAAGATCTCATATCTTCATGTACCTGAGAAACGGCCTGGTTTTTAGAGGTGCTGAACCCACACTTGACGAATGATTGATTGATTTCTTTACAGAAATCCTTTTCTTTGTGTAACTGCCTCTGAAGTTTAATCCTGGGTTGTAGGTGGTGCGAAAGCCTGTTTAGTGGAAAAGAAAAGGGTTTTTTCTCCCTCTGTATTATACAATAGCATTGAAATTACTTTGAGAGAGAAAAGTGATTTACAGTTTTAAAAGACTATCCCAGTATGGAGTTGTTTTCTCTGCCCTGCTATCCACACGGAGCCTTGCTGGTATGGAGGTAAGGGGTGCCTCACAGCTTGCGGGGGGGCTCCCTGGAGTCAGCAGAACTCTGTGTTTCCTTGTGCATGACAAGGCTTGCAGGTCTGTGTGTTTCTCTTCCCCAAAAGTCTGCCCTCCTGTAGGGAGGAGTCTGATTGCTGGGCATCCTGCTGCCATTGCATCGTCCTTTTTGCAGGCAGTTTGTGCTTGTTACCATTCACTTACACATATGTTTTCTGCATCCCCTGTCACCAGAATAGAGATCACATGACCTGCTCTTCCTTCCACTGCTCCCTTTGAGCAAACAGCCAAAGACTAAAATAGGGCAGTGCTGAAATAGGGAGAGCCAAGAAGCTTGCAGCAAATGTAACTGGATGAGTCTGCTGCAGTATTTTACCTGCACGCCTAGTTCAAGCCAATGCAGTCCCTTGCCCGTTTTGAGGGAGCAAGTGTAGACAGAGGCCACTGGAAGGAAGGAAGGTCAATGTGCCACCAGAGAAGAAGTGGTTAGAACCGTGAAGGGTGTCTCCTTCATGGGCGAGGCTGAACTGGGAAACGTGCTCCTGAGCCTCCATGTGTGGTCGCCATGATCTGTACCCCTGTGTGACTGGCAGCTGCAGGGTGAATGGAGTGCACAGTCACAGGTCATGTGCACACCTGGCAGATACCAAATTCATTTGTGCAAACAAGTCAGTTGTGATGACCTGTTCGGAGATGTACAGATCAGGTTTGGATGAAAGCTCAACAGTGCATTTTCTCCTAGACATTGCTATCTCACCTGTAGGCTGCTGGGTTTCCAGGGAGTCAGCCCTGCTGTACAGGTCAGAGCAAAAACCACAGGGGCTTCCAGTATCTGTGCCATGGTAGTGGAAGGGCCGGCAGCCTGGCATGATGTGCAGTTCAGCTTTCGTTAGTATGGTAGAGAGCCCTGAGGCTTGAGAACAGCACAGCACGAGGGATTTCGGACAACAGCTACAAGCCCTGCCTTTGGGTCTCCCTACTCATCCAAGGCAAATACAGCACGATGCAGCCATTAAACAGTATTAATTCAAGGGCTTATGTTCCTAGGCTTAGTTTGATTCATAGAAGTAGAAAAGGCCTCTATCCTTCAAACTACTCTGTGCTTTGAAAATGCTCCTGTTCTGCATTGTATTCTGTGTGGGAGATGACTTGAAGTGCACTGCAGGCTCCAAACCAACAACCTGTGAACTTGTCCGTGCCATGGTAAGTCTTTGGTCTGATGATTGTTTTCATGAATCGTCACAAAAGGATTCCTTGGCTAGTGTACCCCCTCCTCCCATAACTTCACAACACTCTCAGCAAATAATCTTTTCTTAAATACAACCAAATAATAGTATCTTACACAATAGGGAGATGTTTGTTGATTCATTGATTCATGGGGAAAGCAAGCCTTGAATACATTGTACATCCTCTTTATAAAATATATGCTGTGGAATGCAGTCTCTGGCAAAATATATTATAATCCATTAGCCTTATAGGAATAATTAAAAAAAAAAAAAACAAACAAACCTCCACACCAATCTCAGCCAAACCACATAAAACTGACACCTCATATTTCATAAATGAATTAAGCATAGTAGAGCAATTGTCCTTGGCTGTAGGTCCATGTTCTTATGTGACAGTGCCTTCCGCACAATTATTTCATCATGAAGGTGTTTACTAATGTTATTTTCCTTGCAACAGTTTTTAATAACATTCTTTGGGGAACAGTTCCACTTAAGAGTCTTAAATTACTAGTTTTTTTCAGACACATACATATTAGCACTTGTATTTACGAATGTATTTTACTGTTTCTTTGTGTCTGATATGTTGTGGATTAGTAGATTATGTGAGACGCAAAAGAGAATATGTATGGGTTTTTTCCTCTAGAGCTGATAGTAAATGAAAATCTATTTTTGTGAACATTTACAATATTTTTGAAGTTGTTTTTCTATGAAAGTTAAAAATGAATCAATTCCCTGTCTGTTTGCCCTATTTGTTTTTAAATGATATCAATATGTTTGAGAATTTTCTGTATCTTCCCCCAGTTTAACAAGTACTACTACAATGACAGTTTAAATAGCATTTTTGATTTATGAAAGGAAACATTTCTTTTCCCCATGAAACCCACATTTTGGTGAAGTTCCTCACCATTTTGTGTAAAAGCTCCCCCCCCCCCCCAAACTCGCTATTAAAACCCCCCCCCCCCCCCCCCAAGGCTGTATTTAGTTAAAGGAAAAAACAGCTATAAATATGAAGAGTTCCACAGATTTCAAGAAGAGGGATGGGAAAATGCTATTAGGAACAGAGACCTCTTAACCTCTTGCTCCCAAACCTTAAGTGTTCCATAAATGCTAACATACCTGGAAAAGGGGAGGATGGATGCTCTGCTACTAGGTTAGCTTCAGCCCGGTACCTGTAAGCTTTTGTGCAGCTACATTGATGAGAAGTGCTGATCCCTCTCCTGCTTCTCCCTCCGTCGAGGCTGCTTGTTCAAGTTGACAAGAGGGCTAGCACTGCCATCTCTGTAAGTCACACCAGTCTGCATGTAGCATCATTCATTGCACTTACTCTTTCCTGAACCTAGCTCTTCCAGAGAGACAGAGAGCAATAGCCCAGCTTCAGTGGGGACAAACTTGAAGCTCTCATTGATCCTTGAGAAGTCCCTACTTTGTCTCAGGGCTAAGAAGAAATGCAGCAAGTGCCATTTGTGCATTCACCCAAGTTGTCTTCCACAAATTGCCCACTTCCTGGGTTCAGCTCTCCAGAGAGGGACCATCACAAACAGAGAATTTCATATTCAGCTGAGCAGACAACATCATTTCTGTTTAATCTTGCTTGGAGTTGTCAGCTACCATTAAAATGGGTTTTCTATCTCTTTCTTTGCCTTTTCTACTTCTCCTTTTATACTATCTTCCCAAATTCAAATGAATGTTATTGAAAAATTGTCACCGGGGAAAAAACTACCCACACTCAGTGCCAGTGATACCAAAGTTAAAAAGGTACTTAAAAATCAAACAAAATATTACAAGTGGGTACAAATATTACGTTGTAAGGCACAAAAAGCCACACCAAAGATCAATTATTAGTTACAAAGTTTCAGCTTATTATTTATGTAAGTCATTTGCACAGTGGTTGAAAAAAGAGCAAAAAATTATTGAAGTTTTTTTCTCTCTCTAAATGTGCATGTTTTTCTTGGTCTAAAACAACAACAACAAAAAAGCTTCAGGAACTAAAGAAATAAAAAGCAAGAGCTAAACTCTTTTCTTGTTTGCACCTGCCAAGTCACACTGAAGTCAGCAAGCTGGTATGGGTGTAAACCCGGAGAGAATGTCAATCTTTGCATTTTCTGCTGTAGAGCTCACACTTGCTGCTTGAGAGGCGGACTGATGGATCTCAACCCACAAAAGTCTGAATCCAGATTTCTAGGTGTAGATGCTCTGGACTGTCAGAGAAGGTGAGCACTTGGCATCTCTTGAGTTTGATGAGAGCCCCAGAACGTTTTGGAATTCAGAGAAGGATTTCAATGGCTAAATATTAATTTTGAGCCTAAAGTGATCTTCTGCTTGTGTAGAACTTGGTCATAAGCCCTTGATGTTTAGATAGCCATTTCTGGTTTGTTGGCCCCTTATAAAATTAGAGATCGCTTGCCACTTTTGGATCTGGTTAGTAGATCAGATTCTAGCTGCCCTCCAAAATATATGATCAGTTGTCTCTTGCTTCTCAAAATCAAGTCATTTGTCTTTCTAACAGGAAAAACCTTCTTCCCCCCCTGAGATGCACATGCAAGTTAAAGTCAGAGTTTGTGCATGGCTACAGGCATGATTTGGTACTGTGCTTGGATGGTTCATAGTACAGGTCTATGATGGATTTGAAGAATGAAGGGAGCAATACTAGATGTTTGAGTCTGGAGCTTAAAAGATATGAAGATTTTAATGCAAAATCTCTTCTATTACTTTTTCTCTAAATGTTACCCTTTTCAGAAATCCTAGGAGGAAGAAAATTCGTAGACTTCCTTACCTACAAATTCCCCCCTTTGGCTGAACATTAGAAACCTTCTTCAGGCAATCTCCTATGGTGCTTGGCCTTGAAAATATTTAGCAGTTTCTGGAAAACTTTTCAATATGACATTTCCATTCCTTAAAGCCAAGGTAAGAGAACACTTTTTTTATGATCAAGTCATGTAATTCCCAAGTGACATTAATGCCAGGTGAAAATAGAAATGGAGGCAGAGAAGTGGCTTTTGTAAGTGTGTTCGTAGGAAGAACTGCCATATGCCTACATCCCAACCCAGGGCTGGTTCCCATGCAGAGGAGACTCTCCTTCTCTCAGAAAGATACCCGTGTGATAAACAGGGACATGTGAGGTGCTACTTGGTGTGACGTAAGGGCTGTCTGAGAGAGTTAATGGACTTGGTTGAACTGCTTGGCATGTATTATTCACTGCAGTCAAACATTGAGTTTTGGCACCACAGTACAGTAGCAGCTTTTACACAGTGAACAAGAGAAGAAGAGTGATTTTTTCCATGAACAGTCAAAAGCCTTTGTGTCTGCTAAACTCATACAGAGATACTAATTCAGAAGAACTTCGGCATTGACTAAAGAGGTCACATCTGATGTATCATGCATAAATGAGCCTAAAAAATGCTAGTCTTCACAAATAAAGCAAATACGATGAGGTGATATACATTTCTTTCTGAAAACCAGCAGTAACTTGGACTCAGCAAAGAGTAATTAATACAGTTTTATAAGATACGCTATATAATTCCATGAATACTTAAGGCTAGGATGAAATAATACCCTATATTGGTCTTGAACCACAATGAATAATATGATTATTTTTACTTTGAAAGAGGTCACAACAAATGTTTGAGATTTAAGCTGCCATAACTACAAATTTAGCAGAAAGTAGGCATTTAATGATAGATTTCATTGCTGTGGTTTAGGTTTTATTTTGAATGTTTGTTTTGTCTTAAAAACACTAATGCTAAAATGTTGTCTCAAATCTTTATTTTCAAATTACTTATTATATTGCCATAAATTACAGGGTGCAGTAAAAGCCAGATTTAAAAGGAGGCATACTTTACTTTCTCATCTTTCTAAAAATAGTACAACGCTTATGAAACACAAATCATTAAAAAAGTTCTTTTTATACAACTGAAGTTGCTAGTGCTGAACTAGTGGCTTTCCTCCAAGTGGCACAATGGACTGCTCCAAATTTAGGTCTGTAATGGTAGAGGTTAACTTTAGGAAGTCCGAGTAAAACTGTAATCTATAATTCTACCACAATTACAATGTTTTCTCTCAAATGATAGTGAAGTCCCTGGGGTGAATGCTAGCAAATACCTTGTAAAGATGTTCTTATGGCTTTTATTGTTTTGATGCTTTTGCATTTTCAGCACATGTTATTAGATTCGGCAAAAGACCTGGGCTGTGACCCAGGACCATTTAGAGGCTGTGGGTTGCAGTCGGCTCTCAGTGCTCAGCCAGATGCAAAGGGTGGAGCATGTAGTTGATAGCGAAGAAATGCATATGCCACGTTGACAAGATGATGGGTAAACAAAGCTTAAGGGACACTTGTTAAACTCAGCATAGCCAAAAATGAATCTTTTCCGTGGTATTTTTAGAAGGCTTCAGCCAAAGGAAAACATTCACCTGTGTGACCTGAGGAAAAGTCTAGAGAACTGGTTGCTATTTAGCCATCAAAAAACCCATATGTGCATCTTTTTCAGATGCCCTCATCAGTTCTTTCCTTCCAGGCATATTTTTGGAAGACTTGCATGTCTCCCCCTGTGAATCACAGTATCCTGCTGGCTTGCCAGAGTGAGGTCGGATCAACGCACATCAACCCTGAACCTAAATCATAACTAGTAGGTGTGACGTGAGGGCTGCCGGCAGCCAACACTCCTTTACCAGACCACTGAAGGAACTCTGCACTACTGCTGCAAGTGCTGCTGCTTGTTCCCTCAGCTTATGGTATAGTCCCTGTAAGGGGGAACCTGAAGGACGTGGCCATTATAATGTCACCTCTGCCTGGCAGTGAAAAGAGCTGGGTGCCTGCCAGCATTTAAACAGAGCGCTCTAGTGCGAGCAGGATGACCCTGAAGAAGTAGGGGGGTATGTAGGTAGCAATCCGGATAGGAAGCAGTGCAGCTGGGGGGCTGTCAGCACCATCGGGGCTTGGCCTGGACAATATAAAAGTTCAGAATCGGTGGTATTGAAAGCAGGTGCATTGCCAGCAGAAGGCTCTCTGGTCAGCACAAGGCAGTAAGAGCCTGGCTGGGGAGAGCTGCAGAGGGACCGAACATGGGGGCCCTTGCCAGTGCAGAGGAACAGCTCCTGGTGAAATGGGATTTCTGAGCAGGCATTTAATAATGAGTTCTTTCAAGCATACCCTAAATAAATGAAAATGTAGTGGAAATCTTTCTTAGCTAACTTCACCAAAGCTTTTGGCCTAACGTGCTGCAGACATTAGCGCAGCAAGTAGGTGGCCTGCGCTGCTGCCCATACTCTGTCAGGAAGACAAAGAATCTGGGAGAAGCATCAATCTGTTTCTCTTCACAGGGCTGTCTCTTCCCCCCTTTGTCAGTCAAAGGTGTCAATGTCTCTCCCCTCTATCTTCCCCCCTCCCCGAGTTGAGTAGTGTCAGTCATTCCTGTTTTTTTCTTTTTATTAATGATTTTGCAAGGCTATGTCATTACTGTGCTATACATTTTTATACAGATGGCACGACTGTGCATTTTAATGGCAAATCTGTTTCTCACATAACGCCTGAACTGCAAAAAGACTTTGACAGACTGGTTCAAGGAAAACAAACTGGTTTTAAATGTAGCAAAAACTAAAACAATGCCTTTTGGCTCTCCTAATCATCTGAACTCAAAGGATGATTTTATTTGGAAGTCAGAAATCTTAAGGAGAAGAGTGGACTAAACTTGCGTGTTGAAAGAAAACCAGAGAAAAGAGATAGAGAGGTTCATCATTCATGGGCTCTATGTTTTGTTCAGCAAGACACAGAGGATTCATCTTTAATCCTCAGACTAACATTGTTTGTTAGTTTGTTAACTGAATTTGGCATGTAACTCTGGAGACTTTTGGACACTGCAGGGTTTTGAATTTCAGGAGGAACTGAGGTATTAAATGTGGAAAGTAGAATGCCGGGGGGGGGGAACAACCAGAAAATGAAAAATATGTGTATGTTAAATACCATCAAAAGCAAAGAGCAGAATACCTATTTGTCCATTTTTGGAGAAGCCTATTTCTTCTTTGATCATCTCCTTTGTATTTTATGTTCTTTTAAGCCTACGTAAGTGCAAACAGTTCTCAGTGGTCCTATCATCACCGTTCTCTGAAGTCACACATCAGTTGCTGTTTATGTCGCTATCCGTTTATCTGTTTAATATCTTTACCTTGCAATTGATATATGGACACAATTGACAGTAGCCCTGATCTTTAATTGGCTTCTACACTGTGTAGTTTGGTAGCTCAAATCAGAAACGTTAGTCCTCTCTATTTGCTCTGCTCCAATGTATTCACTTGCATGAATTGGCTGAGGTCAGTAGAGAGTTGCTGCTATCTTAAAGCCCTTGCATGTTGGAATTTTCACATCCTTGATGCCTTTATATCCCAAATTCAAAGGACTTGACAACTCATTGCTTTGGCGCTTAAATTCATAGTGAATAAAGCTCAATGGCTATATTGGAAAGGATGACCAGGAGAAGGGGGAGGAGAAATTAATTCTTGTTAGCACTGCAAACCCAGATATTCTCTGAGGGCCCCAAATAGCAGCAGATTCTGTCTGTCGTATCATTGGGCGTGTTCTTATCTATGCTGGCTGCAGTGGCGCATAAGAACAGTAATGTTCAGAAGTCTATAAATATTTGCTTTAACAACATTTGAGCAGTTAGGGAAAATGAGTATGAGATGGAAAGCATAGACAGACCTAGCTGCTGTTATTGACATCTCAGTCTCTTGAAGCAACCCGAAGGTCTCTCTGTAGGTAAGAGGGATCACTAGCTGTTAATGATGCTCTGTGGTGCTGGAAAGACAATATAATGTACAGGCATTCTCCTCTTGCTCTAAATTTTCAGCAGAAATCAGCATTTTCTGCTGCTGCTCTTGATCTGCTGGAGACCCACTAGTGTTCAGATTCGGCTCCCAGGGTATTTTTCTTTTTTGTAGCCTGGCTGACTGCAAATGTCTGATTTTTGGTAGGCTGGTACTTCAATAACATTACAAAAGTTGAGGGTGGGGGAAGCACTTGTTGGAGTGTCTGCTCCTTCTTTCTTCTTCCAGTCTTAACGTTGAGCTAGCATCAGACTGAAATCACGTGGTCGTTGACCACATCTGCATTTTATATCCACTTCCACAGCATGTGTGTAGGACTATAAACATAAATTATTGGAGAGTTGTTTCAAGAACAACAGTGTGTATAATTAAAAAAGCATCATTCATGGCATTCTTTCATGACAAAGTGTTATGTCACTTTTGTTTCATCATAAATAAAAGGGGCGTTGGATAAACTCTTGGCATGATGGGAAAGCTGCCAAACATGAATGTGGCTTGAATTTATCGGAAATCATTATTATTTTTATTCACCATGTTATATAGAAGGCATCCTTTTGTGTGGCGCAAGTAACTTCCTCTCTCCACCCTGAATATGTGGCAGGTGAAAACCATTGCACTGAGACATCACAATGGTAATTTTTTAAAAAGTTATTCCAAATTTTTTTCCCTGAAGTATTTTTCCTTCATGAAGACTGTGCTCCAGTTCTAATGCCTGCTTTTTCTAATTTGAGTGCTCCAGCAGACTCCCAGGACTCTTTCAGGAAGGCTGGGAGGGGGCAGATGGCACAAGAATACAGAGCAGGTGGAAGTGGACCAGAGATGAAAAGATTGGGCTCTGTATGCAAAAGCTTTACTGGTAGTGTGAACTTGGAATATTTAAAGTACAGTTGATGTTTTTGTTATGACCTAGTGGAACGAGGCTGTGTTTCTGCCTTTTTTTTTTTAAGCTATCTAATTTTGGAAGCAGTTAGTAAGTAATAACATTTGATGTACAAAATCCAACAAGACTTTGAGTTTTCAGGTTGCAATTAGTAAATAGCACATAAAACCAATCAGGTAGATCCCGTACACTTCATTTTCAACACTGACTGAACACCCTCAGCTGGGTACGGTTGTTATTATTCTCTGTGTCCAGTCATTAACCTGTATGAAAATGATGATTGGTATCTACTTGAGATGGTACAGAAACTAAAGAAATACATGCAGGAACATTTCAGTGACTTCTAGATGAAAAATCACTTCAGTGATATCCGCAAAACTTTTGATTGACCTTTTTACAAGCAGAATTTTGCTTATGTAAGTGATTGCAGAAAGCAGATTTCAACAATGTGTCCCTGAGAGCTTTTAGCATGTGTGTCCTGTGAAAACAGAAACTACTGTTCTCAGGAAGGCCAACATTTTCTTGTCATTTGGTCATCCGCTCCATGAGAAGACAGAATAAGCAGTGATTTCATCCAAATCAGCAGCTAGTTAACTTAGACAAGGTTATAGGTAGGTATAGACACAGGTAAGCTTTTCAAACCCATCTTTAATGACTCTTAGCAATAGCATTACAGGCTTGTAAGAGTTTAGCTAGTATCTTGCTTTCTTTTGAAATTGTTACTCCTTATTCCATAGCTCTTGTGATCTGTACTTGTCCAGATGCTCACCCACGTGAATTTGTACTTGATGTAAAAGGATGAGCACAGGCTAGCACTTTGAGCCGTGGCAGCATGCTAATGACTGCCTTCTTGGCAACAAGGAGGCATAACATCTTTGAAAGAGTTAGATATATAGTACCTGCGGGGGCGAGGGTCAACTGGATAACAGCCACTTAATTCTGTAGGGGGCTGAGAGAAGGTGGTGAGCAAAGCTCTGATTTGTGGTGGGCGTTTTAACAGGACTGTTTGGTACTAAAATAGTTTAGTGTAGGAACTGGAAAATTTGCAAGGGCTCCTGTCTTTATGGATCAGGATAGTAAGAGATTCCAATCCATCCCCCACCTTTGCCCAGAAGTGGTGTTAAGAGGCGTTAAGAGTTTATTTACTGTCTATTCACTGTTTCTCTAGCAGGTAACCACTTACTCTGTGAAATGTCCCTGAGCAGATAGGTTGTGATGATTTGATGGTGTTTTCTACACTTTTTGTTGAGACTGTGGCTTGCTATTTGTTTCTCAGTGGAGGTGGATGTAGTTTTGCTTACTGTGGAATTGTCACAAGTCACCTGCTGTCAGAAATAAAGATAGAATTTCACTCCAACGATAAATTCCCCAGGGCAAATACCTGTGAAAGTGTCCAGTCCAAAGGGAATCATAATGGGACTTGTCACAGCTCTCTCCTGAGAACTGTCTGTCAGTCTGTCTGAGCACCTACCCTGGGTGCAGCAGGGCTCCTTTCTAGCCCCAACTTTGGATTTTCTTCGTGTGGAAACCAGGCACAGGGCACTGGTGCATAATGAGTCCTCACCCTGGGGTGGAGGTGAAATGTGGTCAGGAGCTCAGCTCCAGGCTGAATGTGGCCATTGCTGCTCCCCACAAAAGTGGCAATCAGATTGTCCTCCTGAAGGGAAACCCCTGCAGGAGATCCACGTTTCGGCCATGGAATTCATTCCCTGAGTAACTCTCGTGGGATATCCTAGTTCCTATTACAAACAGCAACAAACCTGTTGTTCACGAGATAAGTTGTGTTTCCCCTTTTTATTAACAGTGCATTAGGAGAACTAATTAGCAGCACCTTGGAGATTTCCCTTCTGGGAATCCAGGCTATAAATATCTTCACTGCTCAGCAAGGAGCTCTGCAGAGTGGGACTCTATGGAGGATGCTACAGCTGGTTAAACAATGCAGCCTCTATGTGGGTGTCTCTGTTAGATTAAGAGAAGCTATAAAGCCACTTCACTGAAAAGTGGTTGCAATTTTTCATCAAAACATTTTTTAATTGAAAAAAATGGCTTTGATTTGCTGAAAAAAATTATGTGGTGAGCTTCTGCTTTGGTTTAATTTTTCCGTTTTCCTTCTGTTAGAAAACCAAAATAATTTCACTTCTATCAGCAGAAAAAACAAAGGAATAGGAAAGATGCAGATAGGAAGGGAATAGTGATCTTTGCGCTGTTGGGCTTCAGAAATTGACCCCTCCATTTCCATTTGTTTAGTAAAGATGCAAATAACAAATTACAAACAAAGCCTTGGGGGGGGGGGGAGGGGTGTAGGTTTGGGGAGTTTCACAGTGACTGGCTTCAAACATTTCTTATGAGGCTGATGGAAAGCATAGACCTTCCCCAAAGGGCATTTCAGAATGAGAGCCTGGCTTAGGCACTTTGCGTTTCCATCTGATGGACCCCAGCCTTCCCCATTGCCTGAAGGTGGAGCCTGGGCAGACTGGGTGCCTAACTTTAATTTTGGCAGCACAAACATTGCCAAATATTAATTTTGTTCATTTTGTGTGCATGTGTATGACTGTGAGTAAAACTTGAGGAATTTTTAACCAACTTCATGCCTTAGTCATATTGATAGAAATGTGGCTAGAAATGAGTTTTGATCCTGACTGTTAATAAATGTTAAAATGAGAGAAATTCATAAAACGCAGTGATAAAGGTCCTGAAGAAGTGATGTCTACAAAATCATGACTGGCAGTGGGAGGGTGGATATGGACTGCTTGTGCATTGGGATTTTTCTTCTGTAGTAAGAGTCAGAGGACATCATATGAAGGTGCCGGACAGTGTTTCCTCCCACGATGTGCAGTACCTCGATGTGCTCACCTTCCCCTTGTACAGTGCCATTGGCAGCTTCTTGGCTGCCTGATCAGACATGAAGTTTAGAAGCACGCTTGATGGTGACTGTGGGCAGTGAGCAGGGGACAGTGTGCAGCTTGTTTTCTGCTGCTCTGAGCATAGGAAATTGGTGACTTACGGTATTTTTCCTCTCTTTTTATGTTTTTCCCCTGCTCCTTTCTCACCATTCACTAGTCTTCAGAGCACTGGGTGTTGCTTTGCATGCTCCGTGGCTGCCCCGAGAGAGGCAGTTTGACACCAGCCATTGGCAGCCTTTGGAGGCTGGGTGCTGCATTCAAACAGCCCGGGCTGTCCTCCATGACAGCTCCTACCTGCCCGTGTCCAGCCTGTCTATTTATTTGACAAAGTTAACTTGATCCTTGTTGCAGAAAGTCAGGAGGTTGAGATGTGACCTGTGTGTTAGTGCTGTGTTTGCAATTTCCTGCCCAGTGTGACTTCGACTGAAATCAGCACTGAGTGTTTTCACCATGCTTAGAAAAAATTTCAGCAGAAACCCCTGCCCTGCCCTGGCAGGGCCACATCTCTGCCCAGCCGCATGCTTCCCCCCAGGAGCACACCATTCCACCTTCCGGACAGTTTCACTGGAGTTGTGCTGCAGGGAAGCAGAAAGGGTGATCCCAGAGGAAGAGTTGTGCAAGGCTCAGAGTCATTCCCAAGGTGGGGCTGTCGGGGCCCAGGGTAAGGAGCACTCAGTAGCCCAAGCGGTTTGGCTTGGTGTGCATGTGTTTGGGTGGGAGCGTCAGGAGCAAACGGCACCATTAGGAGGTTGTGCTGAGAGAGGGATGGCGCAGGGATTTCTGCAGAAAAGGGAGGACATTGCAGAAACTAATAACGAGACTCTGGCTTCAAAGGGAGATGAAGAAAAAGAGAGCCTGGGGCAGGGAGAGGGGTGGAAGAGAAGGTCCCTGTTCAAACTGATGGAAAAACTTCCACTGACTTCCCCAGAGCCTCTGGTTAATCGCTGTCATCCAGGAAAGGATCGGAAAGGGGAAGTGGCCTCGTTACTGAGGGTGTATCTGGCTGCTCTGGCAGTCTGTGCTCAGGATACTTGACACTCAAGACACTTCCGTGGTCAGCGCAGTTCCTCTTCGCCAGCAGAAAGCTCCAGTTTGTTGCTCTGCCTGACATTGCATGCTAGCAGAAAGGTACCTTGATGGGAAGCTGAGGACTTCAGATGACTTGAAACAAAAAGCTGCTCAGCAGTAGAAATGCAAAATGTTTTAGGGAAAGGCTTAGCCTGTACTCAAATTTCCAGATTAGCAGCGTCTATCTTCTAGCGTCTTGAGTTTTGTGTCTTTGCAGCTAATGAAAAATATACAAGCTCATTATTTTAGAATAATTAGTAGAGTTCTAGAAACCTTCCTCCATTGTTGTTTGCAGGAGTACAAACTTCTTGGGTCAGGAGAACTGCAGAATCCAGAGAGAATAAACTGCATTAACATTTTAGCAGTTGTGTGACCCTCGTGCATGCATGTTTGCTATTATTTCTAGGAGCTCCCTGGATGATAAGCATGATATAAAAAATTTAACCACAAAGAAAAAAAATGTTTAAAGGACCGTTATGGGTCTGACTAATCCCAGAAAAGCAAGGAAGTTCAGGATTCAGCCGACTCCATCTGTAGTGCTGGTTGTGCTGGTTTTCATTAGTGAAATCAGAGTGTCAGATGATGCAATTCACCACCGGCTCTGCATTACCCAGAACCAGAACCTTTTTGCTGGTGGTTTTTAAAATCCTAGAAATGTAGGGCAGGAAGGACCTCGAGAGATCTTCTCATTCTCTGCAAGAACATGGAATCAAACGTGTGTACTCCATCACTGGCATGTGCTTGTTGAGGTTTTTACAAAAACTTCTAGAAAAGTACAGCCTGCAGTTTTTCCCCCTCCAGTATTTCTTAATCTGTGGCCAGAAACACAACATGAATCATGTTTGAATTTGAGGTGGTTCATTCTTCTCGCTTGCTGTGTTGATTCCTGGGCCTTCAGACTGGTTTTGAGCACTGTCTCATTTTCAGCATTAAAACACTGCACCTCTGGTGTGCAAGGGAGGAGCGAGGCTCACCCAGGTCCCAGAGCAGGGAGGCAAGAATGCAGTGGTGGCCTGACCAACCAAAGGTTGGAGATGCTGTTACTCACATCAGGTCAGCTGAAATACTGTTTCTAGACTGGGCTTTGGGCAGAGAGTGAAGTTTCATGTATGACCTATTCATTTAGATGCTGATCCTTGTGCTCTGAAAGTGCTGTTGGGCTCTCTTCTCTTCTTTCTTCTTCCCTTCAGCTGGTGCTGGCTGCTCCAGGCTGCAGAGCTGGCAAGTGGGGAGCAGCAGGGATCGTCTGGGCTCTGTGCAAACCCCTTCTGGGAGTGGGGCGCCAAGGAAGGTCAGATGATATCAGGTTTGGCTCCCACAAAATAAATTACTTTTCCTCTGCCTTCTTCCACCTTCCTCCTGTTGCTAAATGCAACTTGAAACAAGCATAGAAAACAACTATATATTGTCGTGGTACCTCAGACCAAATATGAAAAAGTTAAATGTTTTACCTTCTTAGTGGAGAAAATGGAGCAGTTGCTGGGGAGCTGAGCAAATACTTCAGCATTGACAGTATAGTCAGCTGACCACTACATGCATCTGAACAAAAAAAAATTGGCTGTATTGGCCAAAGTTGTGCTCATTCCCCTTTTTGAATTTGCTTCCCACAGCAATTCTAGTGGACCAAGAATTATTCATAGATGTTTCCAAGAATAATGAATAAAACCAAATTGTAAGCTGCTTGCAGGCATAGTCAGAAGGAGATCTAATTTTCCAGATTACTCAATGTGAATTATTAATTCTGCTTGACTAATGTAGAGCAGTCTCCTAGTGTTTAAGAGGAAAGGCAGTCTGCTTTACCAGTTCATTGCTGATACTTCCCTGTATTTTTCACATCACATTACATTTAACTTTTTCTGCCTTCCTGAATCAAACCTAGCACCAAGGGAGGGAGTAGAAGTGCTCTGGCTCAAACAGCTCTGTGAGACATGAGCTATTTGATAACTTGACTGTTCCTGAGTGCTCTTCAGTCCTCAGACGTATGTGAACATGTCCCTCATAGGGCAGTGGGAACTGTGAGCCTGCGTTTAAAAAAAAGAAAAAAAAAAAAAAAATCACTTGTAGCTTACAGTAAAACCAAGACAACAGAAGACACCCCCTGCCCCACGTTCCTCGTCTATAATTGTTGCCTTTTTGCTGTGTTCATCTCTAGCAAACTGTGCCAGAGAGGCTCAGTGCTCTGCTACCTGTGAGCTGCCGGATTTATGTGGGTAGCACACAGGTGGCGGCTCTAACTGATGGGCTGAGAAGGGACTGGGGCTTAGCTTGTCTGGAAGGAAAGCCTGTTGCAATTTCAGGGTCAAATCCTACATGTATAATTTTGGAGTAATTTCAGTGACTTTAACTAGAGTTGTTTGGGATTTACTCTGGATTTACACCAGGATGAATTTCATCTGACAGATAAAATAGAGCTCAGAGCATTTGTGCCAAAATTGAACAAAATGTAAACACTTCAGTCCCTCAAAGATGCTCATCCCAAGTGATGATGGAAAAAATAAAGGAGCTTTGCATTCTGGTAGGTAACTCAAGAGCTAGTAAGCTGAAGGAGATGAGAAAAAACCTAACAGCACAGTGAACCAAGCCATTACAAGTAGTTTAGAACTGACCCATTTAAAATGGCTTTTAAAAAAGGGTTAGAAAACTCAGACCTCACTTTCCTGTGAAGCCAGGAGGCAGTAAGACGTGGTGGTGCCTGTGTGCTGTAGAAGCAGGCAGGACAAGCCGGGTGCTCAGTCAGCTGGAGGGTGAGCTGCAGTGCGGGATGGTCCAGCTTGCCAGGTCTTTGGAGCCCAGTGCAGTAAGCGTTTTCCTATCTACTCTGATCTAGTTTGTGGCAAGGATAAGAAATGCCACAAAAATGAAGATCTTGACAATCAACCCTTACTCGTTATACAAAAACATTCTCCTTTGTATAGCACGACATATTCTAGCTGAAAGCAGACTTTTTTCCTGCCCCCCCCGCCCCGGTTCCCGTGTACTACAGTATATAGCTGGGCTTCTGTGGCTTGAGCTGATTTCTAGGCATAGGACTATGCTCAAAGTAAAATGATAAATCCAGGGAGGCTGCGTTTGTGTCACAATTACAGGTGATACTCTGGTCCATGCTCTCCAGGTCAGTACCAGTGACTGAGTTATCACAATAATTTGTTTTTAAAAAATAAATAAAATAATATTAAAAAAATACATTTTCTCTCAAAAAGCTTGTTACTCGTTTTCCCCTGGCCCTATCCTGCTTTTTCTTTTCTGGGTACTTGATGTATAAGTTGTAGTGGCTTAATGTCACAGAACTCATATCTCCTAAAACATTCTTTGTGAACTGGACTCAATTTCTGTAACTGATTATTTTAGATAGATTTTTGGAGAATGCAGCATCCTTCTTCTGTAAAATATACAGACCCTTCCACTGCATTGTACTTTAGTCACCATTTTTGGATATCCTTTATCAAAAGAGCCATTAACGAGACTTTCCAATTCTCTTTCCATGGGCACGTAATATGCTCTATGTCTTTAATTAGCACCTTCATTCCTCTCCCCCTTCTCCCTCTCCCAGGAAAACGCCAAACCTTCTTCACTACCAAAATGGCCTGTCAAAACCTGACAACTGAAGTTCTGCCTTGTCAATATAAAATTGTCTGTACCACTGTGCAAGCTGAATATTTGGGACTGGTGCAAAATAACGCACCAGCTGCATTGTCTGCTTTCCTACTTTATTCCATTTCTGCTTAATTTTTTCAGGGCTACTGAAGGATTTCTGGACTCCCCTGAGCATTTGCTATAGAAAACGGATCATGTTTCCTTAGGGGCTGTGCGGAGAATTGTTCTAAAAGAGTATTTGTGGATGCATATGGAAATTGTACTCATATATCCATTTCTGTATGCTTTCCTGTGTATATTAGTGTATTCAGAAGCGCTGAGAACTCTTCTGTCAAAGGGTACGTGAATTCAAGCATTGTTTTGTTCTCAGAAGTGGGATTTTACTGGGAATGCTGGCAGGCCCCTCACAACAGAAGGACGGGTGGGTGCTGCTACTGTATATATCTGTTGTTGTCACATTGGATTTTGTGCAATAAAAATAAAACCCTTGGTCAGAAGTGTCATAAAAGTTTGATTGACTTTCCTCTTTAATTGCTTATCATCCTTGAAGAGACTTCTTGGCATTTAGAAACCAGTGAATCTGTTTCCCATTTCTTTAGGCTTTATAAATACACCCTGTTTATATTAAAATGATAGACAAATATACATAAAGCTGGAAAACATGACCACAAACTATTTTCCTCTCTCTATGCATTTAAAAAAAAAAAAACCCTAAAGACACTTTTATTGTTGCTAAACTTTTGCCCTTGGCTGGTAGAGCCTTCTTTATGTTTTAACAGATCCAGACATCCTTTTCATGTGGTCCTTGGATGTTCTATATTTTATATCTCTTGTGGCTTTATAAAAAGGGAAGAATGAGCTTGCTGCACAAACATATCTGATGGTAATTTTTTGGTTGTTTTTTGCAAGTCAGAAGTATTGTGACGTTTCCATTTTAAAAAGAAACTTGGTTCTCCGTGCTCTGGGAAGCTGTGTTAAAGGGTTTCAGTAAGCCAACGGAAACTGACTAGAATGGAGTATTTTGGAGGTGGGTGCTGGGGATGGCCAGGTGAGCGCAGAGACCTTCCCTTGTGCTGTCATCTCCCACCATCAGAGACGTGGCCTGTGCTGCCTGCAGCCTGGTGCGGGGAGAGCTGCGAGCTTGCTGGGGCCTTTAGCACTAGGATAACAACCCAGGACTATTGCCATGGAGTTCTAGCTCCTTTCACATGGGTTTTTTCCCCTGTCGTGGCATGCTTCTTGCTGTAAGACAGCATCTTCCCCTGGACGCGCTCGAGTCTTGCAGAAATTGAATTCTAGGCTCTGCTAGATGTGGGGAATGTGGCTGCTGTGGGCTCAGGGACGGGGTTGGAGAGGCTGGGGCGGAGAAGCAAACTCCCCGATTTTCTTTTTGAGGTGCTGCATGCTTGCGTTATAGCTTCCAGGGCCTGAGAAATTCACCCCTCAGAATGAAATGCTTAAATGCTGGCAGAAGGTGCCCCCTGTTAGTGAATTTAAAAATTTAAGCTTATTTAAACAGGCAGAGTAGCAAACCACATGCCCCAGAGGGCTAATTTTGATCTTTCTTCTCTGTTCAGGGCTCCTATGTGTGTTTGCTGGCCTTGTGGTCCGCGCTGCAGTAGTTCTCATGGAGTGTTAACTTCACTTTGTATAGTTAACTCTTTTCTTACATAGCTTTATAAAACAGCATATCTCTCCACAGCCATACTGCTCTCATAGACATGACGGAAATTGTTCTGGGTCAGGACTTTCTGCTGTGCATGACAGGCAGTGAAGTTCACAAGTTCGGTGATACACAAAACACAAGGTTGAGTTTCTGTAGCGGAAGGATCACATCTTGGTGCCTGTGGCTGGGGTTAAATCTCCACCTGCAGCCCTGCTCATGTAACACCACCACTGCTGCTTCAGGAACTCATCTCACCTTACTGTCCTGGCTCTTTTACAGGAAGGTAGTTCCTCCAGAATGAATCAGCGACTTTCTTGCAGTTTGGCACTTAGATTGCTGTTTAATTCTGAGATTAAAGGGATATGATATCTTTCATCACTCAAATGACTACAGAAAACCTCAAATCCAAGCTGCAGTACCATTCTGCAATCCAAGATCAGTGCTCTGAAAAACAAAGGCTGATATTTCTTGCCAGTTACTGAAATCAGTAGCCGATTGGCACCAAGCTACCTTGGGTATCTCAGAACTTTGCAGAAACAGGAAAATACGTTTGGAGAAGAGGAATGCTTTGACTGTAGGCTTGAGCAGTGAGGTACTCAGGTTTTAGTCAGTTGTGGGACTTAAAAGGTATATATATAGGAGAAGTCTTTTAAGGGAGATAAAAGAGATACACTAGACCAGGAGTAAGTGTCCTCTCTTGGATGCTTCTGCCCAAAATTATCCTCAAGGTTTAATGTTGGAAAAGGGTTTGCTGCTATGGGCTGCCCCGAGCTTTCTCCTTTCAAAGACGTTTCCTCATCTGCTTACTTGACCAAAAGCACATTATTCTGCTACCCAAAGCCTGCCTAGATACCAGGGATTCCCTGGTGTAGGGATTTCATCCTGGAAAGGGCCTCTCATTGCTTTTCTACAAAGCTGCTGGGTGTTGCCTTCGACCATACAGTAGCACTCGCTACCAAGGGCTGTACTGATGACTAGCAGGCCCAGCTGATGTAGCTCTGGTTCCTGCTGTTTAGGAGATAAGGGGCCTTGGGGCGTCCATGTGTGCCATTAAAGGGTCTGGTGTGCAGCACCTAGGAAAACATCACACAAGTCCCTGTGTTCGTCATATGTATGAAGCTAGATTGCTTAGAAGCAGAAGATGGATTTTGTGGCTCTTGACTGTTCTACATCAGTATATTTTTACCTGTGGACAATATAAAGGTGCTCTGGAAGATTTAAGCTGAAAGAAATGTCGGAGCACATTTCTCTTCAGCCTTGGGAATCCTGCATGGGGTAGGAGAAAGCCGTTCTTTCTACTGTTCCCTTTCCTAGTGAGGAGGGAAGTTCAGAGGTAGTTAATTGATTTGGCAGCCTTAACAAGGCTTTTGATCCCACACTTTCTCTGGAAATTTGCTACTGTTGATGTGATATCAAAGGGTTTGGGTGTTGGGGTTCTTTTTTTGTTGTTGTTGTGAAGTTTGTGTAGGCTGTGGTGAGCCCTTTTGTGTCCCGCAGTGAACTGCTAGGAGCAGCCCTGGTCTTTTTGACCGTGAGACTTGATTACTATAATTCCCTCTTCGCAGGGCGTTCAGTGCAGCATCTTCCCAACTTGCAGTATGTTTAGACTGTAAGTAACCCAGTTGTTTACTAAGGAGGGCAGGAGTAGCTATCATTTTGTAGCTATACTTTGTTTTTGTGGCCTTACTTGCCTTTGTCTCTGGCATGCTCTCCATCGACTTTCTTTGCTGATCACTTGTTCAAGCCCTAAAAGTTGTCAAACCCAATGATAAAAGATTAATAGTAGGAAAGAATTTAAATCCATTTTTCATCATGAAGAAAGTATGAAAATAAGTAATGTCAGAGTAGAAACATTTTAGGTAGATTCTGGCAGCTCTCAGCCCCGTTTCAGTCTCGCAGATAACACAAGCGATGCACATCCCAAATTGGTGCTGGCAGGGCAACACAGGGAAGCTCTGGGGAGCATTAACCAAGGGGACACCAAGTGGGTTTTGTCAGTGAATAAATGTTACAAGGTGAAAGACCAAGTCAATTACTTTATTAGCTAGAGCAATTTACAATGAAACTTTGTTAGGGTTTTTTGGGTAGCTCTGTTGGGCTGTGTATTAGTACACTTTTGATTACCCCTCCTTTCTGTGCTGGAGCCATGAGAGGGCCTCTGTGGCCCAGCCTCAAACTTAGTTTTCACTCTAGCCAGGCTGTTAACTTGTTTTAATCAGATCTTTGGGGGTTTTTTACATTCTGTTGGTGTTTAATGGCGGCATTTTTTAGAAAGATGAGAAAATCCTGAGAAAGATTTCAAAATATGCCTATCTTTGTAAAATGGCCTAGTCAAGAACAGCCTATCTGATTTGTTCTTTAAATCCAAAGCACTAAATGGAGACATTCAAAAGCATTTAGCACTGGGGTAACACAGTGCTCATTGACATTCATTAGCACTGAGTCTGACTGGTAACAGATCATGTTTTATATCCTAGGAAATTTGCTGTTAAAATTAGACATAAATAGAGGTGGGGTATAATTAGTTATTCCTTCCAGATGGACTAGACTGTGCTACTCAGCCAGATGATCCCAAGCAGTGCGGTGTACAGCTGCCCTCCCCTTCCTGATCCAAGCTACCCTCTCACAGGAGCTCCCCTGGGCAACTGTCTCTGTATTGCCCTGGTCCTAGCACTGGGACCTAGCAAGGGTTTTCACATTCCTCCATCGCCTGCACAATCCCACATGTACAATGATGATTTTCTTTGTTAGCCCCAAGCAAATTTTTTAAACCTCACTGTAAGTCTAGAAGCACGCACACTCTCTTTCCTGCTATACCTTCACTCCCAGTAGAATCACTTCCAGAGCTTTAAATGCTATCCATTAACTAATTTTTATTTCTGGGGAATCACATGACTCCAGGATAGCAGGTTTAAGAGAAACGGATGGTGCAGTGAAACCATAGATGAAGTTGTGAGCATTTCCAGCTCCGTTTCTGGCCATTCTGCTCTGGGAGATGTACTACTGATCAGGCTGTGCTTAGATGGGGAGAGGCCATGTACCCCACGTGTCCTGGTCAGCTCAAGTTTGGGACATTAAGCAGCTCGTAGGTATGCGGTTGCGCCATCTAGCTAATGTCTGCGTCAGCCTGATCGAAAGCTCAGATGAATTTGTCACGAAAAGTATGTCTGTTTTTTGTTTAGTCTTTTGAACCTCTGAAACATTGAAGCTGTGCTGGCTGCCACGGATGCTGCTGTAACTCACATTCTCCTCCTTGCCTCTGCTTTTTCACTCCCACTGATCTTTCCTTGTCTTCCTTCTCTGTAAAAGAGACAGAAAGTGTTGGCAGGACCCTTGAACTCTGTTAACGAGCATAAAATAGAATTAATTTTACCTGTGTCTTAAAATACCTGTATTTAGCACCTTGATTTCACTGTGAATACTTTTATTTTTATAGTTATTTTAGAGAACTTTTTTGCCATTGTAAATATAATTATTATACATATGAAAATAAAAACTCTACTCAGCAAACAAAGGTTCATCTATGCATTTCTTTAGGCCCAGTTTTTATTTGCAGCGCTAGAAGTATTTTTAAAGTGTTTATTTAATCCAGCTATTCAGTAGTCTCCAGAGTCCAGGCTTCTGCTTTAGTGCTGAATCAATGCTTGGTCAAGCCTTAAACTTTATGGGTTTTGGCACAGTGTTGAAACAGAAGCTTTGATGCTTGAGACTGCTGCCTGCACAGAGCAAATATAAATTTTGATCAGTACAGTAAGTGTTCACCATTTAAAATGTCAGTGGCCAGCCTCTAACAATCCCCTTGCCCCAGAGCTGTCGGGCTGGGTGGTGCGCCTGGGCCGTGGGCACAGGATGGTTAAAGTCTGCAGTGCGTTCCTGGGTGCTGCCTCAGCCCCAGCCCGTGTCCCCTGTGTCGAAATAGCATTGCCGTCTGATGGCAGTTCAGGGTGAAATTACTATTTCTAAATTCCTACCGGGCAGTTATTCTTGGTTTTGCAGAGGCTGAGGGTTGACGAAGCTGCCCTCCTCCCCAGTAGCTGTGGGTCAAGGTCAGATCCGAGGAACTTTGTGCCATGAGCCAAAGCTGTAACTCCTAATGTTATTCAGGTGTGCTTCAAGTCCATTGTGGTACAAGTAAGGCTTTATCTTCTACAATCTGGGCTAATTCTAGTGGTTTTCCTGTAACATGTACCCAGATCTCATTTGGATGATGTATGTAGATAAGTCTCTGATGCAGAGGAAAGCCAAAACTTCATCCTTTCAGAGCTCCGTGGCTAAGACATATTTTTCACTTGGCAATCTCGGTGCATTCTTCAAAGTAACATACAGTGGACAAAAGCTTAATTACAAAGACCACGTTTCAGCCGCTCACCTCCAGCTCCCCGGCATGGCTCTTTGGGAGGCAGCCTGTGTGTGCCAGCTGTCCTGCCCCTGCCCTGAGCCAGCACAACTGTATGCAACAACAGCTCCATGTGCCAAGCAGAAACAGGTTGTGGACACCCACACCCTTCAGTGTACACGGGGACTGTGCGATCCTCCCTCCCCGCAACCTCGGCTTCTCTGACACACAAATTGTGGCAGACAAGGAAGCACAGTCCCATGCAGTATCCTACAATGGGGGGATTCCCACTGCCTAGCACGCAGTGATGGCTCTAATGTGCAAATTGCTCTCTCAGCTTCCCTTATACTGCAAATTCCTCCTTGTTCTTTGGGCTAGTATCTTCATCCCTTCCACCGGAGATGTGATTGCAACCTGGGCTGTAAGTCCTGCAGTGCCAATGCATGTTAACAGCATATGATGGAGCAATATTGTTTCAGTACTTTACTCCGTGACCCAAGGAATTCTGTTAATTTCTTCCCTTGTGTGTTTGTATGCAGATATGCAAAGTATATGGTGTGATTTGGTGCTGTAGAGATTTCACTGACATACAAGCACATTTTATCTTCTCCATGTGAGGGTTTTATCTCTATCTGATATTTCTCATTAATTTTTTTGTACAATTTGGAGCATGCAAGGGACCTGCCTGGGTCCCTGAGCACCTCTGGTTCGAGACCTGCTTCTTTATCTCCTTCTTGCACTTCATGCTATGGCTTCCCACCATGGCACAGCCTGTGCTGGGGGAAGAGGGTGTTGCTTCCTGGGTAATACCAAAATGCCAATGGTCATGCTAATGTAAGCCTGTGGCACCACACAGGGTTTTTTGGCACAGAGTCAGAGTCTGTGTCGCTTTGTGCTTTGGCCAGTCATTTCCAGAAGGGGCCGAAAAGGCTGTCCAGTCAGAGAGTGGAGATGGCCCCTGCTAGCTAGCAATGACTGAATGCCGCTGTGGAGAGCAAACACTTTCCTTTGTGGTGGTGTTTGATAGACAATCACACAGCCAACTACTGAGAGCTTTATTAGCATGCTTGACAGAGGCTGTGAAGTCTCAGAATTGCCCACACAGGGAAAGGACCCCGTGCGATTTCACTGGAGTGGAGCGCTGGCTTCCTTAGCACATCCCGCAGAGCAGATCTGGGACTGGGAGCGAGGGTTGCAACCAGGATGGAGAATTGACAGAGGAGCTTATCCTAATATTGCAAATTAAATCATGGTCTTCTCCCGATACGATTCCAAGACTACATTTAAAAGAGAGAAAACAAAAAAGTGAAATATGAGTTCTGGAAGCACTGTTTAGGCTCCAGATATGCACTGAGGAAAACAAAAAGGTTTTCCAACTTCATTTAACACCACCAAGAATTTATGGCCTGTCTGTAAGCCGTTAACAGGGATGTTGGGGGAGAAGAGGGGCTCCTTTCCCCCTTGTGCAATAAAGGGATCTCAGGAGAGTCTGTTGCCTTTCCTCAGCTGCACTGGCTCTCTGCACAGAGACACTGATAGATTTGGTACTCTCCTTCCTCTGCTCCCTGCCGTGTCTGTGTCGGGAGTGCTTAAGGGTGGGGACTCACCTGAATGGCAGCAAAGGCAAGCCCTGATCTTAGCAGGCACTATTTGGCACAACTATGACCCCAGTAGGTAACGATACCTGGAAACGCTCCCTGTTATTTGTTCCATGGAGCTACCCTCTGCTTTTCCTTGGAGTGGAAGAAGTCAGACAGCTGAGTAATCTGCTACAGCAGCATGTCACAGCTGGATCCAAGAAAACTTGGGCTATGCTCCGAATCCCTTGGTCACCACCAGGTGCTCCCACTTGCTGGCGGGCAGTGCACCTTTTCTCTCTGAAGTGCTGGCTGTCATGAGAGCGGTTACAAGTTTCAAAGTTTCAGAGCGTGGCTGCAGCAGTGAAGGGGGGGGGCTCAATGCATCGCACGCAGGAGCAGTTGAGGTGGCCGAGCCATGGCACGCCCGCATCTGCGTCCTGGGAAGTTGGCTGCGGATTAGTTCAGCTTTCATGCTGGTGGGAGGCTGGGCAGGGCGGGGGGCCGCAGGCAGGTGAGCTCCCTCCTCCCCTTGCCTCCGCAGCTCCCCAGAGCTTGTTGTGATCTTTCTGCCTCCTGCCCCAGGAGGAGGGGGCAGATCATAGCACCCAACACTTCCAAAGCCTTGTCATTCAGATTTAAAAAAAAAAAAAAAAAAAGTAATTGCCATCTTGGTGACAACTTCCATCTGATCTGCTTTCAGTGGAGATAACCCGTCATTTTTGTCATGCATTATGTTGTCTAAATTAGGAAACTTTAATAATGTATGCAATTTATCATAAGGCTTATGTGATAATGGCGGAAACTGACATAAAATGGAGAATTTATAATGCTGGATTAGTCTTATGTAACAATGGTGTACCTTCATAAAGAGTCCAAAGAGCAATTATTATGTGTGTTTGACTGACACCGTAAAGTCGTTAGGTCAATCGTCATTGACCAATTACTGCTTTATTGTATTTTCTTTTTATTTTTATGGTCAGGGAATGGCGTTTTTCCCACAATCAGTCCTTGAGCACAAAGACAATAACAATTAAAAGAAATATTTTAAATCTGGATTTTATCTGTACAGAGGGACCCATCCGTCACTATAAAGATCAGTTTTGCATGCAGCTGTATTTCGATCCAATAGCCCCCAAATATCCAGTTTTCCAGAATCAGAAGTTTTAATTTTAAACATTCTTCAAAAAATAAGTAGTTTGTGTTTCACAAACTTGCTCAAAATATTAGAGTTCCTTATGACCTTACACTTGTTTAAACACTGCATGTTTACAAAGATGTGTGCGTGATAAGGTTACATATGACACTGATTAGAGTCCAGATAAGAATGATTATTGTGGTCATTAGGGACAGACTTGGGCAGTATCCAATATTATCAGCCAAAAGAAATAGAGAAATGTAATACTGTGTGAAAATGCTTATTTATCCTGACAGAGTACTGACCCGCAAATAGGGTTTTGGTCTGTAATTAAGTCGACAGTATTCCTTACAGTAGCTTAGTAATTGTACCTGTCCTGAGCCTCGGCTGCCTGATCTGAAACTCAGGAGTGCGGGAGCAAACCGGCCTGTGGTTTGGGGTGAGGTGATGCGGTGACAGGCTGGGGGATGACCTTGACTTCAGTGCGGTTGAATCAATGCGCACCACCGAAGGACATGGTTTTGGATCGTGTTCAGAGCTGGGCGTACTGTGTGAAAACGAGCTTTTGACATCTAACGCAGCGTGTGTCCCCTTAATTGTGCCTGTGTGCTGTGTTGCCACCCAGGCACCCCGGGGATGCCTGGCTGAGGCTGCGCAGGTTCAGGGAGCAGCTGCGGGCAGCCCCTTGCTATGGCTTTCCCTGGGGCGGCCGGGTGCCCCGGGAAGCTCCAGGGAGAGCCAGACTGTCTGTGTATGAGTATGAGGTGCTTAGCGCAGGAGAGACCCAGTGTTGTTTGGCACCCCTAAATGAAAATAAAGCCAAGCTCAGCGTTTCTTTGCCCGGTCCTCCCCTGCACAGCTCCTAGCGCTGCCTGGAAGGGCGACTCCCCCTGCCATACTGTTCGTGCTCAGCCTTTCCCCTCTCCCATGATGCCAGCTGCTTCTTCATGGTGCCCATCCGTCCCTGGGCAGGAGCAGGCTTCCTCGAGTGTGCTGCCCTCCTTCCACCCTGTGAGGAGAAGCGGCACATGGCACCACAGCATCCTCAGGGTAAGAACGCATGGCATCACGTATACAGCTCAGCCTTGTGCTGTCTAGCAGGACCCATCAGCTGTGCTCTGCATGGCAGCAGGTAAAATACCCACCTCTCCTTTTCAAAGCCCTTCCCAACCCAATGGGGAGTGGAGTAGTTAATACGCGTATGGTGGTTGCCTCACGGCTGCTGCAGGTTTCCGCAGGCTCAGCACTAGCAGAGCTCTGAAACAGCTTTTAGGAGTGGATTTGTAAGGAGTGAGTCCATCCCCATTTGCTGGTGTGATGCAGGCAGTGGCAGCTCTCCTGGGCAAGGTGCTGAGCACCTGTGCCAGCGATCCTGCGCAGGCTGCAGCTCCCAGACAGGACTGTGACCAGGGGTCAGCATCAACTGGTGATCAGCTGAGCGGAGCTGCACGCTTCTTGGGAGATATTAGTGAGCCTGCTTTGTCCTCCCTTGTCCTCCTTTGGAACATATTTATATTTTGGGCTTGGGGTTTGCTTTCAGATCAGGAGAATTTTTTTAAAGTACGTAAGAAGCCATGTCAGGGGGATGGGGAGAGGCAGGAAGAGGGAACAAGTCATGGAAATGGAAAAAGGGCTACTGAAAAATAGTATGTTGTACAGAGGAAGTTCCTTTTTTTTTTGCTTACTTCAGTCTCGTTTTGAGTCATTCTTTTTCCCCTGTCTGGTGTACATCGAAAAATTTAATTTAGATGGGAATGGGAATTTCATTCCCAATTGGATGAAATATCGACAAGTCCCTGGTCACTACAATTAACTATAATTAAATAGTGAGAAATTCAGATTAGCTGAAGAGATCAGCCAGATCTCCAGCAACAAACCAGGTTTTTTCTCCTGTTTAGAGGTGCACCAGGCAGGCTTACAACCAAATCCATAGGTGATTTGCCCTGAAGTCATCAAGCAAGTTCTTCAGTCCTCATAGTCCAGTTTTGAAATAATTTGATTTACCTAAATGTGGAAGCAATGAGACGAACCCCATACGTCTAGAAAGACTGCAGAAAGCTGGTATCATGTGTCCCCATCTGCTTTCAGCTGACTTTCTGTGCATAACCTCTGCACAGTCTCTGGCTACAGAGGCTGGAGTAATAAGGGCATCAGACAGAGATGAAACGCCTGTCATGGCTCCTTCTGTGGGACCCTCTATCACAAGTACTGACACTGCTTACGGTGGGTGAGGAATTTCTCCTTGGCTCCAGTCCTGCTGCATCCAACCTGGGGAGTTTGACAAGCTACAGCCATCTCCTTCCACTCCTTTCCCAGTGATTTTATCCACGAGGGTGGTTTTACTAAGCCAGACTCTCCTTTCCCTCCCCCTCACTTTATTTTCTTAAGAGACTTAATCAAAGGTAATTTGAGTTCCCATTTCTCTATCAATGGTTGTATTTAAAAGGGGCTTATCTGATTTCCATCACCAATTATGGGCTCCCATTTCTTGTTTATATCCATCTCAAATCTGACAAGGTCCCTGTTTGATTTTGATAGGAAGTCAGGGCTTCATACAAAGCTAAGGAGACTCTGAAGCACATTTGTTCGGGTAAAATAATATCTCAGGAATTACTTCACTTGTACTGCATGAGGGGGGGGGGGGGGATAGGGTTGGCCCCTCCCACTTG
>NW_008795918.1:2489648-2499305 GCF_000699145.1 Aptenodytes forsteri
GGGGGGGGGGTGGAATAGGGTGGTCCCTGCCACTTCGGTTGAAAAATAAATTCTGAAGCCAAGATAGTAAATATTTCCCTGAGCCAACACGGTGGGAGGGAAATTACAGTGCCCAGGAATATTGCTATTAAGGAGACTCGAGGTCAGAGGTTAATGTAACAGGAGTTGGTCTAGCCAGAAAGGTCAGGAAAGGTTGGACTTGTAAGTACAGAGCTGTTTGATGACTTTTAACTATTTTGGGCAAGAAAAATCTCTGCCCTTGTCTTTGGGAGATAGCTGGCAAAAGTTGAGGCCTCTTAGGGAACTGGCTGCTAAAAATTGATGGGGCAAATTCATGCACCAAGTGAGGTGTCCCTGGACCATTAATGCTCTTTCAGCTTTGACACAGCAGCTTTTAACCTGCTCCAGTATTTTGCTGTGCTTGATTTTTAAAATTAATTTATTTGGAGCATATGAATCTCTAGGATGCTACTGTAGCTCACTCAGAGCCTTGGTAGCATGTACCTAAGCACATAGTGGCATTTCCCAAACCAGTTCACCTAGCACACTCTTGGAAGAGGCTGAAACCTGGAGCCGTTCCCAGCAGTGGCAGAGGGTTAGCAGGATATCATGTGTTCGGGAGGCAGTTGCCACTACGTGGAGAGCTTTGTCTTTGCTGTTTGAAAAGCTGGTGGATATTTTTATTTGGTTTTGGTTTTCTTTTTTTTAATTTATTTTTTATTTTCCATAGCATAAGGTCTGTAAAACCCTAAAAATAGGCAGGCACTTGTGATGTTTACCACAGGGTAGCTTGGTGAGGCTAACGTGAGCCTCCTTCCCCTTTGGGTTACCTCTCCAGGCCACCGTGATGCCAGCCGGGGTGTTAAGGTGGGCCACTGAAGCAGCTGCTGGCTCTTTGTATGCTGTTCCTGCTCACCAGGACTCAGGGAGCCCTGCGGGCCTGACAACCTGTCTCACAGCTGGACACACAAACTGGGCCTGAACTCGGCAGTGACCACACCAGCACAGCTTCTGGTTGGGCTAGAGCAAGGACAGGTGAGCTTATGCCTGCAATGAAAGACAGTCAGGGATTCTGCATGAAAAATGCATCTTTTCCTGGGAGACAATGAATATCAGGGTGGTTTTTCCCCTTTCCCAAGCTATGGTATTCCTCAAATCCACATGACCCCCACTGTGTGGCGAAGAGGGAGGCAGGGCACCGAAAGCTCAGCACCTCGCACAGCAGACATGCCTCTTTCTCAGAGGACATCAGCTTGGAGGTATTGTCTAATTGTTTTGACGGGTATAAAATGTGGAAGAGCTGCCCTGGAAAGCCAGTCTGTCCATGCCTTGATGTGAAAGCTTGTAGAACTCACAAAAGTTCAAAGCACCTACCACACCGCCCTTGCTGTCCTCCAAAGACTGCAGGATCCCCCTGAGATAACATGTGCAGGGGGCAACATGTGAGCTGAGGGAAGCAATTGTAGGTTGGATGCCCCATAGACTCCGGAAGATAAATTAGTACTGTTCTTAACCTCATCAAGTCTTTTGCTGGGTCTTCTATCTCTGAAGGGAGCGATGGACTAAAGCTTAATGTGCTTCGGGAAAGGTGCATATTTGCTGTGTAGTGAGGAGCTCAGTTGCCTGCAGGAGGATTCAGGAGCATGTGGAACCAGGGATCCTTCAGGAAACTTGCAGAAGGCTCCCAGCAGCGCACGGGGTATAACAGCAGCACTCAGCCAGCCGCATGCATACATGTCACTATGCAGAGCATCAGTGCAAGAGACGATGTGCTGGGATTAACTGGTGATAGGTGCAATTATGTGGCATTTTGAAATGTCAGTCGCACTGAGCCAACACCAGAAAAAAAAAGTATTCTTGGTCTGTCAGGCTGTATCTAGGTACCCTGTGGCTCTTTGCTGTCTCTTTGGGGTGGTTGAGTATTTCTTGCTCAAAAAAAAAAAAAAATCTCGCAGTCTGTTTTCTGACTGAAGTGATTTCTTTTCTTGTGCGGAGAACCCTGAACTGAATAAAAGCTAGTGAGAAATGAGGTTCATCCCAGCAAACCCTGCAAGCTTGCACTGTCGTAAGCGCTGAAGTATTTCAGAGGCAAGTTCCTCTGAAAATGGGTGATATGCATGTTTTGACACTCCTGTTATTTCTCTTTTGGGGGTAATGTCATGCCTCTTTCTCAGAGGACATCAGCTTGGAGGTATGTCTAATTGTTTTGACGGGTATAAAATGTGGAAGAGCTGCCCTGGAAAGCCAGTCTGCCCATGCCTTGATGTGAAAGCTTGTAGAACTCACGAAAGTTCAGTATTAATCGCAATAACTGGTTGCAGACTCTTAATTCCTGTTGGCACCTGTGTCTCATTACGAAAGGAGAAGCCCCTCCACTGGAGCTTTTCGATGCTCTATTGCTGATTGCTTCTCTACAGTGATACATACTTTCTCGATGCAGCGGCAACATCACACGTAACATGGGGTTAGCGTTGTTCCACATTTTCCTCTCTCTTCCTACGAGTTGCACATTGGCCCCATTCCATTCTGCCTACTATCAAAAAACTCAGCATACTGGGTTTACTGTGTGCAGCACGCATGTTGGTAGTCTCCTCCTTTTCTTGCAGCAGCGTGCCTACTTCAGCTTTACAATGAAGGGTCTGTACAACACACAGCAGGATAATCGGACTGATATTGGCAGGGCATCTCATCAGTGCCAAGCCAATTAAACCATTAAACCTGATAGAGTAAGCTTGATTGCCACTGGCTGTCTGAGGTCCTCACCAAATATGCTCCCGAGAAGGAGGATATGAACAGAATGTGCAGAAGGGGGCCCTGCAGGAGGAGCTGGGAAGCTTTGACATCCATGCTTTTGAGTAATTACATCGGTTTGGACCGTAATGCAGAAAAGATTTTTTTAGTGCGCGCATTAGAAAACAACTCAAATTCTTTATTATATGAGGTTAAGTGATTTCATCCCAGATAAAACTTAAGACCAGCAAAAATCCTAATGCTTGATTGCTCTTGAGGTAATATTTCAAGACTTGAATCATTCTGTTTTAAAATACCTCAAGTTTACAATGATAAATCTACGAAGCACTAAAAATCCTACTCAATCAACTCTGGTTCTTGAAATGGCATCTGCCTTTGAGCTATAAAAATAACAGATGATTTTTTGATAGCTTATCAGTTAACAGACTGCTTAGTTAGGATAGCACATTTTTATGCTAATCTTAGGGCTGTGATGAGCGAGCGAGCGAAAGAAAATCTATAGTATTATTTTGTATCTACTTTAAGTTCAGCCTAGCTTTTGGAAAAGATCTGTCCTCTTCTAGGAATTGCCAGCCACACGGGGGTTTCAACACTCATCTGAATGGAGGTGGAATTGATTTAAACATGTTAAAGTGGTAATATATGTGGCTGTTTAATGGTGTCTCTTCTGCAACACAGAGCAGACACATGAGGCAAGTGAAACAGGCGCTGAGTGCTTCCCAGCATGGCTGCCGAAGCGTCTCCCTCAGCCCAGGAGAACAGGCAGCATCGCTGCCTCACCAAGGTTTCGGGTGCCCTCATCTCTGAGAGTTAGTGAGGCAGAGGGCAGAAGCAGAGATTTGCCAAGCCCACAGTCCTGCTCTCTGCCCTCGGTCCTGCTCCTCTGCGTGTCCTCTGAGAGAGGTGGGAGGAGGCATGCAGTCTGCGCTAGTGGGATGCTTTTGGGGAAGGAAGCAGAGGGGATGGCACAATGGGGAAGCACCCGGGCTTTTCTGTTTGACATGTCAGATGTGCATGCTGTGGTCTTGTTGTGGGTTTGCAATGGAGAAAAGGTTCCTTCTGTTTATCCAATTTCTTGATTCCTTAAGACTGGGATTAGTCTGGCAAAAAATTATATTGCGACAAATTTTGCTGGCATGGGTTAGAAGTGATGGTGTTTCAGTGGCCAGGCAGGGACAGGATTTGAATCCTCTTTTTGTTCACTCTCAAGAATTCTCACGTTCTTTATACAGAAATGATACTAACTTGGTTTGGTATCCACTACCAGTTCCTCTGGGAGATGAAGTGACAACCTAGATGGACCTTGATTTGACCTACAGTGTAATTTTTGCATTCTTGTGTCTTTGATCTCTCATTTTTGACGTATTCTTCTTCCAATTTCTGTTTTATGAAAAGCTTGGGTGGTTTTTTTAATAATAAATTGAATCCACATTCAGACCTGATTTTCCTTGAATTCAAGGTGGGCAGGGGAAAGGTAATAGGTGGCTTGAATCTAATGCTCCTTACTGAGATTTTTTCCTACCCAATTCTGTATCTCTGGAGAGTAGAAGACTATTTTAACTGAAAATCAGTATGAGCATTAAAAAAATGTCCCATACAGTCAACTTTCCTTATGTCTGTTCTCTGCTATGCTGACCATGACTTCTTTCTCTTTTGTCTCATGAAAAATTATTTTAAAACTGTATAAAAGTGTCTCATGAAGCATGAGAGCTGCCCATGGAGGTAAAGCTGATTCCTTTTCTCTGACACAAACACGCCACCACCAGTCAGTCTCCTTGATCTCTCTGAAAGGGACAAGCGGAAAGTTAAGACTAAATGAGGAGGCATATGAAATCTTTGTCTGCAGTTGGTTCAGCCAGTGATTTGTACTTTAGAGCTGGGGTAAGACAAAGTGGCACTCAGACCTAAAGTGGCCAGTAGCAACAGTTTGTTCTTGGTCAAGTTGTCCTGACAGATCCAGAGAGGAATTTTGTCACCCATGTGCTAAAGTGGGTTCTTTGGCTCTGGATTTGATCCAAAGGCAAAACTGTAGAGGATACCTGGAGATAAAAACTGAAACCTGAAGATATGCAAGGCTGTTAATTAGTATGCGTAGACCACAAAATTAGGGATTTTTCCCCTTTTGAGTCAAAGCCAGAGAGGCATACTTGGTCCCCCAAGCTTGAGCGCATGCAGGAAGGAAAAAGGAACGAGACTGGCTGCGGCCTTCCATCCAGTTTGGAGGCTTCCTCAGGCTCTGAGCTCCCTGCCCAAGAGCGGCTCCTGTTTTCCCTTCAGACATGCCACTTGGCTCCGAGCATGGGAAGGAGGAGAGATGGTGTCTGCCTTGGTCTGCTGCAGATCTTTGTTCTGAGGAAATCATCCAAGGTGCATTTGTAGGGGAGCAAGCCAACCCCTTCCTCCTTTATCCACCTGAGTAGGTTGGAGTTTGTACACGCAGTGTCTGAAATGCAGAATGATTTGAATCTGTGCTTCCATGGGCTTGCTTCTCTTAAACTTGCCTATTTCTTTGCAGGAAAGTTTTGTTGAAGACTACCTTACAGAGAGAGCATCCTTATCAGTGACACAAAATTGTTAACAAGATTCCATGTAGTCAAAATCGGCAAACAGTGCTGTGCTCCCACAGACCCCCAAAATCTGGGTAGGAGCATAAAAAGAAAATATGCTTCCTGTGACTCTTCTAGATTTTTATGCTCTTAGGTTAAGCCAAAAGCCTGAAGAGATCAACCTTTCATTTGACTGCATCTTCATCCAGACATACTTACCAGATAAAAATACTACTAAGAATAGGAGAGAGAAAGTTAAATGACTTTTTCCCTCTATAAACCAAAGTTCTGATGAATTTGGAGCTCATGGTTGGATGAGGCGGGGAAAAGGTTTCCTTCAGTAGTCCAGTCGCCGTGCTGGCTAACTTGCTAGTGGATTTCCATCCAGGCTAATCCTATTCCTCTGCTCTTCTGCACGTTGCCTATTGCTTGATGCAGCACTACAATGACAGATTGGCTCAGCTGTATGCTCCCATCCTCTCTGCTTCCAGAGCAAGGTGCTCCCTTACTTAAACACACAGAAATTTACTTGGCCCTCTCTAACAACAAGAGGACCTTGAGAAGGATGAAATTTTAAAAGACCCTGCTCTTTAAAAGCAGTTGCTCAATGGAGCGTGAAAAAGAGTGATAGAAAATCTTCATTTAAAACTGCAAACTCTGAAAGTGCTCAATCGGATAGAAGCTGAAGACAGAGGAAAGAGTTTCTTCATTTTTATTTCTGGAAGGAAGTCAGTCACTCAGGTTTCAAAATGCCTATAATATGAGTCTGCGTGGCAGAGACAAGTGCTCTCATTAAAAGGAATTCACTACAAGAGTGTACAGAACTTTATATAGATTTCATTAAATCTAATGCTGAAAATTTAAGATAGCAAATAACGAGGCTTTAATTAGGCTGATGGGAATGAAAGCTCTTGGAGAGACTGGATTAAGACTAAATGCAAAGTAGCAGTACCTGCTAGAGAGAGCTGAGCTAAATATCATGATTCAGGGCTTGTGGTGACTTTGTCACATGTGGCTTGTTGGTTACTTGAGCTAGGTAAGTAAAACGCATGCTAGTCTAAGTTGTCCTCACAAGGTTTCCTGGCATGGTTAGACCTAGACATTTTACGATTGCTGTATGTCATTCTGGTTTATAATTTCCTTCTTTCTAATGGTTCTTTGGCTTAATTTCCGCCCCCCCCCCCGACTGTGCGATATTGTGCAAAAGAGGCTGTGTGGGCTTGGTTTTTGTGCATGTGTGAGTGAGAGGAAAGAGAGAAGCATAACAGTGACTGATTCGGGTCCTACTTCTGCCATGCACAAAGCTCTGGTGTTTACTCACAATCCTGCTGCAGGCATGGTCTGAGGCATTGGTTGGGGTTGTGATCTCCACCTAGCTCAGCTTTTTCAACCAAGTTCATTTAATTGGGTGCAAATTCTCTCTGTGGGTGCGAGAGGTGTGGGAATTAGATCAGCTTACAGGAGGCTACGGATGAGCGTGGACAAGGAGAAGAGAACTGCTCTCCTCTTCATTCTGTGCCGGGTGTGTGAAAAACATCCCGGGGAAGGAGGGCAGCCCAACCGCTGTCACCTGTCCTGGGCTTTTCCCAGCACCCTCAGCCAAACTATTTTGACTGATGGTGTTTTGGGAAGCATCAGTGGGTGGGAAGGAGGAGAGGTGGGAAGGTGTGGAAATCGTTCCTGACCAAAAACTCTCAGCACCTGGAAAATTCAGCTTTTTTTCCCTTCCCTTCTTTGCTGGCTGGGTGCACATGTCCTCCCCTCAGTGGTCAGAGCAGATCCCCGTCACCGCTGTTCAGAAGGCTCTCGGGTGCTGTTCCTATTCAGTGCAGAGGCTGGGCAATTTCTGCTCTCATTTTGGCAAATACTTAATTCACTGACAAAAGATGTTTCAGAAGGCCTGAAATTGCTCACAGATTTCACTCGAATTTCCTGACTGGATTCAGTTTTGAAAAATGATGGGATAATGTTCACAGGATTGAACAGAAAATCCAGTTTGGATTCCTACCTCCCTTGCCTCCTCCTTGTTTAGGGGACTCCCCTTAGGGACAGACAATATTCCCATTTATGCAAAGAGAATGTGAATGCTCAGGCCACCGCCCAAAGATGGGCGTTCATTTTAGCATGAATGGCTTTTAGTTTTTTTCCTATTAAAACCCTTCCATTTTCTGTGGCTTAGATCTTAATTATGTCAGGCAGATTAATTTTAAATGTGCAAGACTTAAATTGTTAGAGCAGCATCCTGAGCCCCGGCCTCTTGCCTGCCTGGAAAGTGCTCCATGCTCTGTGGTACGGGACACCTAGAGTGGATGTTTCTGTCTTTCCCATGCTGAAATTATCCTCTTCATATATAAAATTTACTTTCACCTCAAATACATATCAAGGATGATGGTAAAGTTATTACTGGGTGATAAGTCATTCTCCTCTCTTTTGCTCCAGTAAATATTGAAGTATTTTATAGAAAGCAGAACAAGTCCAAAAGGATTGAGCACCAGCAGCATGTCTGGGATACCCATATCTTCTTAGTTAGGAAATATCCCTGGGACTTCACCTCTGCGGAGGAAGACGGGCTCCCCTTGGATATCGCTCACCCTCACAGCAATCCATGAATTGGTACCTTAGAAAAATTAAAAATTAAATGTTTTCGGAGGCTTTTTTTGGCACAGTAAGCAAAGCTTAAGAAAATGACTTCCACATCAATGTGATTATTTTTTGCTTTTTTTTTCTGGTGTTGTAAGTCGAGCCACAGAGCTGATAAATGTGTTATTTGTGTGGTGCTATTCAAAGCCTTGTGATTTTGGGGCCAGGCCATGGCCGTGGTATTTAGCCTGGATGTCAAGGTGTGGATCACACCGAGGTGATTGCCAAATGCTTTGCACTGAGACATTTTGAGAGCAACGACATTTCACTCTGCAGAAAGGCAAGAAAACAAGCCATTCCCCTCTCCCCCTGCTGCAACGGTTTTTATTTTACACCACCAAGAGATGACATACAATTTGATGAAATTCATCCCTTTTTTTTTTTATACCCACTTGAACTACTATATAAATATTAATAGCTAAACACATTGCAAACAGGTGGGACCCGTTCTGCCT
Organism: Aptenodytes forsteri; assembly: GCF_000699145.1. NCBI lineage: Eukaryota > Metazoa > Chordata > Aves > Sphenisciformes > Spheniscidae > Aptenodytes > Aptenodytes forsteri. Next base: position 2,498,041 of record NW_008795918.1, read on the forward strand.
CTGGAGAGCTGCCACCGCTAAGTGATATCTCAGATGGGGTGACAGAACTTTCCCATGTGGGCGCTGTCTCTTCCTGCCAGCCCCTCGGACACGCCTGGAGCTGAGAGCTCTTTGTTTTTTTGGTTTTTTTTTTCTTTTTATGGTATCGCTATAACAGTTTTTCTTGGTCTTTTAACAGCTCATTCAGAAGGGGAAGGACAGGGAATTAAAAGGCCTTTTTTTATTACCTTTTCTAGTTAGTGGGGTATTTCAAGGGGGCTTTGTTCCCGATTACAACAACGGAACCCCCGTTTTGTGTCTGAGGGCAGCGTCTCCAAAACAGTAAGAAAGAAGTGTTCATCTGTGGGCTGTATGTTAAATTCCGCTTTCTACCACCTTGCCTGTTCCTCTAACCAGCTTTGCAGGTACTGTACAGGGAGCGGTTGTGAGGATCTACCCTGTGTGTGCAGCTGCGCAAGCAATGACTACATCTGTGATTTGTTCCAATGCCCATGAAAGCTGGGCTCTTTTGGGCAGGACTTTGGGCAGCAAAGGGAAAGGGGTGGTTAGAAGAAGCAGCAGGTCTGGAATGAAGCCTGAGAGGTGATAGGGGATAGCGTGTACACGGGGAATGCATGGATTACCCAGTTACTCTTACTTATATGATTATTTCCTCCACCCCTTCCTGATTATAGCATTCATCCCTCCTTCACTGTAAAATCTTAAAAAAGAAATAATGTGTAGAGTTATTTGTCACAGGCCATGTTGGGGGTCAGCAGGCTGCGGTGGCTGCCTCCAACCTGCTCATGCTGTTGGAGGTATCCGCTGCTGCCTTCCCGGGACGTGCAGAGCTTTCTTTTTTTCACTGAGGATGCGGTGGCCTTTTTCCTGAGCAAAACCATGAGCGGAGTTTAAAGGGGTTGTTTGGGTTTGGGGGTTTTTTTGTTCAAAACGGTGTTTCAACAGAAGCCATCATCATATTTTGACTTTCAAACAATCACAAATCCAAAAATGTTGGGTTGTTTGAAAAACAAATTTTTACCTAAAATATTTTTTTATTAAAAATATACTATGTTCTTCACACCATTTACTTCTTTCCTATTAGAACTAGAGAGACGTTATGTAGCCCCAGCTGAATTTGGGAGTCTGGGAATCTGGGACTTGCAGGATACATTGTACTCAGAATAGTTTCAAGTGAGATATTTCAATAATTTTTAATTTCTCTTTTCGTAAGAATCCAGAACAGAAGAGAATGGTTTTTTGGTTGGTGGTGGGTTTTTGTTGTC
>NW_008795918.1:2499343-2502869 GCF_000699145.1 Aptenodytes forsteri
CCCCCCCCAAGCCTTTAGAAAAACTAAAGATTCAAATTTTCCCCAGGGGCAAGAATAGAAATATTACTGATGTGCCACTTGCTTGGTGGCACTGTGGAGGGAACAGTACAGGCATGAATCAGGGACGGCTGGCAAAGTCACTTTCCAATATGTGCAAATAAAAATGCAGACCACATATTACATCTGGGGTCTGAAGATTTACCAAGCTGCCATAAGGCCATAAGTTTGGTTGTTTGCAGTTTTTGGTTTTTTGAACCATCTAAACAGGCTGCATGAAATGATGCCTCCATTTTTTTATTAATACATTTTTAAAACTGATTCTAGCTGAGGAGACTCCAGCATTCCTATTTAATGTTCTGATTAATGAGCATAAACAATGCTTTTAAGATATTTTTTACCTGTGTATAATCAAGCCATCTAGCCACCAGTAACTGCAAATATCACAGATTTCAATGGTCTCTTTGGGACTTTTAATCTGTTTGCTTTTATAAAGGAGGTGATTTTATTTTTACATTAAGGAAGCATTAACATCATTAAATGGGCTCCCACTTTATGATAACTGCAAATGTCACATTGATCCAGAAAGATAAGAAAATGTGCTCGTCTTTGGAACAATATCCAAGGCAAGAGCAGGCAACCCACACTATTTGCATTAAAAAACAAATTGTATAAATGCAGAAGATTGATGTGCCATCTGTTCATGTCCTTCACTTTTCTGGCTCTTCTGTGTTGAGATATTTTTATGGAATAGTTACGTTTATTATTTTGAAAATGACTCACAGGTTAAAAAAGTTTACGATGGGCAATATAAGTTGAAGATACTCGTTTACAGTATCTCAGGTATAAAAACTGGCATTAAAATTGACTTCCATGCTCACAAACAAACTACAGTATTCTGCAGTCTGTATTACCTAGATCCTGGGATCAGAGTAAAAGACTTTACCACAACACTAGCAGTTTATGAGGTGGATCCAAAATATCTAACTTGTACATTGTACTTCTCAAGTAACAGAAAGGCGTTCAAGAAAGTATAGTGTCTTGAAGAAGCTACTGGCTGTGCTCTGCAACAAGAAGGTAAATAAGGGGTGGAGCTCATTTAAGGTCAGGCTGTATGTTTTCAGTGAAACACTGGTGTTAGCTGGCATGGATGTGGTGAGCAGAATGCTGAATTGTCAGAATTTTTATAAGAATGCTAAGCCCAAATCTCAGGCAGCAACTGCTGATAAAACCTGCAAGCTCCAGAAAGATACCATGAAGGAAACCTGCGTGCCCTGCCACAATCTCTCGCTATCGCTTTCATACCCCTCCTGCTTGCCACACCAAGCCTCCCGTTGCCTGGAGTAATGCCCATTGACACAGTCCTCTGCAGTACCAGTTTATTTTGTTTCCTACCAAACTACAGTTGGAAATGATCCTCGTCCCCAAGTCCTCCTGAGCTGAGGGTAGGATGGCGGAAGGGCAGGGGAAGGCAGAAGCGTCGCTCTGTCGCCTGAAGGCTGGGAGCAGGAACACGGGAGCTGCCGCGGGTGGCACAGCACATGGGGTGAAGGAGACTGGGGATCCCAAGGACAAGCAACAGCTGAGAGAGAGGGAGGGAGAGGACCCAGCTGCAGGGACTGTTGAAAGCATCAGGTCTCCATATCTCCTGATAATGGAGCCCATACAAACCTTCAGAACAGCAGGCAGGAAATGGTGGCTGGGAGAAGTGGACTGATGCCGTTACACAGGGTCAGAGAAACCACCAGCAAGGCACTCCACTTCTAGCAGAAGGAACGTGAGCAGAGAGGAGAGGATTTAATGTCATTAAATCCATCACATTGCACATCTCCAAACATGAACTTTATGGGGAAGGGTTTTGACATTCCTCATTATTCAAGTAGTCATTTTTGTTCTTACTATTATTTTGCCAGTGCCCCACTTCTTCTTGGGTCACTGCTGGTCTGAGGCAAGTAGAGTGCACAAGTGACTGCAAAATACTGCAGTAGATGTTACAAATGTTCATGTGTATCAAGAGAAGTCCTTGTTTATCTGCATTAAATCACTGAAGACAATTGAAAGAAGGAATGTCCACCCAAAAGTTGAGACGAACAATAATTAAAAGGTATCTCAGCTCCCGTATCAGAATTTCCCAATATACTTTTGTTACAGAAATGGATTAAGATACTGTCCTGTAAATCATGTAAATGAATTTCTGAAAGAGGATGAAAACAACTGCTTCAGATTTAGTTACATTATTTTGTCTCAGACTGCTTGCATGTCACCAAGGGACAACATGGCTTTGATTTCCTTTATGAGAAATGCTTTCTGTCCCCAGCTCTTTGCTACTTTACCTCAGAGAGACAAAACTACGTGTGGCCCTCTGTGCCCCTTGCAGAGTTGTGATGGGGACTGTGCCTGACTCAGACTCAGACCTGGCTCTGTAAATGAAGATAAAAGCCCTGGGAATGTCTGCACCAGGTTGCTGCTCACAGTAGGAAAAGGATACAAATGGGGCAGGAGGACATGATCCTGGCCCAGCCTCTGGCGCTGCGTGGCTCAGAGACTTCCTGAATGGGGAGGGTGTCCTGAGTTAACAGAACTGTCTGACAGCTTTTTGAACCCATTTAACTTTTAACTTCCACGGCATCCCACAGCGAGGAGTTCCCAGTTTAGCTATGCTTTGTGTGCAGACATATTGTAGCTGCTTTGCCTGCTTGGACCCTGCCACCCATTTGGTATTTCTATATGTTTATCAATTGCTGATAATCTGATAGTCATTAGTGGGAGCCGACTTAGTATCAGAAAAACGTTATGAGTTAGACTTGAATTTTTTAAACCCAACTGAAAATATTGTGTTGGCATTGGAGTTGTGCTTGATAGCTCCAGCTGAAATGAAGATATTGTCCTACAGCCTGCATTGGCTGGAGCCTGGAGTTTCGTGGTCTTTTCTGAGAGTCACGGAGGATGAAACTAAGAAGAACAAATCTATTTTTGATCAGCATAAATCACTAATAAACAAGCCTGCATCTTATCTACTGAACTTATTTCAGTATTGGCCAGTTGAAATACTTGAATATCATTTCAGTGCAATACCAAGACAAACTAAAAGTATCTCAGCCCAGAGGTGTGCAGTCAAAACATGGCAAAGCAGGAAACAGGAGCACAGGCAAAATAAGTGGTTGAATGTGCCCAGAAATAAAGTGAAGAGCTAAGGACCCATACTCAGCATAGTTTTATAACCTGTGTTCAGAGCCTGGCTCATCATGCCACCTAATCATACCCATGGGACAGGACTTGGTGAGTGCAAAGTGCTTCCTGTCTTTTCAAGGTGTCTGCACTACTCTTTAAGCCAGACAGGTTTGCCGCTGCCTCAGAAAATGCTGCATTTTCACCTAACAGTCAAGTCACATAAATCCCACACTAGCTGTGATTCTGACAGTTATGTTATATGACTACATTATGTTATATGTTATATGACAGTTATGTTATATGGTGGGAGTGTTGATCTGCTTGAGGGTAGGAAGGCTCTGCAGAGGAACCTGGACAG
>NW_008795918.1:2502923-2569172 GCF_000699145.1 Aptenodytes forsteri
GGTGTTGGTCGCCAGCCGGCTGAACATGAGCCGGCAGTGTGCCCAGGTGGCCAAGAAGGCCAATGGCATCCTGGCCTGTATCAGAAATAGTGTGGCCAGCAGGAGTAGGGAAGAGATTGTCCTCCTGTACTCGGCACTGGTGAGGTCGCACCTTGAATACTGCGTTGTTTTGGGCCCCTCACTACAAGAAGGACATTGAGGTGCTGGAGCGTGTCCAGAGAAGAGCAACAAAGCTGGTGAAGGGTCTAGGGAACAAGTCTTAGGAGGAGCGGCTGAGGGAACTGGGGCTGTTTAGCCTGGAGAAAAGGAGGCTGAGGGGAGACCTCATCGCTCTCTACAACTACCTGAAAGGAGGTTGTAGTGAGGTGGGTGTCAGTCTCTTCTCCCATTTTTCTGTGCTCCCTCTCTCTGGGCTTGCTTTTGTCTTTCACTCAAGATTTACAGTGTAAACAGTCCGAAACAAGGACAAGCTGCTGTGATGTTTCCTGGTGCAGACACCAGCAAACTGACCTGGGTCTTGACTTGTAGCTGAAGCTCCTAGAGCTGCTACTTCAGTTCAAGACCTCCCAAGTGATAGGACAAGAGGAAATGTCCTCAAGTTGCGCCAGGGGAGGTTTAGATTGGATAGTAGGAAAAAATTATTTACCAAAAGGGTTGTCAAGCATTGGAACAGGCTGCCCAGGGAAGTGGTTGAGTCACCATCCCTGGAGGTATTTAAAAGACATGTAGATGTGGTGTGTAGGGACATGGTTTAGTGGTGGACTTGGCAGGGCTAGGTTAATGCTTGGACTTGACGATCTTAAAGGTCTTTTCCAACCTAAACTAGTCTACGATTCTATGATGGTTGTTTGAGTTTTTGCCTGTTTGTGTTGATTAGTGTAACTTCTGTCATGTAGCCGTACATGGGACCATGGCTGGTGAGTCAGGTCTAAATGAGTACTGGATAGGCATTTTGGTTTGCAGACTTTTTGGTTCCATAGTGGATCTTAAAGTCCTTATTGCTGAGTAACACTCCAGTCTGTCTCACAAAAATGAGCTACAGAAATGGAAGATGGAGCAAAAGAAACCACACTAATTCAGAACAAAGCAGATTTTAGTTTTGCTATTGGAATACCTTTTGTCTTCTGAAAATCTTTTCTAGGAATGCCCATCTAAAAACTTGAGTAAATGAAATTGTGTATTAAACAAGGGAATATACAGCACACCTGGGACCTAGAAATGACACATTTTTTTCTTAAGTAGGTAAGCCCTGTCCTTAAAATTTTACATATCGTCCTTTAATAAAGAAGCTTGCTTTTAAACTGGAGAATACAGAAGTCCATCTTTCTCTTTAGACAATTTGATGTTGATGCTCTCAGGTCTACTGTCAGGAGGGTCATACAATTATCTCTCAGATTGAAGGACCTTTTCAAATAACTTGTGTGCTGAATAAGTTCACCTTGAAATTGACCCAGCATTTACTTTTCTCTTTGAGAGGGAGGCCAGCTTTCATGGAGTCTGCATGTCTTAGACTTTTCAAACAATCTTTATCACGTTGCTCCAGCTAACTATCTGCACAAAGTGAATCCTACCCTACAGATCAGTATGCTGTACAGCTAAAAAGAAAATAACATTAAAAAGCTCCAGATGTTTCAACTGATCAAATGAAAGAAAGAGAAGAGCTCAGCACTGTACACATCAATCTTCACTCATTTTTCTGTGCTCCCTCTCTCTGGGCTTGTTTTTGTCTTTCACTCAAGATTTACAGTGTAAACAGTCCAAAGCAAGGACAAGCTGCTGTGATGTTTTCTGGTGCAGACACCAGCAAACTGACCTGGGTCTTGACTTGCAGCTGAAGCTCCTAGAGCTGCTACTTAAGTTCAAACAAGGGCTATTAATTCCAGGTGCTCCAAAACCAGTTCTGGAACATCATGATAAAATGAGGAGTGTCCTATTAAGGAAAGGTTTATTGCTATTATCTGTAATCTAAATTGCCACCCTCGATTACTTGAACCTTTCCTGTTTTGATGGAATGGATGACTTGATTTTCATCTGAGCCTTCTGTAAACCCAGGAGTCACCGGTGCTAGCAAAACCAAAAAGCATGTATTTGTTATGGAATGAAAGCAGTGACCCAGGTTCTGTGCAAGTTCATCCTGGTTTGAGATGGACACTACGTGAATGTAGCAGAGTAGGACTGCCCACAGTCAACACCATTCAGGCTGCAACCAGAGTGAATAGCTGCAGGTGGCAAGGCTGATACCTTCTGATGTGCTCAAGGCATTTGGGTACCTACCTCCTCTTTGGTTTCAGTGGGATTAGAGCACCTGACTCTTTAAATTGTTTTGTGCATCCCCACTGACAAAAGCCACACCAGGAAATTACAGAAAATTAACAAAAACCCAGATAAACAACTGAAGCTATTGACCATTTTGTAGGCTATCCCCTGCATCCTTGTAAAACGCTCTGTGGTTGACTGTGCATCTTGCCAGATGTCAGATAGAAAGCCCATGACAGATTGCAGATAGTTTTACCCAAAGATTGTCAGTGTAAATTTCACACTTCTTCAGGAATTTTGGGGGAAAGAAGCATCTACTTCTGTGCCTGCGGCAGCAGGAGAACAGGACATTGTACGGTAATTTGGGAGCCTGATTTCATGCAAGGCTGAATTCCCAGGTTAGTTTGGTCAACTATCCCTTTTATTCTCTGCCTTGGCTTCTGTGCCTGTAGAAAGGTTGTGCTTATACTGATCTGAGTTGTGAAATGCTTAGCTTTTTATATCACTGACTGCTATTGTTATAACTCATAGCTCAGTTGTGTATGTTTTGTTCCCTTTCCCTTTCCAAAACCTGCTTGAAAGTTATCCTCAGTATGTCCCTGGCAGCAGCACCATGGCTGTATGGAATTGCATCTGAGCATTTGTTGGTGTGATCTGCACGCCCTTCTGCACATGTGCTCCTCATAGCTACCAAAGGTGTGACAGCGCAGCTCAGGACTAGGCAGGGAGGACTTGGGCCTTGCTACTTTATGTGTAAAAAGATGCAGACAGGAAAAGAGAGATTTATATCTCTCTGAGAATGGCTTGAATTGCCACTCAGCAGCTTTGGTGGATGACCTTCACACCAGGGAAGAGGCTGGTCTATACTGAGTGCATTTTACTCCTGTTCATAGAAAAACCACATAATGTTTTAGCTGCATTTTGTCACAAAAAATGGGTTCCAGAAAGAGAGAGGCCACTAAACTAGCTGCCTTAGAGAGGAGGAAAGGGGGGAAATTCAGCACTGGTTTATATATTTGTCTGTGGGAAACCTCTAGAGCTTTGCTTTTTGAGATGGCCAGGGTGTGGTGGTACAGTTTTTTTGTAATGGAAACCATTATTTACGCGACACTTAGACCACAATGCTCATTTCACTCATTAACTCAGCAACATTAAGACTGCTCTCCAGACAATGGGAGTTAGATATTCAGCGTATTGTTATTACCATTCCTATGCCATTTATGCAATGGAAGATGTTTGCATATTACATTTGTCACAGACAAGTATGGGGTATCAGATGTAGTGGTATTATTTTAAAATAGAACTGGAAAATGCAACTAAATATGCTCAGCTGCAGAATGCTTTGGATTTTCTAAACTGAAAATTCCCATAATCTTATAAGAATGTGGTGCAATGTGAAAGTTAATGGCTCAGGGGACTGGTGAAGGGAAACAAGGTTTCTTAACTCTTGATAAATAACACAAATCAAACCCAGCTTGATCATGTCTGAAAGTCACTATTATTCTCAGATTTACTTGTATTTTGTTTTGTTTTGGTTGTGGTTGGACTATATGAATTTATGATCCAGTTTCCCAAATAAAAAGGTGACTCATTCTGATTTAAAAAAGAAATAAGAGTTGAAACTGAAGAGCAAACATTTTTTATGTACTAACACAAAATGAGGGCTTGCTCACCCCCCATCTTGGAATTAATACTTCTAAAGGTATCCTCGCCAGGGGAAATCTTTCTGCCCTCCAGGATGAAGTGGCTGGGCTGGAAGTCAAGTCTGTACTCATTTGCAACTTGGGTGTGTTCACAAAAGGTTTACTGCACCTTTAGCATGAGATGGAGTATTGCTAACCTGTGGGGAATAGCTCAATGGGAACCTGGAGGGATGGGAAGTGGCGGGTGAGCGATCCCCGCTTGCTCTACATCATCATAGCAGAAACTGAGCTACTTCAGCCCTAGGGCCACATTGTGCTTCAAGGGGGTAGATTTTGAGAAATTGTATGTTCTATGGTTTAATGAAGAGGATGGTGAATTTAAGAAGATCTGAGGAGGAGCAGTGGAAGGGTATGTAAAAATCCTCAAGTCTGGAAATGGAGCAGGTAATGCTAAAAGACAGTACAGTTGAGGTAATATATACTGCAATTTGGTTCTGCTATGTAAAATAAGCTTTTGATTTATGGAGTGTCAAAAATGTAGATTTCTACGCCTTTCACGATGAATTTTTTTGGCAAATTTTTGGATGAAAATGATTATGGGAAAAATGTTCAGAATATAATTATGGCTTTGCTGAAGAATTGAGGGCTCTTTAAAGATGCTTTCTGCTTGTATCTGCCATTGCTGCTGTCAGAGTGCCTCGCTGAACTACTGGGTGGCCCCAGCTGTTCTGTATATTTTACCCCCACCCCTCCCCCAGGGAGTAAAAGCACAGTTTGGCCCAATACTTGATAGAAATGAATTGATTCCACTGCAGACTCCATGCAGTACATGCTGAGATGATTAAATAAGGACTATAAACTGTTGTAATAAAATATCATGATTTGAAGTAGGGCTAATCATCTTCATTTTGTGGTAGGACAGCACCTATGGGGTCCTGGCCCGTAACACCAATAAAAATGATAATACAGAACACCCTTCATGCGCCTTTGCTTCTTTTGGGAGGCAAAGTCCAGCTGAAAGCATTTTGAATGCTGGTTATTTGAATGAAAGTATTTTTATTTCTAGCTTCTGCAATTAGAACAGTGAAATTTGAGTGGGAACATTTTTCTACCAGAGAAAAGTTTAGCCTACAATTTAGTCTCAATTTATTTGGTTAGAAGAGCTGAACAACAAGACTTTGGGGGCATCCACTGGTTAGTAACCTCATGGTGAACCGTTTGCGGTGCATCTATTTTTTTAGCACTTGGCATCCCTCTCGTAAATATACTGTGGACCCCCTCAGAGGACTTGCTGTTGCCTCCTCTGTTTTGGACACGAAGGGAGGAGGAACCTCACCCCGTTCATGAAACCGATGCCAGCCTCACCCGAAGGCCCCATGCCTGTCGTTCCCTCTGAGGACCTGGGTTTGGTATTGGTGTGTCTCTGAGCACCAGGTGAATCCCTTCTTTTCAAATCTGACCTTTCTTACTGTTTGAGTATTGCGTACCCTTCATTATTAACAACAGTCCATTTAAAACAGCCAATTCTCTGTTGTCAGGAATTTGTCTGTAGTTTTCACAGAGCCCAAGGATGAATTAATATGAACCATAAATGCATTAAGGTTTGCATGCTTAGCTCTTCCTGGAGGCTATTGTGAACGCAAATCCCAGGCTGAACAGGAACACATCAGTATTGCCTCTGAGGTATGGGAGTGGGCAATGGCTGTAATTGCGTCTATATGCAGTGTCTGGAAAGATTTTATGTCCAGCAAGCCACTTATTCTTATCTTGCTGTAGTACGTAGTGATTAAAGATATTAATTAACACTTCCCTCAGCACTACATAAGGTCTGCATTATGGTGTGCATTTACAGCAGGCTTTTGAGGGAGAAGACATTAGTGCCAGGATGCTCCTTGGTGACCTACAAGGAGAGTCCCTAGTCTTCATTCTTTGTCAGCCAGTGGGCTTTTTCGCTTTTATACAGCCTCCACAGATATGGGTCAGATCCTGATTTGGTAAAAATCCATGTAGCGTGACTCCAGTGAGCCCATTCCAGCTTATACAAGCCGGGGAGCTGGTCCTCTACGCTCTCTAGCTGCTCTGAGCTAATGCTGCTGGCTGTCTTCAACGCTGTATTCTCTTCCTGCCATTAGTGGTACTATAATTAAGCTTCTGCCATCGTTTGCTGCCCTTTTCTACACATACATCCTCCTACATCTTTTGGAGGAATGTTCCCTTAGCAAAACAGTTTGCATGTCAATTGCTGATACAACATTGTGTTCTTGATGCCATGAGGTTATATTAGCACTTACATTTGTGTTCACAAGGGTTGCTTGCATACATAAAGCCTGTGAGTGTTTCAGAATTGGGGCCATAGTATGCAGTGTTACTGGGCAATAATCTTATGATGTAACCATAAACCTCGATTGTCTGTTTAATATCTCAGATGTTTCAATTTGCATTTCGTTAAAACTTGGCAAAAGGTTATCAGCTCTGATCCAAAATTCTCACAAAAATTGTTCTAATATGTAAAGTAAGTTTTGATTTATGGAGTGACAAAAATGTAAATTTCTAAGCATTTCAGTTTACTTTTTTGCCAAACTTTAGACTAAAATGACTTTTTTAAAGTGAAATGATTCTGGATGTAGTTATTTTCATGACTGTGTTGTAAAAGCAGTTGAAGATGTTAATTTAACTGCATTTACAAATAATTCTTATAAAGAACATTGCTTCCCAGGAAATGAATAAGACATCTCTACTGAGCTTATTAAGAGGAAGATCTATAGACAGAATATGGTACTATTTTTGTAAGGAACCTGAGTATAAAATAATCTATAAATGCATTTAATATTACTAAAAATATATATTCCTCTTGATCTCCATGAAAGCTGTTTACTCGTTTCAGAGGAGTTCTGCATTATAAAATATGACAAATTGTTGCGTAACACTTGTAAAAGAGCACAGTAAAAATGTGTAATATTTCAGAAGAGACTTGTTTTGCAATAGGAATACCTTTGACCATTAAGGAAAAGATTCATTTCATGTTGTATTTACTGCTGGAATATCACTGAAATTAACACAGACTTCCAGTGTATATACATAGATAGATTTTATAGAAGAAATTTATAACAGCAGATTGCCTTTGATAGCATAAAATTTGAACATTGGGCTAGTCTCAGATTTGTACTAGTAGTTTGGAGAAAGAAAGAGTATTAACACCTCACATAAAAATCCTCAATTTAAATTCAGTTCTCAGCTTTTCCTTTAAGATACACAGAAACATGATATTCCTTTCATAAATCCCTACTTTGTTGTTGTTTTATACAAAAAACAGGCAATGGGGTCTCTTGTGTTTAATCATTTTAATTAAAAGTGTGAATTTTGCCAGTTGCATCAGCTGGTCTATCATTTTCTACGGAAGGATTTCTGCTGTAAAATTGGTTTTAAATCTGGTTACCTTTTAACATTTGAAATCCCAGAAAAGTGTTTGGATTCAAAGAGAAAAATATAACCCATTAACTTTGCTTTTAATATTGGAAGGATATTATTTAAATTTGGTATTTTCCAACAAGTCTTCTAAAATACTTGTGGGGTGGGGTGCAAGGAACCAAGCCTTACTCAGTGTACTTGTAGGCACAACTTCTCTAGATAAAGCTTGAAATCTCTCATGCAAGAAATGTCAGCATTTCCAAATTCTTTTCCCCCAGTGAAACAAATTAAAAACAAAAAAAATCAGAAAAGGAACATTTTCACACAGCAGGGAAAGGATTCTGAGGAGTTTTGAATGGGAAATGTCAAAACAGAAAGTGTAACTGTTTCAGTTTTCCAGTTCTTTTCATTTTGATTCAAGATGAGATTTTTCATTTTGATTATCTCCATCACAGAATGAAAGGCCTTTGTCAAAACTGCCATTTTCACATGAAAAAGTTTCAAGTTCTAAAAATCACCTTTTTCCGGTGAGAAATCTTGTTGACTGAGGCAGCTGGGCCAGCTCTAACATGATGCTGAACTGCAACCAACAGCTGTCCATGACTCACATGAGGGTCTCGGGGAGGCTCCGCTGCCCGTCCCCACCAGCTCTGCTCCTCAGCTGGGGCAGCCTCCCAAAGAAGGTTTAGTTTGAGCCCAGTGAGTTGAAGGGACCAGCTGGCTTTGGGTGGGTGTCAGGCGATGTCAGGTGGCAATGTGGCCCTGCAGTGTTTTGAGGGAGGACACAGGCAAGAAGAGGGAGCAGGGCAAGGCAAGACATGTGGCCCCAAAGCATCCCTTTCATCAGGCCCTCCCAGAGGCAATGGGCAAGCAAGGCTTGATGTGCCAGATGTGCTCTCCATCCTGCATCCACAAACCACCTCATTTGAAAGGGGTCCAGGATTGAAGACTTCCTGGAGGCAGTTATCAGAGAGTTTCTCACAGACTTGTATGTCTGAAATGTCAGGCGTCGTGCTGACATTTTTGGGTTTGACACTTTCATATGTTTCAGCCATGGAGCAGTCAGGGATGAAGGACAAATCTGTAGGTTCCTCCCTCGCTCCCTCTGTCCCTTGCCTGCCTGCACCCGCGTGGGCAGCAGGGCTGTCTCCTCCTCACCATGTTGTATGGGAAGCAACAATCCAATTTCTGGCAGAGCCAGGGCAGGCAGAGAAGTCTCGGGACAGACCCTGCAGCTTCATCCCCAGTGGGAAGGCTGGCGTCCCTGCATGGTCCCCAGCCCAGCTGCGCCCATCTTGTCCCCATCTGCCTAGAGAGGTCCCATGAGAAGGGGCATCAGTCCTCTGTATGGGGACAGCTGTGTGATGCTCCTCTGGGGATGCCAGCTGTATTTGGGGGTCTGAAGGGGTACTCTGGTGGTGACAACAGGACACCCCAGGTTGCTTCCACCAGAAAGACTTGTTCCTTCTTCAAAGCTTTTAAAGTGCTTGCATGCATGCAATGCGTCTTCCTGAAAAAGGGAAGGTATGTCTTAAGGAAATCAATTCCCTTGCTCTACAAGAACAAGATAGGGTCTTATAAACCCTAAAGACACAGAAGGTACTACAATACATAGCCACGTAGGCTCCTGATCCTTGAGTTATTTATGTGTTTAATGCCTCATTGATCTCATCAGGATGAGTGACATGATTTTAGTAAAATATGTGAGTGCAATTTTCAGGATGCTTTATAAAAGTGAAGTTCAACTTTTGGTGACAGAAACCACAGCTAGAATTTTTTTTGTACGCAAGAGGAAAAAAAAATACTTAACGTCTCTCAGTCTCAAACTCTGCTCAATCTACCCCCCATATAAATGGACCATTTTTCGTTTTCCTTATTGCATTCCTGATGCTGCAGGCAAACCTGTTACTGTATGTACTTTGTCACTGTGATCTGCTTAGGAAAGTAGTATATCTTTTTAATATATATTTTATATTTATATGTATATTATTTAAATGTGTATATACATATTTAAGAGTAAAAATCTGCTGTTTTTTTAATTGCCTTTAGTTACATCAGAGAGAAAACAAAAATTTGATTTTTAAATGTTTATAATGCTTTTAGATCTCATGATAAAGCTTATTTTTCCATTGAAGTCCATGTGTCTGAAATTTAATGCTAGTTGCTAATTTTGCAGAATTTTCATCCTGGCAGAGTTTGCATGAATTCAGCAGGTCTCAGGAGTGTTCACCTAGGCTGTACTTATGCGGTTTTGAATATACCTAGGAAATCTCAGTTTAAACAATATCATCATCATCATCATTCAGCCCCCAAGCCTTTCCCTATTAACAGTCTGTGAGCCTCACCTCCTCTTTAATACATTGATTACATTTGATAATGCTCCTGCTTACAACCGTCCAAGCCGATAACCTCTGAGTAGACATCTTTGCATAATATTCAGCCATGCCTTTATCGGTCCTTGGTGCATGTGGCACACCAAATTATTCTTCGCATTAGCATAAACAAAAGAAATGCAGTTTAAGAAACATTAGTATGTTTTCCCTATATTTGCCTTAATTATAAGTACACCATACCCAAGTACTGATATAACTTTATTGTATAGAAGCCTTCAAGTAAAACAGTATTTATTGTGAAAGATGATTGCAGTTTCAATAACAACTCCTTCTTATTACTTAAAAAACATATATTTAGCCAGATACCATGAACACTAAGTTTAGTTCACTTGGCAGCACTTTAACCAACGCTTTTATAATCTTTGTATTTAAAATCCCAAATAAGCCATAATTCACTGGCCATGCTGAGTAGTGACTGTATGTATCCTGTGTTTTAGAATAAAAGTATAAAATTACAGAGATATGATCAATTATTTAAAAAAATGTAAATGTAGTGAAATGGTGTAGAAGAGAACCGCATTGGTCTTCATTACTCTGAAAACAGAAATTGCTGGGAAGAGGGGGAAAAAGCAGTCTGAAAAGAAATGGTTCCTGGGGAGAAATGGCTTTTCTACAAATGGCACTGAGTGAATTCAAAAGAAAGTGGCTAACAAGGCATTTCCTAATAACAAGCCAAGGGTGTTTCATACCCTTTCATCTCCAAAATTACAAATGTAAGGTAAATGTACTCTGTCTTATCACAGGATTATTCACCGGAGCCCATGTTTTTCTTTGGGACTGAGCGTAGTGTATAGTATAGTATAGTATGTTGTGTGAGAATCCCTCACTGCTGCAAGTAGCCATCTCATCTGAATGGCATGGGGGAACAATGGGCATCCACGTGCATGAGAGACCTTCATTCACCTTCATCTAAAATGTTCTCCTACAGCGAAGAGTTGGGAGGAGTTTGGGAGAAGATGCAGCGCGCTCCTGTTGAAATACAACCTTCAATTTTTTGGTTTCTTCCTTCTCAAAGGAAGGAAAGAACCTTTGAAGGCCCTTTGAAGGAGCCCTTCTTTGAGTTCCTGTAAAAAAGGGGATTTTACACACTGTGCTTGCAGGGTGGATGACCCCTTGGATTCAAGTGGGAGGTGGGACGGGTTGTCTGTGTGCTGGCAGTGCCCACTCATGGTGCTGGCCAAGGGCTGGCGAGGAGGGAGCAGAGCCGGGTCCTTTAAAGCATCTCCTCCGAGTTGTCCTGCTCAGTGCAGTTCATTCTGGAGCAGAACAGGG
Source organism: Aptenodytes forsteri (assembly GCF_000699145.1). NCBI lineage: Eukaryota > Metazoa > Chordata > Aves > Sphenisciformes > Spheniscidae > Aptenodytes > Aptenodytes forsteri. Next base: position 2,513,896 of record NW_008795918.1, read on the forward strand.
AAGGGTCCTACCTCCACTGAGAAGGGATAAACTCCCTCGGTTAAACGCTTAATTAGGGGTAAAGTCTCCCACAGAGCATTTAATCTGGATTTGTATATCCTGACAGCACAGAGTGGATGAGTGAAACTTTTCAACTTACGTGCTACAAATTCAAATCATTCATTTCAGAAATGTAATAAAATAACATATAATAATATGGAATAAATCAAAGCTTTCCTCTAAAAGGAAAATACTTAACAATGGCCAAATGATAGGAGATGCGTGTGCAGTCACCTGATAAACGTAGGGCTTTATAAAAATGTAGCATTTTGAAATTTTGGTTAACTTGGTGAGAATTAAGAACAACATGAACAATTGTAGATGATCTTCTGAGGCTTGGTTATAGGAATGAGCTAATATTTCAATATTTTGGACTTATAATCTGTTTTTTTTTCCACATTCCTAAGATGGACAACATAGAAATAAACTAAAAAGAAGTGGCGCTACCTAGTGGGTAAGGAAACAAACTCGATCCTCTACTGATTGCTGAAGTCGCATGGTGTTTTCCTCCTTTGTTCTTCAGCTTCCCACCTGTAAAGCAGCATAAAATTGCTGACCTCCAAAGGAGCTGGGGACCTCTTGAGGGAAGTGACTACTAAACACAAAGGCGTTTTAGAGACAGTGCCCCAGGGATGGTCTTCTAAATACATTTCCCTTAAGCTTGATGTTGATGGGGGGGGGGGTTGTGTTGTTTTGGTTCTTCTGTTGGATGATTTGTTAAGGCTATGGGATTGCTTAGTAATGTTGTTTTGTGTAGTTTTTACCACATTCAAAGGCACTGGAAGCTGTTGGCTGTCCTCAACCAAATTGGCTGAAGAAGTAAAGGCCTCAAGGATAATTAATCTCCTACAAGTTTTAGGAATATATGTGGTTGGTTAGAGCAGAAAGGCTCTGTGAATTTTGACAGATGGAAAGGATATAGCATGAACACACATGTTACCAGGCATCAGAGGATGAGCGTGCCTGGAGAAGCCGTGCTGTACGGCCCAGGTACCTGCAACACTTGACTATCAGCTCACAGCCCAAGACGCTGTGAGCTCAGGCTTTGTTATTTCCAGTGCTATTGGAAATGCATGGTAATTTTACTCAGGTTGCACATTTGCTGTCACTTTGCTGCCAAAAATGCTAGTCCTGCTGTCTGTCCCAGTCCTGTCTTCCCAGTCCCACCCCAGTCATTGTGACAGCACCAGTATGCACACTGTGGAGCAGCCAAGTGGCTCGCTCTGTTCAAAACTGGATTTTTTTGGCCAGGTTAGTGTGTAGCTTGATGAGATTCTTGATCTAGCCCCTGAGACAGTTGTGTCAGTGTTGGTGCTGGCCCAAGGGATGAGCAGGAGCCTGTACCACGGGTGGGGCTGCCCCTTTTGGTACCTTCAGCTGATCATGACACCGAACCCTGAGGCTCCCAGTGAGCTATTTGTTTGTTGTGTGGTTTCCCTGGCTTCTTTTCTGCTCCTGTTTCAGGTAAGCCATTGTGAGTTATCAGGAAAGTCGCCCTGCGTCTTTGTTGCAAGCCTTTTGGGTGAACAGCAGCAGCTTTGCACTTGTGAATTTTCTTCTGTTCCTCCTAACCATATTCTAATTTGGAGTTTCTCATCTTTCTGTTTAACAGGAAAGATGCCTGCTCTAAAAATATAGAATATGGCTCCAGATCCCTGTTCTGAGAACAGCTGGTCACGTTCAAAATGAATGCCTAAAGAAAATAGCAAATTTGAAAAGAAATGCGAATTTCTGAATTCTGGCAAGTGAAAGGCTGGCCTGAGGTAAGCCAGCCAATTCCTGGATGACTCCAGCGCCAGTGCGAGCGCCAGCACTTTTGCCTTCTCTCTTTCGCTGCAGAGCTGGTGCTAAGGTTTCAGTTTCACGTAAACCATTCACCAAATGGTTAGTTCTGGAAATAACAGCCCAGTTCCAACGATGACACAGGTGACATTTTCAAAATCAAAAACTGGGACAGTTCTGTAGTGACATTTTTAGGGTCTCAAAATATCCCTGCAAAAGACGAACGTATGCTAAAAAAAACATGCTGATGTCACTACAGCCAGTGTCTGCTTCAGCAGCGATACACACATACTTCCCTGAGCACAAGGTTTTTTCCAGTTGCTTTAATTCGAAGTAAATTGTGTCATGAAACACCAAAAGTGCTGCTAACATTCATTCTGGTCTTGTCTGAATCATGAGGCTGAACCAATTTAACTTAAATTAGTTCAGTAAACCAGCGGAACAAGTATGTAGAGTCTCCTGGATTGTTTAAACTCATTATCTTTCAGCCCATACATTTGATTGGTATACGATAGCTGGCCATAGCTCGGGTTTTAAATGTCATGTAGGCATTTGCGCACAAGGCTGGCTGAGTATGAAATCACACGACTGTACAAGCCGCCATGAGCACGTGAACGCTCGCATCGCGAGGGGAGCCGTGCGGGGGGCTGCACTCAGTGGGCTGCCCTGCCCACCCCAGCTCCTGGCGTGGGCTGTGCTCAAGTCTTTGCTCTCTGCAAACGCACAGTAACTTTTGCTCATTTTGGAGGAATGTCTTGACCATGTGTTTTGCAGCTAGGAAGAAATCAAACATTTTTCAGTTTAGATTGAAAGTGGAAAAACTTGTGCACCTCTGAGATGCTGAAAGAAGCTCCTGGGTTGCTGAGATGTCCTACGGGGCAAGGACGGTCTTGCTAACATAAGTGTCAATGGTCCTTTTATTTTAACAATTATAAGCTAAAATAGTTTTTCACACAAAGTCACAAGTCCCACTAATTAGAAGTGGAGCTTTCCTGTCTGTCATCAAAATACAGTAAATCCTGGAGGTTCTGTGAGGCATACGGTGTTTGGGACAACATGTTGGAGATAAGATTATCTCTGCTAATAAAGTACAGAACATGTTCCCCTCGGGGACTGCAAGGCAGTCTGTGAGTGGAGATAATTGAATTGTTGTAACAGCTTCGTGAAAAAGGTGGTTTTGCCCCAACTTGCAGATAACCTGTGAGCTCAAGATTCTTGATGTGAATTGCCCGGCATGGCATGAGGTGCGTGGGAGGGACAGGAGCCAGTCCCAGCGCCCTGCCAAAGCTTTGGCCCTCCTTTGTTGGTGGAGCCAAGCACATGGAGGGGCCAGGGTGTGAGCAGCCAAGGAGGAGCCCATGCCGCTCAGCAGCGCACTGGGAGGAGCTGCAGGGCTCCCAGGTGTCCGCAAACATACTGAACTAATTTGTCCAGACCCCTTAGCTTAAGGACAACTGCTTAAAATACTTTACAATGTTAAATGTACATAGCAAAAGGTGACAGGTACACAGAAGTAAATTGTAGGCATCTTAAACATATTGGCTCTACCCCTTGTTACAAAATGGCTTTTCTGCTGATGGGTATTTCCTACAGTGTTTGTCAAACAGTAGGTTCATGGCTTAGTCAGGGACAAAGTTATTAAGGACATAAAACGCCATCTGGATGATGCTAATAAACATAAAACCTAACCTTCAGATACACTGCTGCAGTGACCAGACTGTGCCAGACCAGATTACCCTTTGTTTGTGTGAAACTCTGAGCCCTGTACTAACCCTCTTGGCTGCCCAACCTCATATATTTTACTCTGAAAACCTAAAATGTGGTTATTCCAATGAGACAACCAAGTGACCTGTCCCTGGCATCTTACTGGAACACTGTCTTAAAAGGGATGATTTCCTAGTAGAGTTTCTTTTTCGGTTTCTAAACAGTTGGTGGTTGGTTTTAAACTTTTATTTAGGATTTCTGCTTCTCAGTTTAGTTGGCAGTTCATGTGGAGAGGAAAAAAAATTTAAAACCCTCTTGCAAGCTGAAAAACCCCAAACTGATCCTATAAATGCATTTTGGACTTGTTTATATGAGAAAATGATGGGATTTTCCATTCAAAATCTATTCTGTGCTGTAGGAATGACCTAGCTATCACTTTACTCACATTACCTCTTGCAGAGTATATCGCTGTAAGGGAGAGACAAGGCTATGCAGGCCTAACCCTAAGCTATCTAACATTAAAGGATGGTTTTCTTCTGCAGGAAGGGTTCAGTTTTCTTTCTACGACAGGACACGGTTTGTCAAATGAATTTGTGCTTATCACTAGCAGTTGTCATTGAAAGCCAGTATTTGCTGACAAACATTACATAGGCATTGTGGTTTATTGTTCTAAATAATATGCTTTGCAGATAGCAGGTGAGAAATTCTAGCAAAGGGCAGCCATTCCGGTTGCCTCCAACAGCTCTGACCTCTCTCTACAAGGCTCAAAGATGAGAGCCAGCATCGGCTCTGGCTCAGCAGTGCCTTGCTCTGTGAGGACTTGCACTGAAACCAGTGGCTCACCTTGCAGTCAGGTACCACACACCCTGCACCAGGCCGTCAGGATTTCACTCCTGTTGGCAGCAGTGTAAATAAATATCTGCCTCTTCACCCGCCCAGGCTGAACTGAGCAGACCTCTAGACAAATGCTGCTTCATGTGTTATTCAGTGCTATGAGACTGTGAGGAAGATGCACACATTAAGGTGTCCAAATCTGATGCCAGAACTAGTCAGATGCTTCCCAAATGAGCATGCACATGTGTGAGAATGAAAATGTTACACTTAAAAAGGACAGAAAGTGAAGTTTGCTGTCTAATCAGAGGCTTCTCCGTGCTGTCAGGCTGATTTGCAGCTTTGTGTATGGTGTGTTAAAATGGGCAGGACAATCATAAGGTTGTCCTAGCCTAGCCTAAGCCTATAAGCCTAGCCTAAGCTTCCAACACAACCCAGCAGTGGAGTGGTTAAATAGGTTTGCCACTATCACTTGGTACTTGTCAAATAGTGTCATTTTTGGAAAAAATAAATCATGAAACACTGTGAGCCACGCCATGCAAATTGCCGTGCAAAGAGCAGCAAAGGCTTGACCACTTGGCAGCATCAATACGTGCCCACAGGCCTGAGCAGTAAGCCTGGCATGGGGAAATTGCAGCTGTAAGCACATGTATCTTCTTTTTCGCCCTTCTCTATATAGGGTCAATATTAGAAAAATGTTTTCTACAGGAGTGAAAGGTATTTCCACTGTACCTGCAAGACGATCATAGGGATAGTTCTGGGAGCAGGAGTGCAAGTAGCTGACTCTCACTCTGTGAAATGGTGTCGAAGTTAATTATTCCTCTGTACTTTTACACCTCTATTGTGACCATCATTTAATGCTTACTGTAGATTATACTTTTGTTATGTAAGTTTAAAAGTATTGCCTTTCTTTCCCCCCCAGAGGATTCAGCTGCTGTAGGTCTGTTCTGTATCTGTGTCTTTGCTAATAACACCGCTGCAACATGAGCACCCCTCATCTCCATGGAGTAGATGAGCACAGATGAAGCTCTTGTGAGGCCTTGATCATTTTCCTGGGTCTCATACAAACCCACAGGGAGGAGTTGCTGCCCCCAGCACTGTCCAGTCTCAAAAGAAAGAGTGGGAGAGTTTTAAGCACGTGCGGTGAGGGAAAGTTGGTGTTTTAGTGCAGGGCACGGGTTTCCACCGGGGTATGTGTTCTTGGCTCCTCTCCACCACCCAGCGTGAGATGTGCTCTTTGCTGCCATGCAGCAGCTGGGGACGGGGCTTCCCCTCCCAGTGCAGTGACCCATACGTCAAGAGCACTTGGTTTCTCCTCTCCAGACCCCTTTTCTCTGTCCCCTACACTCTGCATTTGGGATATGGGTTTTTTCCATATTTTTGGTCAGAGACACAAGGTGTAAATAAAGTGAAAATGCTCGGTCAGTAGCACGTGCTGAAATAAAACAATTTCTACTCATGAACTTTTAATACTAGTAAGCTATTTGGTAAAAATCTTCATTTGTCTGAAGCCATTATGGGTGCATGGCACTCGAACAAAAGTAGCATTTCTGGTTTTCATCCGATATATACTTTGGCTCGGATCTTACGTTTCTTTTCAAGAATATTTTGCCTCTAGTTGTCTCCATGTGTAGTGGATTTAGCTTCAGGTAGAAGAAAGTAGCAATTTTTGCAAACAAAAAAATTCATCCTTAGGAAAATCGGTTGCAATTTAATAATTTATAGAGTAATATTCAGAACAAGAAACATCAGAATAGAACTTAACTAAATATTCACAGTTTGGGAATATCCATGTTTACTTGCTAACGCTTTTTGCAAAATATGAGCCCAAATATAGGAAATCTGTGCTATTATTCATTGCAATTAAATGGGCTTTGGTTCTCAGAGACTCCCGCTAAAATCTGCACTCTGGTGAACAAGTCTGTACTAGATTATTTAGTGTCTGCTATTAATAAATATTTCATTGTGGTGATGGAAAGTATTTCTTTTGCTTTGTGATACAAGGCCATTTTTTGCATCCTGAAGAATATTTAAGGCCTTTTTTCTTTTCTTTTTTCCCTGGGATAGGACTTTCATGCACAGGCAGCTGGTGATCTGACTTAGCGGCTTGTATTGGGATTAGTTGGCTGGGTGTGATTGAGACAATGTGGTAGGCTGGGGAAGGCACATAGAAGAAGTGATAAGGAGCCCAAATCATCCTTGGGAAACTGTCCCCTCCTTCAGTGATACTGAGATACTGCTGAATTCAGACAAGGCTCCTGACCTTAAACCAGAATTTCGAGTGGAGAGGCCTTTTCAGTCAGTGGTCTTTTTAAGGCCAATGGAAAACAACTGAGTTTTCCAAAAGCCATTTTTGAGTGGAAATGTTCTTTTGCCAGAGATACCATGAGTAATTGCTTCCTGCCACCAGAATGGAACCCTATTGTGTGTCAGAGAAGTGAGACGAAGGAGGAAACCTGGCCAAAATGTCTTTGTGTTTCACCATACAGCCTTGGGAAACCAAGGAAATTTCTGACAAAAACATCTTTTTTTCCTCATTTTTATCAAAACATCCATGGGAAGATAAAGGGGCAGGAGGGGAGACTCTGGGAAAGAAGGGGCAGGCGGCAGGTTTCCTGACCAGGTCAGCTTCCTTGGCTGTAGGACCAGAAGGTCCTCCATCCTGCAGGACTTGCTGACTTTCCCTTTTCTTGGTTGACAAATTCAGTGTGCCGCAGCGATTGTACGGACCCAGGCATTCTTTCTGTGCCGCAAGCATCAACGCAAATCCTGAGGTATTTATGCATGCTCTTTTCTGGTCTTGGCAAGGTAGCTTCTCAGGCAGGTTTCTCTGACTGTGCAGCCCCCTCCGTTGATATCTTTATATAGGGGCTGTGCACTGGCTAGCGTTAATTTAATGTGGGAATCAGATTCATCCCTGGATGATAATCCAACACTTATCAAAACTGTTGGAAATGGTCTCTTCTCTTCAATAAGAGCAGGAGCAAGCCCACCTCAGTCAGCTGGCTGGGATTCCCTTCTCTTTGGCTGCCTTTAGAGTCATTGATTTTCATGTTGAGTTTGTTGGGTTTTTTTAAAAGATCAGTGATAGTCAAAGGAGTAGCTGCAAGGTAACAGTGCTCAGGGCGCAGCGAAGAAGCGTGTGCAAGTTCTGCACTTCCCATGCCTGCCTCGAGGGCTGGGTGTGAGTCAGGTCCTTGCTGCAAGCCCGGTGACAGGGCACTCTTACAGATCCAACAGAAGATATGGAGGAGAAAAGCACAGATGCAGGGGGGAGAAAAAAAGCCTCCTCCTGCTTCTCACAGCAGGGGTGGCCAAAGCAGCGTTGCCTCTTGCTTCCTGGTCCGTTCTCTGCCTTGGGCTGTGTTGCTTCTTCAGTGTTAGTGTCTCCAGCACAGACCAAAGTTCAGTATTTATCTGTGTACATTGTACGGTGTGTGTTTATGGCAGAGGTCTGCGATGGGGGACTATGGGCACTTGAGTTATTTCAGTACAGGGGTTTGTGAAAGAGATGGCAATAGTTCATACAATCTACCCTCTTGCTTTTTAGGCAGTACTGTAATGTTTTTTCCAACATCCAAGTCTAATAGCTGCTTAGGAATCCAAAACGTAAAGGTTGATGGTGTTTTCTAATTCCTCCATTACTTCAGACAATTTATTCCATTTTCTAGCTGAAGAAGTTGGCTTTTTATGTTGAATGAACCATGTTCCAATGTCCTTTCGTTATTTATGTTCATTAATGAACAATCCCCCCTCCTGCCCTACCACCTCCCATTTGCCCATAATGTAGTGGCCATTATGTCCCTATACCAAAATCGCACACCCTTAACTGGTTTTAATAATCTGCGTGTGGTCTGTCTGGCTGTTCTGTCTGTCTGGCACAAGTTTCCAAGGCTATTAAAAAGGAAAAATAGCATTGGCTCCTGTCAGTGAGACTGGGGAAGATTTTCAAGGTCAAATCCTGCAGCGAACTGCTTTCTTTCACAAATGTGAGAGACTTGTAAGGACCCCATTCACGTGATAAATATTTATGATTCGGGAGGAGGAATTCAAGAGTAAGTGAAATCTTCTGACATTGACTATCGTGGGAATTTTGGGGGGAGAAGGATGGGAACAAAATTAAGGGGAAAACCTTCAGCAATTTTAATCATTTCAATTGCATTTTCTCAGCAATTTACTTTTCACTTGGGAAAAGTCCTTTTCCATTGGAAAGAGTGACTGGGAGGGGAATTTTTTTCCTTTCCAGCTTAAATTCCTTATATTAAGACTGTAAATCCTGAAGTGGGACTCTCTCGGTGCAAAATACTCTTGCAGTAATGGATTTGTTGGCATCCCTCAAAGCTGAGGGACTACATGAATTTGCCAGTGTATGGATCTGCTTTCCTTCATTCCAAGTTTCTCAGCTGACTTGTAATTGCATTGTATGGAAGGCATATATGTTTTCTTGGGGTAAACTGAGATTTTGACCCAGGGGAGGAGTAAATTCTTATTCTTTTTTCCTTTCTTCATGTAGAAGCCTAAAGAGATGGAGACCACTCCCTTTAGACTTGAACATGTTTCTTTGCCAAGAGCATTATCTGGGTTTAAGGGATGAAGTGCATTGAGTAAATATCCCTTACCCATTATCGGAGAGTTTGAACCCTGAGTATCCTCGAAGAGACTGGCCAGATCTTCTCATTAGCAGCTGGACATTTCTAGGAAAGTCTGGAAACACAAGTCAGCATGATTCCTGTGCAATCTGATTTATCTGTGGGATTCTGACTTCCCCCCCCCCCCCCCCCAAAAATTTTTTTTCCTCCCAATCAAAACTGTTTCAGCTCTTTTTAGTGGGTCCTTGTGTGACTTGGATTTTCCTTAAGAAATGAAATTCAATTAAATTTTAAAATCTGACTATTCAGAAGCTTTGAGTAGAAAACATTGTCCCCCTAACAGAGACATTCCTTTGGGGATGCTGAAGCATCCACTCAGCCATGTCTGATGGAAACAGATGGGGAAATTTCATATTCCCAAATAATAACGTTTTCATTCTAGCTCAGTTTGACTTTATGGTCTATTTGTGCATAATCCAAACATACTCCTGCATGGACTTAGGTTGTTAGTCTGGCTACATCCTCCAAGATGCACCTTTTGCAAAGTTTTCTGTGGGTTTTAGCAGTTATGATAGTAAGCACAGGTATTTGTGCTCTTATGGCAGATGAAGCTTTCTTTGAGCTGATGAGGGAAACAAAAGGGAAAAAAAAGTAGTTTATACACAGAGATAAAAGCTTTAAAATATTTTTGTATGTAAAAGAAAAAAAATAACCCCAAGAAAGTTAGCCAGAAATTCATGTATTAAAGCACAGGAATTTCAGTTCTAGCACAACATGTAAAATGAAAACATTTTTGCACAGTTTGAGTAGCCCACCAACACAATCATCATGTTCCTCTGCCAAGTCCAGGGGGAGCCAGGGGACAGGGCATGCAGGGCATCATGCACCGGCGCCAGCAGGCTCTGCAGATCCCCTTCCTCTGTGCATCTCAGACCTCCACCCCATCCCCTGCCCCTCCTTTCTTTCACCTTCCTTCTCAGGCCATGCTTCTTTTAAACCTTGTTCTTCATCTGGCTGCCTCCCTGGCCTCCTCAAACACCCCTCATGCCTTGGGTTTTGGCCATGGTCTCCAGCACCTGGAGGACCTGCATGTTATTCCAGAGACCTGAGAGCAGGGCCAAACGAAGAGACAGCAAAATCCCCAGGAGAACAGAGCACTTGTATTCAGCCTCACCCCCTCCAGTTTTGTAATATTTTCATGTAAAACCAAAGCTTTCCAAGTGGTGCTCTCAAAATACGGAAATCTCTTGTGTTGAGCATCCAGAGGGTTCATCTGAGCATGGTGTGTGGCATTTAGGAGCCCCAGCGTACCACTGCTGATGACTTCGGTCCTGGGGAGAACATAAAACACAGGTTACTTGTGTCTAAGCTGCAGAAAAAAATTCAGGTTGCCAAAAATCTAAAGGAAAAATTATGTCTTCTACTTACTTTATTTAATGATTTGTAAACAAATCCACTGCTTTGTTGAGAATAATGGCTTCAAATCTGAGAATCTTAGAATAAAGGATTTGAAATGGGACCTGCAGTCTACCCTAGTGACAAAGTTGCAGCCCCTCTCTTCTTGACACTGACGGTGAGAGAGCTTTATAAGCCTTGGTGGCTATTCCTCCTGAGTGGATGAGAGGGTCTTTTATCACTTACAAATAATGTTTGGCAACACTGAGGTAAATGCAGTTCAACTTTGAGTGGAGAGATTTACACAGTGACAAGGTCAATTATGTTATTTGACATGAACATTTACTTAATACCACTATTTACTTGATTAGTGCTTGCTCTATGTATCCTGAGTAGAGGAAAAATGGTAAGTACCTGCCAAGGATAGGTAAATGCTAAGTGAGACAAAGGGGAAAGGAGGGAGCGGTGTGTCGGTGCTGATGCACTGCCCCATCACTCTGCTCTGCTCCCGAGAGGAGCTGGCTTCAGATGCGTCACCTTCTCCTGGCTTCTTCAAACCTGCTGCGCAAGGGGAGGCAACGCGCAGCGCAGCATTTCCCGTCTGCGTCATTTCTTTCTAAAGAAATACGACAAGAAGGGGAATGATTTGTGAATCAGACGCACATTTTCAAATCATGATAATTAGTCATTTATTAGGAATGTATTTTTTACTTTTTAAATTTTTTTAGAGATTTTGCTTCTTTTAGGCTTGAGGAAAAGCAAACTTGTAGATGGCAAAGATTTCACAATGCTTCCTATTTTCAAACAATTTAATATATCTAGGGGAAATCACAGATATCAAACCAATGTGCTGCAGTTGCTCTTGAAATGGCTCTTTTTCACATCCTTTCATTCGATTTCAGAAAAGAAGTCAGATAAATAATTTTAACTAAAACAGGTTAGTATTCCCTACAAATGGCAGCCATGCTCTGTGCCCGTCTGGATGTTTGCTCCGCTGGACGATGGTCAGGATGTGGGTGAAGTGGAGCCCTGCTCTTGCTGGGGGCTGCAGGCTCTCCGGGCCGGGGGGCAGCTGGCAGAGAGTGCTGGCAGCACCCCTGTGAGCTGTGCACTTCAGGACCTTCCCTGTGGAAATGCCTCTGGTTATGTGCACAAGGTCCAAACACCAAGCAGGGAAAAGAAATGGGAAGGGAACTGCATCGTGGTACATAGACCTGACTGCCTTAAGTCACTCTCTTGATAGAGACCTGCCAGCATCTTCCTTCTGCTCCCAGCACCTTCTCAGCTTTGCTCCCATTTCCTCAGGGCATGTCCTGCCATTGGCAGTGGGCGACGGCGGTACATCTCATCTGTGTGTGGTGGAGCTCATGTTGAAACCACAGAATATTGCACTGTGGGCTTTGTTTTTCAGTGCTTAGAGACCAGAGCATGCACCCAGGCAACCTAGCATCAACTGACTGTTTATTCTGAGATAGATAGAAAGCCTCTTTCAGTCCTGCTCTCATAACAATTTTCCTCCGACTCTGTTTCTGCTTGATGTAAGTCCTAGACATGAAGCCTGCAACCTGAAGGCAAGCTCTGCTCTTGGGTCAGCAGTGCTGCATGAAGACGGTACAGCCCCACCACAGCCCAGCTATCCTGGTCTCACCTAACTTCAGGTCCATGGTTAGAAAAGCTGTGTCTTTGGCTTTGTGTGATTCACCATTCACATTGTTTGGGTGATTATTTGCATGTGAGTTGATTAACCTGACAGTGCTGGTGGCTGCCTGACATCAAGCAGAATGAACACCCAGGGAGTTTACTATACTTGGGGTGCCAACAGCCAGGTTCACAGCAGAAATTAAAACCTCTCACTTTGCAAATAATTTTTTCCTCATTAATTTGTGTATGACACTGAAATAAAAATAACCTTTTCCACTTTTCCACTATTCCCTCTGAAGGAAACCACGCTAATAATTAAGCTCTGTGCTAGGACATTTAAGGAAGAGCAGATACTGAGCTGAATTCTAAACAAAAGTGTAACAGAAAGCAAAACTGTGTTTTCTGTCTAATTTTCTCAGATGTTAGGGCCTATTTATGATCTCCCTCATGCCTCAGAAACCTCTCTGAAATCAACACATATGTGCTGTCATGCAACCTGGTTAAATTTAGCAGGGGATGAATTTTCATTTAGGACAACTGTTTGCTCAAAGCTGATATTGTTTCAGTTTCAGGAGGAGCTCTGGGTTTAGTTGTTACTCATCTGACGCCTGGAGAGCTGCGTGGTCATCCAGATAATGTGTTCTGTAAGTACTTTGTATGCACTGGCACAGAGGGTTCCTGCTGCTGCCCCATAGCCAGGGGCCCATCAAGGGCCAGATCCTCAGCTGGGGTGTCCAGGCTGACCCCTCCCCAGAGCCAATACGGCTATGCCAGTTTGCACCAGCTCAGGGTACGATCCTGCCTGTAAATGGCACCAGCAAGTTAAACCAGGAAGTTACCGATTTTGTTTCTAAGTGGCCAAAACGTGGCGCATAAGACAGCTAAAGTGCATCAGGGAGCAGGCTTTTCCTACCTTCACCACAACTGAATGACTCCCTGTTTTCTAGAGAACAGGAGAAGTTACGTGTCCCCTCTCGCAAAGTTTGCAAGCTAAAGCAGCCTTAAATCTGCCTCTTCAGCCTGTGCATGAGGAGAGGGTTCAAAAGGAGCTGAAGCAAGCGTAGCTGAGCACAGGCACCCAGCTGCTCTCGCCTTTAGCACTAGTGCTGCAGCCCTGGACCTGTCCTCTGAGCCGACAGCTTTTCCTTGCTGCAAAATCCTCTGCTGCATGCATTTAATCCTGAGAAAAAGGGGACTAATGAGAACAGCCAAAGGGGCAGACTTTCACCAGACATGAGAGAGCAGTCTCATCCCACCCAATGGTGCTGTGCTGGTGTATGTACCTAAGAATCCAGTCTGTTATTTTTCTAATTTTGCATTAGGCAGTACCGATTTCACAGCTTTCATTTTTGTTGGAAAACAGTACTTAATAAGCTGGCTGTTAGATGGGGAACCCTAACAGTGCTACCTTTTAATGAACATTACTGTTTCAGTGTATGTGGATGTGTACACACGAGAGAGCATATGAATAGTTGGTAACAGCTGGAATTTAATTTAATAAATGAACACAGAAAATGCAGGGCTGACTAGTGAGGTGAATTATTGGCTTTTTCATCACCGAGATCATGAGCCACATACAATCCAGACCACAGAAAGAAAAAACCCTTTTGATTAAATGTAAGGAGTCATAAAGGAAATTTGAGTACAAGCAGGCCAGGTCTGTTTCATGGTTGCCACGCAGAGGCTGCAGGAGTTGGCAGCTCTGTTGCCAACTGCTGGTGAAACACTAGGGACCTGTGGCAATGGACTAACAGTCTGGACCCCACCTTTAAGGATGCTGTCCCAGTATGCTGCATTAGAAACCAGAATCTGAGACAACCTTCTCAAGCAATTTCCCTCAGCCTAACTTACATAGCAGCAACTCCAGGAAATTGGGGGGGGGCGCATTGGGGGTTTTGGTTTTTTTTTTAAACCTAAAGTACCAGCACACTCCTAACCAAGGGGATTGGTTTTTGTAAGTTTGAGATTAAACAGAGATGGCAGTTTGGACATACTAAGGAATTTTTTTAAATAAGGGCATTTTCATTGTTTGCCATCATTCCTTTCCCCTAAGAGAGGATGGTGTTACCATATGTGAGAACGACTTGGTCTAGAAATCTTGCGTCTGTTTTATCTACTTGCTCTTGCTGTGAACTAGTGTGTTTGATTAAAGTTTTTAAGCTGTATGTTTACTGTTGGAGCTCTTCTGTTTGAAGTGTTAGGAGTCTGAAAACTTCATTGGCTACTTTAAATCTTACGTACTTAAACCCTGCAAGGAAGTTATTTTTGTTGGCCATTTCTCAAGCACCAGCAATGCGCTCAGTGATGTGTGAAATGCTAATATCAGGAAACTTTCTTTCTCAAATAATTTACGCTAGAGAAGGAACAGATTCAGCAAGACAGGGTGAAGCCCCCAGGCCCCTGTCACGAAGTCAACAGGAGATGTTTTCCTCCTCTTTAATCCAGGGTGGTTTTTTATTTCATATTAAGGCGTTTTGGAAGAAGTGATCTTCCAAAACATCAGGCTTGTGCAGAGCACTGCGTGTATTTTAATGTCTCTGTGGCGGGAAGGGAGAACAGCTACCAGGCAAGAGAGAGCCTGGCTCAGTGCGGTTTGGGGGCTCAGAGGACGGAAGCCTGGGTAGCCCTGGCGCTGCATTGCCCTTGTGCCGTGTGGGTGCTGAGCACCGCCCCTGCAGCAAGGTAGCATTTGCACTAACTCTGCAGTGGCGTCTGCAGCTACTCACGGCACAGATGACAGGTTAGATCTGCTTCAAGTGTCCCAGAAGTCCCTGGACTTGTCATTTCTCCAAGTTTAAAGATATACTTGAAGATTCTAAAAATATTGCGTCTTCCCATAAAAAAGTAATAAATTGAAAACTGTTAAGATTCGTTAAGGGCACTCACCCTGACCATGCCTAAAATCAAGGGAGTGTCCACTTAAAAGAGTACATATTCTTCCTATTTTAACCCACACAAATCACACTTATAACTTCCCCTGACAGACACTGTCTCTATAAATAAGTCCCCGTCACCTCCCCCGGGTACAATAACACAGTATACTAGAGGTGTCAAACATACGGCCCATAGGCCAGATCAGCCCACATATGTACTCAGAACTGACAGAATCTAATCTTTCATCTGAAGCAAACGAAGTCTCTAGACCTCAGAGTTTAAAAAAAAAAAAAAAAAAAAAAAAAAAAAAAAAAAAAAAAAAAAAAAGAAAAAAAAAGAAAAAAAAAAGGCTTCAGCAAGCAGCAAGGAGTTGAAACTAAGGAGTTCGGTAACATCTGCTTGAATCCGCGGGTAGCCAGACATGGGGATGGAGGGCAGGAATTTGTTGTTGACTTCATCAGGATGTCCATGCTTTGGGAGAATTATCAAGCCTCGCATTTCTTTCTCTGGCTGAGAGGCCATAGTTCAATTTAACACCCTGAAGAAAACGTTAATGTTCATTTATGGCTAGTTAACTGCTTGTTATATATCTTTTTCCAACACAATTATTGAAAAGAATTTCCCTCCATGATGCTTATTCCTCCTTTTCCTTTTGCACTCCCATGAATCTGCAAGCGCTTCTGGCTTCATTTTGCTGGGCTAAACCAGCCAAGATCCTCAGGATCGCACTTCCTTGGTCACCCTAATAGCCTTTCTCTCTACCTGTTTCATCTTTCCTGAATGTGGGTGGTGATGAGAGTTTGTTGTGCTCCTGGTGAGGTCTCCTGGCCTTGAACAGGGCTGTTACTGCTGCCTTTTCACTGGGGGAATTACCTTGCCTCACGTGCCACAGCAGACTCCTGATTTTCTCAAGGCCAGGTCATGCTGGTGACTTACGCTTGTCCTGTGACCAGCCAATACCTCCAGGCTCTTCTCACCTGCTGTCATTCTCAGCCGATGAGCTCCCAGGGCACAGCAGCTTATGGTCAGGCATGTTGTGCTATTGAATCCCACCCCATTTCTATCACTCCAGTCATCCAGCTCTTCCAGTTCTCCTCCTCCAGACCAGAAATATCCACCCTATGCACTCTTTTTCTCCACCTTTGTTGTGTTGATCCATCCATCTAAATCATTAAGAAATTAAGAACACTTGTTAAAAAAGGGTGTTTAGGATTTTTTGTCAGGTTTTTAAATACAGGGGTTTTGACTCTTATTTAATTTTGTAACCAAAAAAACAGTAGTGGAAAATGGAATTGTTTTCTCTTGCAAAATTATTTTGGGTTTGTTATTTTGAAGGGTTGCCATTTTGACCTAGAAAAATACAGTATGGATATTACTTTGATAAAATGCAATGGTTCCCCTGGTGCCCCAGCTAGGTTGGAAGAAATCCCTTTATCTGGGGCCCGAGACACCACTGAGACGTGCACTGCCCCAAAGCACATTCACCTGAAGTGGCAGCATTACCAAGAAGCCAAAGTATTAAGTTCTACTCCTTGCCCCAGTCAAGTCTTTGTTTTCCCTGACTTAGTCACAGGAAATATGGGTAGGTACAAATAATGCTCTTATCTAAAGAACACTGTTGGCCTCTGGTGACTAAGGGTTTTACCTCTAACACTGTAAATGCACTAAGATGTCTCCTACAAGAGATACTTGTGAGACTGTGGGAATCAAATTTTTTCCTGATCGGGTCTCAAAGCTGGTTAAAGGGACTCCTTCTGTCTTCTTCCTTTCATGTACAAAACAGTTTTAGCTGCTCAGTGCTCCCTCAGTAGTGAGGGAGTTACGCCGTGCTCCATCAACTATCTTGAGGGGCTTTTATAGCATTTAAGCACTGCTTCTGTTTATGTAAGCGGTACATTCCAAGGCATGGCCATTTAGGGCACATGTAACATTTTCGGCCATAAACCAGGAGAATCCTATTGGGGCGAAACTGGAAACCATCACAGCCACACTGAAAACACCGTAATAAAGTATCAACAGGAAAGTGAAGATTGGGACTCTTACTGTTCATTCTCATTTAGGAAACAGAGGCATTCAGCTTTGCCTCACTCAAAACTTTACCAGGGGAAAAATCATCAGGACAGATCTGTTTTCAGCCACAATGCTCAAGTTGTTTTTCATTTTTTAAGTCAGGTTATTTCTACAGTGAGACTTTCGCACGAGGCATAGCGCGCAGGCCAATATACCATATTCATTGGGGCTGGGAAAACCAAAATTGCTTTATTTTTGACCCTTGAAAGTTTCTGGTATCTCCATTTGGTTTGGATTTTCCCAATCTCCGACATGATGCTATAGCTGAGTAGAGCATATGGTCCTAATAGATATTCAGTCCAGATGTTAGTTGTCTAATATGTATCCTGAACGGCTGTGCCGAGCAGCATATAAGAAAAGCTGGTGGAGCAGTTAAATAAGGAACATGCACATTCCAGTATTCTCACCAGTTTACGAAAGTTTAGAGTTCCAGATTGCAATACCTCCGGTTCTGTCACTTTGAATTTCTGGGAAATGTTAAGAGCATGAAGCTTGCTGTACATGCTAAGAGCAGGCGGGGAACGGGCCCACCTGAAACCTGAGCACAAATGTGAGGCTGCGAGTTGCAGCGCGTCCTGGCTTGTGCGGGTGGCGAGTGCTGCCCTCTGCTCCATGCTGGATGTGAGAAGTGCTCAGATGTTTGTGGTCTCCTGGTACAACTGAAGGTTGGATAGCAGCTTGCTGTCCAGACGGTCTTGGAAAGGGGGTTAGTCTGAGAGAAAACGTCATGCTTAGTGAGGGAGGGGGAAATTTTCCCCTGCGCCTTTTGAACCCACAGGCTGGTCTCTGTTAAGCTTGAGCAGCAGCTATGAATGGTAAAGGTTTTAATTCTGGCAGACTACATGAAACTGGTGATGGACAAAGAGAAAGGGCATTAATCCTGCTGCTGAGGGAAGGGCTGCTCTCCGAGCGGCAGCCTGAATGCCCCCCACCAGTGGGAAGAGCTTCAGTCAGAGCTTGCATACTGCTCGGCACAAGAAAATCCCACCACAAATTACAAAGCCAAGGAAGCCTTCATGTTTTCCCTGCTGCTCGGAGAGCTATTTATATTTTAGTGTTCGACATAGCACGTAAGCTGAGAACAGACCTGCTTTTCTTCTTCCATACTGTGTCCTCTTCTTGCTGAGGTGATGCTGGGGCTTCTAGGGAGTCCCATGCTGCTGGTTACTGGCGTAAGAGGAGACTTGTGAGCAGGGCTTGTGCACGGCTGAATACAGCCAAACTGGTTCACAGTAACTTGAAGTAGTCTGAGACATCTGGCATGTCCTTCATTCCCTTTTCTTTGGCTAGAGCTGAGGAATGATAAATCTGCGTGATGCTTAACTATGCTTTAGTTCTCTGGGTTAGATTTTAATTCAAGAATAGGGATGTGACTACATCCGCTGGGTTTCTTTAAAAGAACAAAAGGTCAAAAGAAACCCCTCTCTCCTTATCCTTTCTGTTAGTCAGGAAGATTCACTCCCTGTAACAACCCCTATAAACTGTGACCAGATGAGGGTCCTGACCTTACTCCCTGAGTCCTCTCAGCTCAAGCCTTGTTCCGATTTCTGTGGAAGTAGGACCCCATGTCAGGAGATAAAGCAAATTGCTTTATAGTTTTAACCTGTGAGTGCAACTTACTCAGCAAGGAAATTAGCAGCTTCAAACACATGCACAGGTACACACAAACCCTCTTATTACTCAAGGAAACCTGAAAGTAGTTTCAGAGCTACAAGTTTATTGACTGGGAAGTCAATAAAAAGGATTAGCTTTTAAGATTAACAGTAAAACTTGATTGCTGCTTTCAGCAGCTAACCTAATAATTTCAGGAATAGAGACTCTGGGAGCTGTAGATCACATACAAAAACTTGGTGAACATCTTTGAAAAGGAATGTTTTTTACGCATGGATGGAAATAATTTAAGCCACAAAGCAGCCTAGATATGCTCTACTATGTGTGGTTTTTCTCCTTGTCAAATAGCGAAAATAAGACTTTGACCTTTTTAGGAACAAAAGGAGAGGATTTTCTTTATGAGAAGTACTCTTTAGTGATTAAGTACAAGTGTCTCATTGTGGTAATTCTCAAGGTCTATGCTTATTAATGTTCAGTTGTTGATTAAAGGCATTGTCTGCAATTAATGCTTGTCACTGATGTTTACACGTGATGATGATATTTCATCAGAAAAGGTAATACTGTTAATAAGTTGCAACCCTGAGAAATAAGCAGAGGGTAAGTGCCACACAGAGGCCATCGATCACATACATGTGCTATTGGGTACTAAGCTAGACTCTTGCATATTGTCCCTGTGCTTGCTCACAAAGGCTTTGCCTGCTCTGCAGATAGGCAGGTTTCTGCTTTTGGATTAGCCCAGGGAAGTGATGGAAGGGATGCAAGGGGGAACGTGACAACAGAGCTGACTGGGTCCCAATAGTGATCTGCTGATGGTAGGACTTCTGGGGTGAACATCATGGTTGCCTGTGCTGGAAAACACATGAGCAACTCTCTGAATTCCTTCTCAGTGGCCTTTAGAAGAATGTATTTGACTTTTCTCCCAGGCTTTCACAATTCTGCCTTACCACCTTTGAAAGACATTGTAAGATATGTGATAGTTTGAGGCAGTACTGTCCCTGTGCGTGCTTGTGTTTCAACCTTTAGTGTAGCTGTGCGTCTTTCCTGTATTGTGTTGACAACTTGACTGTGGGTCCCTGAATGCTGAAGGGGATTTGCACTTCTCAGTTCCCTCAGCCTCAAGCAAAGTCGTGGGTTTGAGGTGAAGCTCTCCAAAAACCTCCCATAAGAGTGATGCAAAAGAGGGTTTGAGTTCTCTCTTCTGAGATCAGTAGCTGCCACTTGGCTCGATGAGATGCAAAAGAAATGTCTACTTTATCAACTGTCAAAGCAGTTAGAGTCAAAGGCAGGAAGTGCATATTCAGCAAAATAGAGAGTTGTCTTCAACATCTCCTTGGAGGAAAGGTGTTTAAAAGAAAAAGAAAGGCAAATAGAAAAGAAATTGTAACTGGGGAAAAATAATTCCAGTGCCTATAGCAAAATAGCTGTATGTGCATGTATTGTGTTTTACTATTAGTTTGTTACTCAGTGTCGTACCTGAAGCAAATCCTGATTTAATAGAGCTAAGTAATTCCGGTGAGCTGGCCCTAGCTCCCAGACTTAAACTTGTGCCAGGAGAAATCCCTGGCAGTTCAGAGAGGGTCTGCCTGCTTCCCTCTCTGGGGATCAAGTTGCTCCTTTTGAAGGCTAAACTCCAGTAGTGGTCCTATGTGGAATACAGAGCTGATCAGAAACCTGCAAAAGTCGTGTTCTTCCCAAAGGAGGTTTGAACTCCACACAGCATTTGTAGGAAGAAGCAGATCCCTTCTGTTAACTCTGGACTCCACTTTTACGTCTCTTCTTAAGTTTCTCAAACAAATAATTATGCAAGAGTTAGTGGGCAAAAGGATCCCCCCCCAACAACTGAGAAGCCCAGGGGAACTGAGGGGATGAGAGAACAGGAGGTAAGTATGCCGGGAGAGAAAGCCTGGGCACAAACTGAACATTTGTTGCATTAGATGGAGCTCAGCTCCACTGTGAATTTTAAGTGGCCTTGCACAGGGAGTAGTTGAAGGGGCCGAAGGCAAAGCAAGCAGGATTAGTGGAACAGGGCCTCTGTCCCTGTGAAGAACCTTCTCATCCACCTGCATATCCACCTCTGTGGAAATCCATTTACATCACTAGGAATTACTCCTCTCTGAGGAGAGTTTAATATCCAGAACTCTTGCCCACCTGAAAATAGACCTTGAAAGGTCCGCTGCAAGGTGGATCTCTCCCATGGTGGAAAAGGATCCTTAGAAAACAATACTGAAAGTGTAGCACTTTTTCACTCAGGTGAAACCCAGTCCAGGTTCTCCAGTCAAAGCACTCTCACATCTCTGGCTCAGATTTGTCCAACCACAGATGAGTTTAAATACTCCAGGATTTGAGCGTTTAGATAATCTTCAAATGTTGCTAGTTCTCCATCAGTAATCAAGATGCTCATTCCAGGATGACATAGCCTGTACCTATGGGAAGTGTGATGCCATGCTTCCACCCAGAAAAATAAAAGCTTCTGGCCTCCTACCAATCGAGTTACCAATATAGCACTCAGCAAAAAAGTGTGACCAGCTCTGAGCCATTTCAGACGACTCCACAGAAGTTTTCCGTCTTCATTTTTAATATATCTGCAGGAGGAAGAAAGCAAATAGTTTCAATAACTTTTGCTTCTCCAGAACGTAACACTGAGATGCCAGTGGAAGGCACTTTTGCGAGTTATAAGTATTAAACCCTCATTTCTCACTGGGTGACAAATGGAGGTTTCCATCCTCACATCGGTAGATCAGTCATTCCCAATACAAACAGAGCTCCGCTCTCCTGGGCAACCCACGTCAAAAGAAGCAGGACACCATCAGCCTCGTGTCTTTAGAAGTCTTACCCTGTTTAGACATTCTTAGTGTACTAAGTTTGGTTTTGAGGTTGCCCTTTCAGTGTCTCTCTTTTCTTTGATTTGACCCACCTCATTTGTGGTGTTCTGGATTCAGTCAGGTCTCTAGTTTATTGACGAGAAGGTGCTCTTTGGAGGCTTAATCTACAGCTCAGCTCAAGTTAGTAAAAGGGCCCTTGTTGACTTCAGTAGATGCTGGATGAGATCTCGAGCGTCTTTTGCTCCATTATCTTTGGCGTCTACTGCATAGGGAGCACAGCTTGCAGGCATTCCAGAGCTTCTGAATTTGCCCAGCATCTGCATTCCAGATAACCAAGATGCTTACTTCTTAAAAAAGTAAAAATGGTGCCTATAAACCATCCTGGAAGTTTACATTACATCAAAGTTCAGAAGAATGCATAACCATTTCATTCTGCTTCCAGTCTTTCATGCACAGTTCTAGGTTATCCTTTCTATTTTAGGAAAACCTTTAAACATGATTTGGGGTGACATAAAACAACCTTGCTGACAGTGTGACAAAGATACTGTGCCCTTTCAGAAAAATCATTGTGTCTATTTAAATATTAGGCTTCAGCTTGTTAGTGAAAAATGTGTCGCGCACAGCATTTTTTTTTGTGTGTGTGTGTGGGAAAATACAGTACAGATTTTGAAGTTTAAAAAAGTCTGGCAAATTACAAATTAGGATAATAATTCATTGGAGTAATAAAATATCAGACTTTTATTGCACTATTGAGAAGGGCATTAAAAAGCATCTGGGAACTTGAGGTTTGGAAAGATGGGCTTTGAAAGACTTGGTGGGTTAAATATTAATGTAGAAAATATGGCATCTGTAAATGCCTGGAAATATGCTAATAGGGCTTGATTCAGCAAAGGATAAAGCGTTCCTTTGGGGTGCTGAGCGCCTCCAGGAGCTCCTGCTGACAAAGGGAGCTGAGGGACCGCAATATCTCCTGAAAGCCTATGGTGTCTGAGAGAGCTGTGCTCATAATGAACATCCCACAGCATTTGGTGTCAGCTGGGCCAGCCAAGGGGGCCGTGGCAAAGTGAGAGTCACCCACGCAGCTGAGGTGCCCCAGAGCAGCATTTTCCCAGGCCAGCCTGGGATCCAGGCGGCCAGGAGCAAGCAGCAGAGCGACCCCACGCAGCGCCAGCCAGCATGGGGCCGTGGGGCAGGTCGCTGGGGAAGCTGGGCTGAGGGAGGAGGCAATACCACCCCTGTTATCTCCAGTAAGCTGCAGGAACACTGGCCAGAAAAGCTGCTGTCTCCCAGTGTGGTGGGAGTGTGAGACGTTTTCTTCTGGGGCCAGCAGGGCTGGAGAAGGAGACCCTCACATTCTCCACATGTCCTCTAACTCTGGGTAGCAGCTACGGTTACCCTCCCATAAAGTCTTGTTCTCTTTTTACCTTAATTCTAGTCATATTTTTCAGTCTTTTATTTGTTTAGATGCGATGGTCTCAGGGGAACTGAAGTCCTCACTCATCAGCCTTTTATTGTTTGTGCTGAGGAAACCAGCCCTTGTTAGCAGTGGAAACCTCCAGAGGCATGTGCTTTTCGTGCTGTTTTTCAACACGGAGAACCAGTCTGTGTGACTTACTGTCCTTTTGAAGATGCTGTGAGTGCAAGGGAGACTGGTGAACTGGGACAAGCCGCCCTTCTGCTTCAACCACCACTTCCTACCTGCAATGGGCTGCCCTGGCTTCTTGCCTCACTCCAGCAGTGGCAGGTTGCCAACCCAGTGACGAGGGCTGCACTCCTCTGCTCTTGAAACACCCTGGGTTTATTTACATTATTATTTTTAATACCCTTCTCTCTCTCTCTCTCTCTCTCCACTCCCACGTGGTCTTTAGATCGCTGGAGGAGTTACTGTACCACATGCTCCACATCATCTGTGTGCAGCAGCAGAGCTGTGATGGTGCACAGGGGTGATGGGTCCTCAGGTTCTGCTGGCCACCAAGGAGCTGGAGGGGAGTGCGGTGCCATCCCTTGCTCAGCCATCCGGGGGTGCCAGCACTGTTGGTGCAAGGTGCTGGGGAAGCCTTGGCGGTACCGTGGGCCTTTGTTAGCACTTGTCACAGAGCAGAGCTGCGAGGGGGCTGCGTATCGCATTTCCTGAGACAGAACAAATACGTCTCAGCTTTCTGGCATTGATTTTTGACAAAGGATTCAAGAAGCTGCAGCTGTGCTGGCTTCCTCGTCCCCTCCCCCCACTTTATTACAATGCGTGTTGTTCTGAAATACTCAATTCAGCTATAAACAATCTACTCTATCAACAACATGCTTTTGCACTTTTTGAAATGGTGCTTTGAGGCAGATAAATGAAAGTAAGTATGGCAGCTTGCCAGTAAAAATCCTGCAAACTGTATCATCACAGGGGCACTGACTAAGACAGCACATTATTTTATTTACTGTGGAAACTGAAAATCCATTTCTGCCCATACAATAGCTGTTTATTTCATCTTTGCTTGATGTTTGTTCTAATCTTTCTTGACACTTCTAGATAGTAATGGTTCACAAGCTGTTCAGATCAGTGCTCGCAGGGCTCCATCAGCCACCACTTCTTTCTGGTTTTAGAAGTCCAGCACCCTCTTTGCTGGCGTGTGCCCTCTGGCCAACGGCAAGGGAGCCTGCCCAAGCCCTGGACACAGGCAAAATGCTGGGGAGGTCCTACAACTCCCTACGTCTGTCCCCTGGGTTAAATTAGCACATTCACCTCTACCAGCCAAGATGTGCACAGAAGCCCATATTGTGAATACATTGCAGTGGGCTGACCCGGACAAAGGAGCTCCTCAGGTTTGGAGTTTTTCTTTCTAGACGCTCAGCCTGTCAGATGTTTACATTGCCAGCTGTCTAAATTATATCATGCATCCCATACTAGCTAAAACTGGTTTTGAAATGCAGAAAGGTGAGGTGATGGGTGACCGGTGCATTCCTGCTAAGGCCTGCTGGATTCAGCCTGGCCCTGGTGATTTCTTAATCCAGGCGATGTGTCCTCTGATGGCGCGGTGGCCCGTTCCCCAGCTCCCGCTGTGGTGGAGTGGCTCCTCCGGCACCACTCATCACAATGACTTGGAGACGGGAGAAAACCAGGCTGGGGAAGAATGTTGAAACCATTTCAAAAACCTCTGGAGAGAAAATTTGTAATACTTTGTTTCCCTGAATGGTTGCACTGAAATTTAGGGAAAATAATTGCAGTTGAAAGATTTCAGTTTTTGTTGTTCTGTTCTTTCTTTATTATTTGTTTTCGCATGCTTCTTTTTAATATAATTCCTCCTACTCCTCTCTGGCCTCTCCTTTGTTACCCCTTATGCCATACCCCACCACAGAAAGGTGCGCAGATGGTGGAAGAGAAATAAAAAATATAATAAAAAAAAGATAAAGAACATTTCCAAATTTCGGTTTCCAGATCCAGTGGAAATAGTTTTTTGTTAACTTTCAGATCTTAATGATAGCCTTTTATGACCAAAAATCGGCTGAAAATCATTCTAAGCAGCTGTGTTTAACTCCTGTTTGGTTACCTAGCTATTTCTGGGGAATCCCATTTTATCCTTTGACATAGCCAGAGGGCCAACCACATTCATTTTGCTTTGGGGAGTTCTCCCCTCAGCTTATCCATTATAACCCATCATGCTGAATGGTCAGGAAATTAATGAAGAGCCTTTTGATACTGTTTTGTTGGCCAAAACACTTGCCCCTTTCATAAGCTTATCCAGAGTGCAGTCTCTTCCTATGTCCTCTTCTTGACTTTGAGGGTGTTTGTTAAAGTATGATGGTGTTTCATGCATGAAACACTGCAGGGATGTCAGCAACCTTTTTGCTGACACTGTATGAGTCTGTATATTCTACATTCATGGTTTCTTAAGGAAAAACACTTGTATGGAAAGAGATGCACCAGAGGTCAAATAGCAGCCAAAGCATCTCTGTATCCTGAAGCAGGGGAAATACAGAACTTTGTGATACCTGGAAAATCTACTGAATAAACCAAACAAAACACTTTTAAAGCCACCATCCATGGCCCACAGACAGAACCTCCTTGACACTTACAGTAGAGAAGGTGATTGCGCAGGACAGCTGAGATTCACAAGCAGAGAGGCTGGTTAACAGTCCTGTTGTGCAAAGCACTGGCCCCTGGGGCAGCACTACTGCACAGCTGGCAGTGGAAAGGCAAAAAAGCTGTGTATGGCATGAGACTGGGTAGCTGGGCTGGTGAGAAGGACAGCCTCTAGCAGAAGAGGGATGGCTGAAGATGAATTAATAAGAATTACACTGTTTGGAGAGAGGGGTTCCTTTAAATCTGCTTTTACGTGTTTCTTCTAAGTTCCAAGCAAAAATTGGTAATGCAATTTTCCATTTGAGAATAACCTGCAAGCTGAACATGCAGGATTGCTGAGCACTTTCAAATAGGTATCAGGCAGATAGGTGGGTGTTGTTCTTCATTCTGCCAAATTCAGGATATACCTGAGTGCCTGCATTTTTGTCTGATTTATCTTACCTTGAATCTATTCAAAATAAACTAGAACTGGCAATTACACACATGCATTGTACATTTGAGACCCACAGGTGTACTTGCAAATAAGCCTAGGGGACTCAAATACATCTTTGATTAATTTTAGTGGTAGTGTCCAAATCCCTTACTCAGCCTTGCAGTGTTCACTTATAAATATCAGCCATACTCCATATTGGTGGCCCTTCTTATTTTTATTTCACAAAACATTTATTGACCTCTCTTCTCAGCCTATCACGCTTCAGAGCTAAAAGAAATGGCCCTTCCTTTCTGCACAAACATTTTCCTGGAGCGTCCCTGATGGTAAGAGGTATGTGCAATATTGTGGGTATACTCATTTGTGAAAAATTGTGTATCACTGAAACATCCCCAAAGCAAACTCCAGGCATAGAAGGGCTACGTTTCAGACTAGAGGGGCAACTCTTCAGCTAATGCAGTGCAGTAGGCTGTATAGGAAAGTCTGGAGAGAGTCTGCCCATCCTGGGTGCTTGCTGGGGGTGGCAGCAAAGTAGTGCAAAAAATTTCAGCAAATGGAGGAGTTCATTTTTAATACTAGTTGACCCAAGAAACCCAGCAGAAAGCAGAGAAAGGAGGTTCTCCCACATGATACAACACTCGACATTTCCCCTCTCATAACTGTAACGGGGGGGAAGAAGGAAGGCCAAACTGCCGTCCTAGGAAGGCACTGCTAGTAGCTGCCTTTGTACAGCGGTGCTGCACTGTGCTGGGTGGGTGAGATGGCCCACAGCAGAGGCATAAAAAGCTAAACTCCTACAGGGTCTTCCTCCTGTGCAGGAGCCAGGGATGTCAGCAAATTTATACCAGACTAGCAAGAGTGGGGGCTTCAGAGTTTTAACTGAATGTGTAGTTTAAATCAGTACATCCTTTGCAGATAAACACAGTCTTAGCCCTTGGAAACCTGTGCTGGTTAAAACCCAGAGTAGATAGGATTACTCTCTTCAGACTAATAGTCCGGGGCCTAGTCATTACACGAGTTTATTCTAAAATGACTAGTAACAATTTGACCACTGCAGAGTTGGCGTAAAGCTATTGTGTGCACACAACTGTTTTGACGGCAAATACAAAATAATGGCATGAAAGTCTCTTGGTGAGTACAGCTTCTTTCATTCCTGAAAGCAATA
Source organism: Aptenodytes forsteri (assembly GCF_000699145.1). Taxonomy (NCBI): domain Eukaryota; kingdom Metazoa; phylum Chordata; class Aves; order Sphenisciformes; family Spheniscidae; genus Aptenodytes; species Aptenodytes forsteri. The sequence goes on from NW_008795918.1 coordinate 2,540,918, forward strand.
CAAGCTATGCCAGGCAAATATCAACGTGGAAGGAAGGGTCATCCCGGGGGCAGCTCTCACCTAGATGAGGTTCATGCCACTCTGGCACGGGGAAGGATTGTTTCCAACCTGTGTGACACATGAGTGGGTTCAGAGCTGGGGGCAAGCAGACGGGAGGGACTAGGATAAAAGTATTAAGGAAATCCCACTAAAAATGTCCCTGGGCCAGGAATGCCTTTGCTTGTTTTCTTACTGAAAAGCAAATGTTTTAGAAGATGTTTCTTCTGGCCTCGTATATCAAAAATAACCGCATTTTATCCTCTCAAGTACTGATGGGATTCCCAACTCCTTCCAGAGGCTCAGAGGGCTTTCAAGGCAATGTGATCCTTAAAGGGACACAGAAATAGCAAAAAAGCAGTGGACATTGCAAGGTGCCAGTGTGAGCAGCAAATCAATATCACCTGTGTGCTTGCAGAGTATCCCATGTCCCTTTGGATCAGAGCTGGTGAATGGCTAGTGCCCATCTTTCTGTGTTCAAATATGTGGCAAACCACTTTCAGAAATTCCCATAATGAAATGTCCATTTGATCCTGCTCCCTTTCTTTTCTGTTTGCTTTCCATCTTCCTGTTGCTTGTATCTTGACTGTGATGTTCAATGTCTTATTAAGCAGCAGCAACTCTATCAAACTACGTATCCTCCGTCTCTCAATTCCTGCACCCTGTGAGAAGTGTTGTCATGTTGCATGTTGTGGCACGGCTGTCCCAATGCAGGTGGAGGGATCCCTTTCACAGGTCCCTTCAGAGAGGAATTCAAGCCCTCGCTGGTACCAGTTCTGCCCTAAAACCTGTTGGTGCTGATTTACGAGGGAAGTGAGGCCTTGGTGTGGGCAGGGAGGAGAGGCAGAGCAGTCATATGCAGCATGCGCTCCACCGAAGCCTCCCTCCTCTCAGCCAGCCCAGGGGAAGCGCAGGGGTCACTGCTGCCCTGACCCGTGCTCACAGCGCTCCCCTTCAGCACAGCCACCTGCGTGTACCGTGGGGGAGCGCAGGGGCTCGAAGTGTTCATGCTCCTGACCAGTCCTTCTCAGCCAGGACGTGCCTGCTCACCTCACCTGCTTGTAAGCTAAGGCCTTACCCCTGTAAAAGAAGAGGCATTTGGCCTTACAGGTGTCTCGAAGGCTTGGGACCAGAGCTGTAGCTTCACTGCATAGTCATGCTCTTAGGAGAGGTATCACCCACCAGTGGGGTGATGTAAGGGGTGTGCTGTGGGTGCCCTTGGGCCCAAAAGAGGACATCGGACATCCCTTTGAGAGAATGCCAGTCAGTGGTACTAGTTATTTTAAATCAGGGACCCAGGAAGAAGTTTTCTTGGGGAAAGCAAAGTAAATTTAACCTTGCTGGTCCCCATTCCTCCAGAGTGATTGCTCCCTCAGCCTGCAGTGGGAATTTGCTACTAAACAAAAAAAAGAAGTGGGATTTTTCACGCAACAGATACCGAATGTAACTGCTGGGGGAGAAAGCAGGTGGAGAGATTAGACATGCCTGATGCTGACAGAAAGCATGTTTGTGCCTAATACATCGGAGAAATTGTTCAGGGACAATTCAGCCATGTGAAAATGCGACCCTTGTAATATTGCCAAGGTCAGAAAAACCTAAGGAGATTTTCTGAGTAAGTGCTGGTCCTGCAAGGAAAAGCCATCTAGAGGCAGTGCATGTTGCTGAGGCAGTTTTCTATCAGGGTCCTGTAGGGGAGCGGAGCTCCTGCTGCTTTTCTCTGTTCTTGCTGCTCACAAGGAAAACTCCTATATCGAGATCTAAACCTGCACAAGCCCACCTGGCTGTTGGCTCTTTAATCACTTCCAAGCTGAGTCTAAAAAATCTCACTGGTCCAGAAAGGTTCATGAAACCTGTGGGAGGGAGTTGAGTCTCCTATGGGTCCTCTTTCCATGCTGTCTTCTTTTCCTTTTGCTCTATTCTGAAAATAATGAGTTTTAATAACCTGTTTCCTTCCTTCTTGTCAGGGACAGCTTGGGAAAGAGAGGGGATGATGACTCTTCCTACCTGAAAACGTCTCCCTGCCAGGAAAGTCCCTCTGCAAATCCAGAAGAGGTGCGTGAGCAGTTTGGGGCAATCCTGGGGTGCACCAGGTGCTGGGAAGAGGACAGATGCTTTTACAGAAAAATGACAGACATACAGGCAGGAATATTTCTCCTCTGAAGACCTCTCTTTCACTTGCCTAAAGTTTTAATATAGAAGACCAGTCCCATATCTCCTAGTAGATTTGGGCTGAAGGGAAGTAATAGCCAGATGCACTTCCCAGGCAACAAAGAAATGCCATGGGTTAGATCTCTGTCATGCCCTGGCCAAGTGAGCTGTGCACAGGCAATTGGCCTTAGGCCTGTAGCAGGAAGGCATGGAAGAGGCAAATAGTTTTGGGTTGCTACAGGCAATTTTCACAGTGCCAGCTTGGCACTCCATCGTTCTCTTGGTAGCAGCCGGGGAGATGTTTGCAGGGAGAGCAGCTCTGGAGATTGTCTGAGGCTCTGTGAAGGAGGGAAAAAAAGATGAACTGGCAAAAAGTTAATTAAAACTCTTCTGATTATGAAGTGGAATTTAATACTTTAAAAAAATGCAGTGTGACACAGTGCAGCACTGCAGCTGAATTAATCATGAATGAGGATAGTAATTTTTAATTTTTGTGTGCATGAGAAAAACACTCAACAGATTTGACAATTAGAGCAGGGTAACAGCATTGCATGGCACAATGTGAAGTAGTTTTTCCCAGTGGTTTTTGAGAGGGAGCTAAACAGATGTGCTCAGATATTTACAAGTGCACAATATTCACATGCTTTTCAAATGCTGACCCTGCTGATTCGCAAAAGTCTGCTTCAATCTGGAGACCAGCTACTGTGGTGACACAGGCTATTTATCATAGGTAACACAGCGGCACTACCGCCAGCTCCCAGTGTACTTGTGTGCACAGTTATCTCCTACTCTACTGACAGTGTTACATCACCTCAGCAGCTCACCTGTATCACCAATTTGTCCCACCGCAGTCCTGGCAGCAAACTGGGCCTTGCTGGCTCAGCCCCAGCCTGTGGGGTAGGAGGGGTTCCTGTGCCACACCACACTAAAGAGAAACAGGTTTGATTTCAGCCACAGTAATAAAAATCAGAGTAGTTCAGCTGAAGTGACATGAGGGCAAAGCAGTCCTGTAGGGGTCTAATATTACATGTTTACGCTGTGTAATTCAACAGGGTGAGCCATCAATTATCTGCATCAAAGTGACCACCCAGAGACCCAGTGTATTTGGCCTCGTCTGTCACTTAGCTGTCCCCTGTCACGCTTCAATTAAGAGCTGACAATGCCAGCTAACATTGTCCATATCACCAGCAGTGAAGGGTGTTTCATTGCCTTGCTTTCCTCAAAAGGAGCCCAAAGAAAAGTCAGGTTTGTTCAGCACAAGCTGTAGTTGGGGAGGATTCAGGTAAGCCAGATGGCAATGTCAGTGATGGATGGTACAGATACCGTAGGGCTATGCCTAACTGGGAAAGCTGAGCTGTGCTGCACCTTACTGAAATATTGACTATTGCAGCAGTTGCTTTACATTGTTCAATTGGCTGTGTAATTGCTTTCACAAATTAAACAAAAACAATGGTGAAAATATGTAAAATGTCACCTGGACTGAATTGTGGTTCAGATCCTCAGTGAAAATGAGTTTGGCAGCCTCCCCTCACTTCTTATCTGCTCGATTTCAGCCTGAACGCCTCTCTGCTCACAAGCCCAGGTTGGTGTTGCAGGTCAGGCTTTAGATGTGGTATGGGTGCTGCTGTGTGAGAAGCCCTGCTTATCTGGCTCAAGATGGGGTAATTAGTGCCCCATTTTTTCCAAGCCATCCCACTCGTTCCATGCCTTGTATACGTTTTGGTCTGCTGTGCTTGCTCTCCTGGGTTTCTTTACTTTGAAGGGCAAACATGCAATGCTGCGCTTTCCTCTTGAGCTCACATTTCTTTTCCTTTAGCGTTGAGCCCTGTAAAAGTGATAGTCATTCATTTAGTGAAGGCAACTGAGGGAATGAGAAGGGGCCAGATCATCCAATTGCAAGTTTACAAGTCAACAGGTCCCATCCGTGCTGACCTCTCCTCTACAAGCTCAGTGGCACAGACAGCAGTGAGTCAGACAAGGTGGACAGCATGCCCAGCTCTTTCCTCTCCCTCCCCTCTTCCCCTGTGCTCCTCAGACAGCAGTTAGGGGGAATTAGCCAGCTGGGGTTCTCCTCATGCGAAGGGGTCTCAGGCAGCCAGGTACACCCGCATTTCAGTTTCTTTCCACTGCACGTTTGTGGGGGCTCCACTTTGCTCCATTTTCTTTCTCTCCTTTTCCAGCCCGATTGTGTTACTGATGCACTGGCCTGCCTTTAGGAGCAGTGTGGAGCTGCTGCATCCGAAGAAGTGCATCAAGAGACACTGCTATGGACCTGCAGACAGTAACTGCAACTGCTATGATGCATCTCACAGGTTTTCAGGAACAGAGGTTAGTTCACCCACTCTTGAGTGGGTAGACTGGTAAACTCTGCACTCTGAGTCCCCTTGGAAATTATGATTATTCTCTCACATTGCCTTTACCAATGGGTGCAAAGACCTCTAGCCAGTGTTAGCTACTGCCTGGTCCTGGAGCCACAGAATGGCTTGGTTTTCTCTTCTTTAAGCGATTTAGATTGGAGAGCTTTTTTAAAGTACCAAATGAAAGATGGCTCTGTTTCAGCCACACTCTTGAAAGCCAACATGCTTTTAAATGCCAGTTACTGCGTATCCTGAAAAGAATGGGCAGTTGTGAGTAGCTGTCTTGGTTTTGATTGACAGTGTCCTGTGTAGAAAAGAAAACAAGATCTCTGCATTCAGCCTGAGGAGCAGAGTAACCCAGGTAGCTATAGGACAGTCTTCACTCTCAGGGAAATTTGGGAAGTTCCTGTACCAGTGAGAATCTGGATTGCCACAGCTGGAATCACCATCAGGCAGTCACAGAGATACAGTGTTTTCTATCGGGCAGGCTGAAGGAGCCCATGTTTCTCATCAGATAGATGTAGTAGTGCTGTTTAATAGTTTTTAATAGTTTACAAAATTATGATAAGCTCTGCAAGGCCATTTAAAATGGATAATCTTCAAGTGGTATTAAGGATTAAAATGGGTCTGCCTTGTATGCCTTAATGGGCCCCTCACAGGCTGTTCAACATTATCAAAAGGTGATTTTAAGAGTTTGTAATAAATATGTTCTTTTGGGGAAGATTAGGAAACAGGGTGGGATTTGCCATCTTTCTGCTACCTCCAAATTGCTGTGCTCTAACTGAATTTATTACAGTGGGTCTGTCTTGGAACTCCAGAGTGCTAGCTCACTTCTAATCTATTGTTCAGTAAAGAGGTTGTCCTTAGGGGGAAATGTTTGCTCCAAGAGCCAGGGCTATTTAGTATTTGATTATCAGCCTAGGACGAATTAGTCAAATAAGGCTCCAGCTTTGTGAACACTTATGTGCAAGTTTAACCTTCCATTCCTGAAGAGTCCTTTAGATTTCAAAGTACAATAAAATAAAGCGTGCCTGCAGAAATCTTATGGGGACCAGGGACTGTGAGAGCTATTTATTCTCAAACCAGAAGTTAATGACTTCATTCAGAAAGTTTTCTTTGAGCAAGCTGTGCTTATTCTCTTTTAGTGTCCAACTCCTTGTCTTCATTGCAAACCCAGCCTTTGTCCATGCCACTGTCAAGGGTTGGGCCTGAAATTACTGGGAGATTGAGTGTATGAGGGAAACTGGATAAAATTACTGAAAGTACCCTCCCTAAGCATTAATTTGTCATTTCACACTTTTCCATATTGACAAAGTCCATGTCCTTGAGCAACCAAGTTGTTAGAGTGGTACAAAACCCACAATAATAATGCTTCTCTGTGAACCTTCTGAGCTTTCTTTTTATATATAAATTCCATTGTACGTCAGTTAAAAGATTTGAAGTACGGTTATGAAACTGTCACATTTCATAAAACGTTGAAGGTTGAACTATTTCTTGTGGAGCCCAGCAGAAAACTTCTCATAACACCTACTGCCAGTGTCCTGCCAGCAACGTGCTTACTGCTATTTTTGTCTGCCTAAAATCAACTTGAACACACTGGAATTTACTGTTTTGTTGAAAATTAACAGTTTCAGAGGAGCAAGTGGTTTCTTTTGGTTTTACCAAATCTGTTTGATCTTTACTGTTTCTGAAGCAGGCTTTTACCCCCTTGGCTCCCCAGCCCCCTAAGCTTTGTGCTTTGGAGCCAGCATTCCCAGAGCTTTCACATTGACTGACTTTCAATTATTCTTCTTGCTGAGAAACTGAGAACCCATTAGGACTGAGACGGTCCATGTTTTCATGGACCTTGAGTGTGGTTTGGAGGCGTCAGTTCAGGCAGAGAGCCTTTGAAAGTCACAATAATATTTGTACATCACTGAAGGATTTCGTATAACTGCAAGCTTCCTGCAGTGATGTGTATGTGAACCCAGAAAACTCCACACTTAACTCTAACCATCTTTCTTGACTGACAGGTTATGTTAATGTCGCCCAAATAGATCTTGCACACAGGATGTTCAATTTCTTAATTTGCTTAACCATATGATTGCAAAATAACAAAATGTAATACAAGAGCAGAAAACAAGAATACAATAATTTGTATAACCACACAATGCGATGACATGAGAAATTGTCATCTGTATATCCAGCTCACACTGATTTTGACTAAGAAATATCGTAACTAGAGGTTAGGGGCTAGAAAATGTATTGAATTCAGCTGATGATGGTTAATTTCAAGGAATAACTGAGGGAGGGGCAAAGGGCGGGGTTTATGGGGCTGCAGACCTGCTAACCCCGTGCTGTTGGTGTTCCCAGTTCACACGACAAGAGGAGCACATAGCTGGGCTGGGCAACACCCCTGTCCCAGCTGTGGCTACATTTGCTCCTTTTATTGTGACTGCCTCCAAGTATATAGTTCCAGTTTAACTCAGCGTGAAGATACACACTTCCTAAATTTCAGATTGTAGTTTTTGCATTTGTGATTAGTGTTTAAACTCTGACTCTGGGGTTAAACTCTGACGCAAGAAGTTGAAGCGGGCAAATGGTCCTATTGCCTTCTGCATTTCACACCTTTAATCCTGTTTTTAGGCATCTTGGTGAATCAGCCTAACATCCTACTAATGAAAATGCTAAAGCAGATATTTTACTTTGAGCACGTCAATAATCCTGCACCAATATTTGAAGGCCAGGACCTTTTAGATCCAAGAATAAACTGGAAAACTTCAATGAGGTATGTGCTGCTTTTACTTTTACCCTACGGGACAGTGGTATTCACGTATTTGTGCCTGCAGGACCATGCTGGGCGACTGAAAGCATGTGTGGAATCTGGAACATTTATGGTGCAAACATCATTTCAGCATTCTCCTACGCAAGAGATGATGAAACTTCCTAAGACGAGAGCCTATGTAAATATGTGTTATGCGTCAGCTAGGCAAACAGATGAGGGAATGTTGTTTTTAGAAGCTCCAGATGATGGCCGTGATCCTGTAATGTGATTATTGTGAGCAGAGACATACATCCATCTGCAGTCCCACTAATTCATCCTCTGCAGATCCACTGCAGGACTGGGGTCTAACTCTGCACAGCCACCAATGCCAGCTGTGATTCAGGAGAACTGAGCAAAGCCAAAAAGGCTGAACCTGTCACACCGAAAGAGGTGAAAAGGCACCGGAAGACCAGGAGCCCTGTCATCCATGCTGAGACAATACTTGCTCAATTGAGCATCTTCTGCCTGCATGGCAATAGCCTGTATCTCAGTGTGCAAAATCCCTGGCTCACTGCTAGCCTCCGCACATACCAGTTGTCTTAAAACCCCTCAGACTGAGAGGTGGCCCTTCCAGTGGGGAAAGTGGGGTCCATCCCCTCCTGACCACTGAGGGTCACTTCAGCAATCCTTTCAGAGTTATTTTCTTTGCAGAAGACGTGAGGAGTAGCAGGGCGTGTGCCAATGCCAAGCCTGGCGCCACGGTCACAGAAAAGGAAGCGCCCTACTCCTGCGTGGTAAACCTTCCCCCTACCCCGGGTAAAAAAACCATTAGAGCTGCCACTCTAAGCTAGCTATTAACAAACCTGTTCTTTTGCAGAAGTAGTAGGTGTATGTATATGTGTATATATATGTTTATATAAAAGAATATCAAAAAGACTACCGTCCATAAATTGCAATGGCTTCTTCTGTATTATTATTAATACTTCATTTAAACCTTGATGTCTAACTCTCCTTGAGCATTCCTGACTAGAGTAATTAATTTATAGTTTGTTCTGAAAGCATATCAGCAAATGGGCATCAGTGCAGATAGCCATTTATTGCTCCAGCAGTGAGGTTAAACAGCTTGTGCTTTTAACTCCATGGTACAAAACATATAAAACTATTTGTTTGAGATATTAATCCAGGATGACCTGATATAATGTGACAGTAAAAGCGCTTTTCCCAAAGAAGGGAAATACGTGCTCTGCTCAGTACCTCCTGCTGACTCAGTGCTCCAAGTGAATAAACATACAGCTGAATTCTCCCAGCCAGGTGTGATCCAGGAACAAACTGGCAGCACATATTTGTGTCTGCTAATGTCAATTCTAGCTCACAGAAGTGGCCCACCACCAGCTCTGCAGTCAAAATGCTTGCTCTGTTTTCTCAAGAATCAACACAGAAAATGCCAAAAGCACAGAAAAATCACCTGGTTGAAATCTCTAAAGAATGAAGCACCATGGCTTATACTGATACACAATGAAGTATCACATGCAGGAGTGGTGTTTCAGGACTCGGCCACCATAGATGAAATGGAAGCAGAAAGGGAAATCTTGCATGAAGCAGACAATAAACAATCTTAAAGACAATTTACAAAGTCTAATCTCTACAGAAGCCCTAGTGATCTGAATGAGAAGAGCTTATGTTGGAACACCTCATCTGAAATAATGTGCTCCTCAAAACATGGGAGCCACACTCCCTCAGCCTGCATCTGCTAAACTGTACAGCAGGTCGGGCAAGGAAAATTGCATGCTGAGTTTGAATATTTGTCCTGTTCTTCTATGTCCCAAGTTTAGCTCTGTGCCTTTATCTCTGCTCAGAAAGAACAATGAAACACAGTTAAACTCAGCTCGACAGCTCAATTTAGGCTGCACATAAGAGCACATTAGCTCTTAACTGTAAAATGCACACCTGGATTTGAATAAGTCAACCTTGTCTTGGTATGGTAATAAGGAAAAAGAGGGTTAACAAAAGATACGGTCATATACCTAAAGATAAGAGAAGTTGGGTGATAGGTAGCAGTGTCTGAACAGTCTTTCACAGGACTCAACTCTCACAGAATAGAGGAAAAATCAAGCAACCTCATGGTTAATTATTGTAATGGGATGCTGATAGTTGCCATTGGCTGAGAAAGAATTCACACGTTTTGGATCCTCTAATTCACTGTGATCCTTTAGATGTTAAGCTCTGAAGCAGTGCTGAGTTTGGCAAAGCGAGGACAAAAACCCATTCCTATTCTAAGCATGCTACTTTAGCTACTAGCTTTTCATTCAAGAAAGGGATTTGTTGACAGCAAAATTATTTTCTTAGAAAAACACTAAATGAGAAGATGACAAATGCTGTTGTGAATGTTCACACAACTCCAGGAGCAATCAACCATGATTATTCAGACAGGGCTCCTACAGGAAGGGATAGAGCTAAAATCTTGAAATTTGGCAAGAACAAGGTCCTCAACAAGGAGTAGCACTTACAGTTGCTCTGGAGAAAATCTAGTTTCATTAGCCAGATTCATGCTCATTTGGAATTGACCATGTGCAGTAGAACATCTTGTCTGTATGGATGCAATTAAGAGATGCACAGTGAATAGTTGCCCTGCAGTTAGCGTAACATATGCTCCAGTACTTCCAGACATGACAACTGAAGTTGGTAGCAAAATCCTGATGTCTTCAACAAGGCCTCAATGTTAGTCATATAAAAACTGCTACATGTGAAAGCAGCTGGGGATCTCTCCCTTCCCTGGAAAAGTGTGAGAAAGAGAAGAGGAATCTGTGCTGAGGAACTGACTGAAAGGCTGGAGAGGCCAGTAGGTAAAGCTCTGGCCTGTAGCATTCAGGAGACAACAGTATTGCTACCCAGTCTGTGACCTGCTGTTTGCCTTCTGGCAGATGCTTTTATATCTCTTACACTTTGCCTTGCGCATTTCAATAAGAAATCCTTAGCCTGACCCCTACTAAAGGCATCACAGTATTCCTCTTCGGTCTCCATAAGCATCGATGTAATGTGCTTAACATTTAAATTCCATGGCCATACAAACTATACTCTCTGGAAGAAGAAAGGCTTGATCACTGCGCTGGACCACTGTCACAGCATCTTGGCCTCAGGGACTGAAGCTCAATTGGTGGCATTGAGGCCTGTTTTATATAGGACAGTAAGAGGCTGCACTGTAATGAGGCAGTGATCTGAGGAGAAGCAATCTTAGTCCCAGCAGCAGTAGTGGATCTGAAGCCTCCTTAGGTTTGTGGTGCCAAAATCCAGAGCTAAACTCTGCAAATCGCATGTATTTCCCCAGTGACCTATCCTGAATGCTGGCTCCAAGCAAACCCCACTGGAACTATGTATGGTTCCCCATTTGAACTGGCTGACGTAAGCCCATCTCTCATCATGACAAGCCCAGCAGGTGATGCACAGGCTCATCTGGCGCTCCAGTTCGTGACCAACTCTCCAGCTCTGCAGATAGCAGGACTGTACTGAAGCTTTAGACAGGGCAAACAACTTCAGGCAAGATAAGGACAGACTAGATTTTTACCCAACCAGAACTTATTTATGTGAGGTTTCTAAAAGTTCAGTAGTTTTTACTCCACTGCTGTGTGCTTTACTGCTGTTTTCTGGAATCAGGAGAGGAAGTAACAGATTAACACACGGGAAAGTGTTCTTGCAGCAACACCACGGTGGGAAAAAAGTCATGAACTGCTGGAAATCCACCCAAAAACATTTCTCTGATCTTCCAAGATCTTTTTAATCTCTGTTCCAGATCCAGAGGACTTTAATGCAACAAATTTTGGATCGGTCTGCACAACTCTGATGCCAAATTTGAAATGGGATTTTTGGTGCTCTCTCCTGACTAGTTTCCTTTTCACAAGTCCAGGGGTTGTTACATTTCCCTCCTCGCTCTGCACTTGGGGTCTCCTGCTTTTAGCAAACCTGCAGGAGCTGGGGCCATGGTGGGAGCATAGGCTGGGCACCAGATGGACACCGCACTCAGAAAAGCCATCCACTGTGGCCAGGAGCTCTGCGAACTGCAGAGCCTGCTGCCTCCTCTCCCAGGGCTCTCCCAGCTCTTTCCTTTTCCTGCATGAATGCCATCCTCATCCAAGAGAGCAGGTCTGCCCACTGGTTTTTTAACTCTGCCTTTAACTCCAGGACCAAATTGCCTGCTCTGGAGCCAGAGCTGGATTCTCCAGAACTAATTTGAACATCTGCATTTGAAAGACCCAGGGTTCTGACCCCAAGGTCAGATCCTGTTCAACCACAATAGCCATTCAAGTGTAAATCCACAGCCTAGGCCATGGATTTGTATGTATCACACAAATGAATATAAACACCCCCTCCTCCTGACCCCAAAGAAGGTTATGGAGAGCACTGGCTGGCTGCTTCTCCATGCAGCAGTTGTTAAAACATCGCTGCAAGGTCATGGACAACATTCCAGCTCATCGAAACTGCGGATAAACACACTTCTTTCCCAAAGAGCATATGAAAACAGCTGTTCGGCATTATAGTGTATTGCAAATGATCTCTTGTCTCTTCAAAGGCAGTTGTTCTTAGATAATCCAAAGGTAGTGGTCCGAGAAGCACCTATCACCTGCACTGAGCTACGCTGGTTGGAGAGGAAGCTGGAGCAGAGGAAAGACAATGATATGCCAGACTCACTAGTTTGCATCCCACATTTATCAACATGCTTTTATGAATTAAGTGGGGAAAAAAATCAGGTGTTTAATGACCAGACTTCTGAGGCAGGCAACATGTCAAACGTTTCTCCTACAGTCTTACAGTAACACTCATTTCACTTCCCTTGCTTCAAATGTGTAGGCAGGGCTCAACCTCGCGAGATCTGGGGCAACGTGGACCTGTGCAGCAAGGCACAGCCAACGGGCTGGGGTGCAGGAAGCGCGTGTGGGGAGCACACCAATAACATGGGCAGAAATGGGAGCATCTCATGTGGGGGAAGTGACACAGGGGCTCCAACACCACAGAAAACCAGACCGGCTTGCACAGGGAAAGAGGAGAATGGGATAGGACCAAGGAGCTGGCCTGGGCAGGCACAGAGGTGGAGGCAGCTGGGGTCCCAGCTGGAGGACTGGAGGTGGACTAGAAGGTGTGGGTCCTCCGCGTGCTCTGAAACAGCCTGGAAAGCAGACAGCTCTGCATTTCTCCTGTCTCATGGTGAAAAACATACAGACAAGGCAACCTGTACTGTGCATGCCTGCTGAGGAAGCAGCCCACCAGGTCCTGTGAGGCCTCCTGGCAAGAGGTAGGAAAATATATAGAAAAAACTGGGTTCTAGTACTGTCCTTGTCCTTCCTTTAGTTGTAAAGCTACCCAGGATAGTGTTTGTTTATCATCCTAGGCTTGCATGTGTGAATGGAGTGCTGAGTTGCTGTTTAAAAGCCCCCACAGTGGGCAAGCTTTCTAAGGCCAAATTAAAACCATTAGTTTGCTGCATGACAATTGGGATGACTGACAATTGATGAAAATGCTTTAGAACAGACAGAACCCTCAGAAATAAATAACTCAGTTCTTCTGAACTGAAGGCAGCCCTCCATCTCCCAAATCCGTTTCTGTTAAGATACTGTTTACACAGATTTAATCAGTTGTGTCACTGGGGCACAGCAAAAACAGCAATGTGACCTGCTGAGATTTAGCACCAGATTGCGATTTACAATCAAGGCACCACGAGTCACTGAAGTGCATAGCTCCCGCCCCAATTACTAATTAATCAGACCAAAAGAGGTCTCCATAAAAGGCATAGCAGTCAGCTGTGAGTCCTATAAATTCAAAGGGCTTCTTTATCCTTTATGTAGGAAAGGTGACCTGGGAAGCTCTGCATCCTGCAGTTAGGAGCTGGTCCTAGGAGAAAGCAAACTTGTTAAAGTTTTTTGGTTTTGTTGGTTTTTTTCCCTCCCCTCCTCTCCTTAATAAGAATGCAGCTAGCTTGTTTGCAGTAAAGTGTTGTTAAAAAGGCAATGTGACATGCTGGGATGAAATGAGTTGCGTAACTTGCTTTCTTGAAAGCGTGTGAATATTCACGTGCTTTTGGTTGGTTTGGTTATTTGTTTGTTTGGGGTTTTTTTAAATTTGCTTAAAAGCATTAACAAAGTGGCAATTGCTGCATTGGTTTATAGTGGTGAGATGGTAACACAATGGCTCAGGGAGGGCGAACTGCAGCCCTGCGCGTCGCCACGTGCTGCAGGGACCCAGACCCTGCTGGTCCAGCCCATGCATGGGGCTTCTTCTGCAGCCAGGAGCTTGTCCCTCTGGAAAGTGCCCTGCGGCAGGACTCTAGCAGTGACCTGCTGGCAATGCAGGTGGCAGCATGCCTCGGGCTGTCTGCTGCCCTGTGCGTGCAGGGAGCAGATCTCACTGCTGGCACGCAGGCATGGTGTCAGTGGTTTCAGGGGTGCTGCCAGGACAAGGCCAGAGGGGGATTTAGCTGGGGTGACCCCCTGGGTTGGGAGGGCCTAGTGGGCCCATCCCTTGGATGCTGGTGACGCTCAGTCTTTAACCTGGCACTGACCTTGCTCCTGGCTGACTTGGCCACGATGTGCCTTGCGCTAAGTCATCTTTATGTGGGTCCTTGGAGAGTGCTGCTGCCTTTGTGTGGAAGCAGCTGCCAAGCCCCTCTGAAAGGGGCAATGGGGCTTTGCCACCTGCCGTGGCATCCCTGGGATTGGGGCTGTGGCAAGGCCCGTCACCCATGGAGGGGGATTGCAGGGAGTGAGGTATGGGCTTGGCATTATTTGCTCATTGAACTCTTGCTGGTTGTACAGGACTTGAGGCTTTAAAAGCTGCACTGCAGGTACCAAGCTGGACTGGAGGTGAGCAGCGCTGCTCCCCAGGGGCTAATGGAGATGCCCCGTGTGCCTTCCCCACCAATCTCCAGCTCCTTTCCAGGGGTAGGAGAGTTTTCCACTGCCTTTGGCTCTACTAGACTGGTGTCTGTCGGGCTCAATGGGCTCTGAAAAACACCTCAAAGAGTACCTCAATCATTCCTCAACATACCTTTTAATTATTTTAAGGCAAAAGGCATAGTTCTGACATTTAAAAAAAAAAAAAAAAATCGAGAAGGAAATACAAAAGTATGAAATAGATCCTTGCATTTGATGTTTTTACTCGCTTTATTGCACTTCATCTCATTACTTTTATGGTCAGGCCAATCCTTCTTGATGCTGATAGTCCAAAATAGAAACCCCCCATTTTTAATATAAAAATAATACATGCTTTAAGATGAAACCGCAAGGTATTGTGAAACCAGGAAGTTCAGTGTGTCATTAAAGTGTGTTATTTAAGTATAAATATTCTGTTTTTTATTTTTTGAAGAGTTCTGTCTATATTTTAGGAGATAATACAGATTTTTTTTTTTATTTTTTGAGAGCTAGAAATAACAGGGTAAAATCACACTGGTGGTATTTTTCTAGTCACTTTGTCAGATGCACGACTGTGCACATTACATGGGGGAAAGAAAAAGCCTTCCCTCTCCTCACCCTCAGCAACATAACAGGGAACAGAACTGCACATCTGTAAATAAATGCATCATTAGATTCTCATCAATTTGTAAGCTTCACTTGATGTATGGCTAAAATAATCCCACAAGGGTAACTAAATAAGTGTTTGCTTTCTAGCACACACAGTGCAGACCAGCGGAAACACTGTTTCAGTTGAGCGGTTTGGGTTTTTTTTGGTTGTTGGCTATTTTTTTTTTTTCTTACAACAGTCCACATTGAAGAATTATTTTAGATGCATTGCTACCAATATATTCATTAGCTGAGGATCTCTGGACATATTATAAGAACACAGTAAAACAACTAATGATGCACTTGAGCAGTAACAGGTTGTCATTAGAGCAGCATCTGCTCTCATCAGAGTTAATTATTCAGTTGCTTTGTTTTCCAAGTAGGTGTCTGGTAGAATTTAGCAGAATCTTAATTAAAACACATTTTCAAACTCCATGGATGCTCATCTCATCTAAAGAAATCAAGACAATTTCCACCATAAACATCAAGCTTCAGTTGAGCCATCAAACAGCAGAAGGATCTCAGCCAAGGCAAGTTTTAGGCATTAACCATTACAGTGCCAGTGGGATGCAGGTGGCTGTGAACTGGTGCCCTGATGAACTCCCCTGATAAACTGTCCTGTGCACATACCAGTAACCAACACAGGCACGGTTAAGTAACGAGAATACTCGTACTGCGTAACTACTTTCACTGTACAAACCCCTCCAATACTGCGTGTTAATTCTGAGCTGTAGAGGGGCAATGTTGTAGAGGGGCAGTGTGTGCGTGTGCTCCCCAAAAACATGAGTCGCTCTGTGTTCAGGCACAGACCTGCCTTTCTGTCCACTTCAGCTGTTCTGAATGACACCACCCTGGGCAGGTCCCCCAAGACACTGGTCATTTTGAAACTTTTTATTTCCCTGCGCTCTTCTGCAGTGCTGGAAGAAGATGTTTTTCCTCTTATAAAAACTTTTCCCTTTTGAAAGCCAAATGGAAGTGTTCTTTCTCTGGACATAAAAAGATTAAGTGATTACTATGAGGCTGCATTGACTGTCAGAAACTTTCTGCTAATAAAGTAGCCAGAGAACTTTTCCCATTGGATGTGGTAAACCCAGCGTGCTCCCAGTGAGGATCCTTGCAGGGAGGCAGTGGGGAACTGGACAAATCCATGGCTGTGTGTTGCCACTCAGCTAAAAACTCTCTGTAAAGGAAACAACCCTCTGAGGTAAGCAAGCTTAGGTTCAACCTGCTTCACTCGAATACAGTTATCTGCGGTTGCTTTCCAGGGTCTCCTCTTTATTAGATTTCAGCAAGCACATACCAAAAACGTTCAGTGTATGAGTAAAAGCTTTATTTCCCAATGGCCAGTACAGCACATGAGAGCTTGAATCTTAAGCTTGGACTCGTTTGCTGCAGTGTATTGACTTACACTTGGAGCTGATTGGGAATTTTCTATCATAAAAATGCTGTTTCATCAAAAGAAAATTTTTCGTGGAAATAGAGTATTATAAGCAGGCTGAGGCAGCTGGATTCAGCCTTGTGGATGGGGATGGGAATGTTCTGATTTTTCATGTTGAAACTGTTTTTATAAAAGCATTTTTATTAGTAATCTTATAAACAGTTTTTTGAAAACTACAGATGAAAGAAAAAAAAAATCAAAATTGTCATGAGACATTTCAGGTTTACCACAATGCAGTATCTATTTTAAACCTGTTTTACAGTGCATTTCAAAGCCTTTTGCGTTAGTGATGTTTGGGAATGGAGCTGCATCTGCAGAAGTTTACTTTTGGTTTTGCTTTTCTGATCCATTTATGAAATAAAAGTTGTTCTAATAGAGAGTGTCTGTCTGTCATGAAAAGGAAAAATGGAAATCTGTAACTCAGTGACTGTATTTTAATGGCTTGTACAATTTTTTTCAGGTCTTTTTGAGGTGCTGAGCGAGCAAACCCTCCACAGAGCAGGGGTAATGCCAGGCTCTGCAGTATCACAGGACTTCCGACTTTGCTAATGGAAACACCTTCTGGTTTGGGCTCCTTAAGGGAAAACAAGCCTCTGAAGAACACCAAGGTATTTCTTTGGTGTATGTATTCTCCTCCTCGTCCACCTCCTCATCCCTCCTGCTGCTTCTCACCTCAGAGCAGCTCTAAGAGGCTGCCCTTCAAAGTCAGACTGGGCTTGGAAAGAAGCTCCCCAGGAGCTGTTTCCCCACCACCATCTTCCCTCTTCCCACCAGAAGTGACTCAGGATGAAACCGCTAGCTTTTCTGGCGGACTTGTCAGATCTCATACCCGACAAACGGAGCACTGCAGGAGCACAGCGGTCCTGGTGAGGGGAGACGGACATCTCAGGGCATCCTGAGGAGTTTGAAAGGATGCACGTTCATTTTTCATCCCAGGCCTGAGTAGTTGGACTCAGGCACGCTGGCTTTATGGGCAACAGGGCTCAAAACAAGAATGAGCTAATAACCATAGCGCTATTGCCACCTCCGAAACCACGACCTTTTCTCCAGAATAATCAGTTTTGCATCAGAATTGTTCTGAAAACTGGCTTAGGCTGAACACCTGATGGTCCACGTCCCTGTGAGCACACACGGGAGATGACCTGAATAACTCGCCCATGGTTTAATCCCTCAGGAACAATCTAGGCTCCCCAAACTCTCACCATTAGGAACCACACCACGGGTGTTTGCACGCTCCTGCGCTGACTAACAGGCAAAGCAGGCAGGCGGATCAACAAAGCTGTGGGCTGATGCAGGTGACATTTTCATGCCACAGCACTGGCGGATGATGTGGAGCGCTGCCACATTTGAGCTGTGGGCTCCTGCTTCAGCGGGTGCTGAGCAACTGTGGCTGCAGCTGCTGGGTGGCTGCTGCTGCTGTGGTGATGGCCTGTGCCCGGGGAGCTTTGCCTGCTGTGCTTCCTTTTAAGGCTTTATTTTTGCCTAGAAAAAGATGTATTTAGGGACCCCTCAGTGTTGGAGGATGCTTGTGCATGACCACTTACGGCTTTCAAATCTCTCGGAAAGGTTGCTGGGATTTGTTGCTTGGAGGGAACAGACGGTGCCTGGGCTGTAGTCCCTGCTGTGGGACGTGGTGCCCTGTCTCAAGGGAAGGTGGCGTTTTGGAGGGGAAGGGCTTGCTGGTGGTCCTGCTCCTGTCACCAGAGCATTTGCTGTGCAGAGTGAAAATAAATACATAAAAGCAGTACTTTGGTCTTCACAAAAGCATCTTTTATTTACTTGCTGAGTGGGGCCTTCTGGTTTCTCTTGAAGAGCAGCTGCTGCCCAGCAGAGGTAGGCACTGGAACCTGCGAGTGGCACGTGTGTGTGAGCTCCACTTGGCATCTTCTGATGAAAGACAACCATGACGAGCCGGTGGCACCTGGGCCAGGGCAGAGGAGAGGGCCACCGTTCCTGCTGCTGTGGTGCAGTCATGGTGACTCGGCCAAGCTGCAGGTCTTGCACATGGCCCTTGCTTTTGGGAGGGAGTAACACGTATTTACTCGCTGCTGTGTGCCACCAGCAGAAAGATCTACCTTATGCCATCCAGTCTAATCAGAGCTGGGGTCAAACAGTTGCTCAGCCAAATTTCGTGCGCACGCCTTTGTAAGTAAGTGTATCTGCACATGTGCTTACATTTAAGCACGCAACTCGCAGCCAGCATCTGCGCCACGTGGAGCTCAGCACCCCGGGGCTCTGTGACTGAGCTGCATGGGCTGGGCTGGGGCCGGGGCCATCAAAGGACCAGAAGGGGTGAGATGTGCCACCCTGATGGGGCATCCAGCCTGCCCTGTTTGAGCTGCGGGCGAGAGCTCTGCTTTTTTGCTGTGAAGACTTCTGTGCCTGTAGAAGTGCGTTTTTCCACCCTAAGCGAGATCAGATGGGTTGTAATAGTGAAGTAGGCAGAGAGGGGGGCACGTAGCAAGCCCAAAACTGTAAGTGGGGAGCTAGAGCGATGCAAATAGCTTGTTCCCAGAACTCACACTTTCGGCTCAGCGATATGATCTGATCAAATTTGTCAAATTCTTTGACAGTTTAAAAAAAAAACCCAAAACGGAAAATGAGGACTTTATTTGGGTAAATGGATTTTTATTAAAACCTTTATAGCATATTTTGTTTCACTCAGAACTTAACTTGAATGAATGTGCCAAAGACCGAGTTTCTGGTGAAATTCTGTTTCCTTTCCTCTTGCCTAGGCCTGACTGCAGGATCAGGTACCTGCACCACCCTGGTGGTCCTGCACGGTGGTTTCAGTGCGGCAGAGGACTAGCCAAGCCCCCAGCAAGCACCCAGGGATCTTTGTACGCACAGACACATGAAGCAGACTTGGGGCACCTGCCACTGCTGGGGCCTCGCTCCCTGCCGGACTACCCCAGCCAGCGCAGGGCTTGCTCGAGGGGCAGCTGTGGGGACTGAGTTCAGCCCTCTGAGGTGCCCCTGGCCAGGACCCCAGCAGGGCCTGGGCACCAGGTGCTCTGAGTTAACCTCTGGGTGAGCTTATTTTTTTGCACTGATTACAGCTGGTGCCTAGAGCAACAAGGCTGAGGCTGGGAGCAGGGCTGACCTGCAGAGGAAATGCAGTGGTGAGAAGGGCTTATCCACTCCAGCCAGCCCCGATGGCGAGATGTGCAGTGAGGCCTCCCTGGCTGCTTCCCTGCTAGGTTGGGGCCCCTGCAGCCAAGACCAGGCTCCACCTGCCCCAGGTTCCCTGTTCCCCACCCGCCATCACTGCGGCAGGAACAGAAATGCTGCATGGAGACCACTGAGCAGTTTGGACTCTGCCAGGTAAGATAGCATGAGCATGCATCTGCAAATGAGTGGTTTGTTTTGTGGTGCTCTGGTGGGTTGTTAACGCCTGGCTTCCTGGCCAGTGATGCTACTTGTTGCCTTTTGTGCTGTTTGAACCCAGCTCTGCTGGTTTCATTGCGATCGTGCCTGAGTGAAGTATTGTAGAGACTGCTTCTTGCTGTCCTTGTGAAAACAGAGATGAGAGCAAGTGATTTAATGTTAATGGGAGGGAAGGGGGAAGCTTCACCCACTTGGATGTAAAATCTGTTTTCAAAACCAAGATGCTTGCTGCGCTCTGAAGTGCGTTGTCGCTACCAGGGTTTGACCCAGTTCTCCGTTCAGCCGGGCCGGCTGGTTCTGGGAAACTCCCCCTCCTTTCAACACAAATGCAACATCAGCTCAATTAATCAGGCTCCATACAGTAAAAGCATTGAAAGCCAAAAAGTCCTCTGTGACATTTATCTCTGTCTTCATTCCTGGGGGAAAAAACACAGGCACACAACCCCCTCCTAATGAAAATCAGACAGTGTGAGCAAGTGGCTCTGAAGCAAAGTTTTTCTGCTCCTAAACTGTACTTCAAGTCATTACAAGCTTTGCTTGCCAAAGTTACAGTAGCTGAAGCAGTATGTACAGCCTGTGATACGCAGACTGGAGTAAAACCTTCTTCATGACATTTTGTTGTATGGGAAAGCTTGAGTTTTTGGAAGACGCTCCGATAACACAATATGGAAAGCATGCTATCTTAGCATTTCCTACGCCGACTTGGAATGCCTTCTGTTTGGAGAAGATCCACTGGCAAGTGAGGGAAGGTCTGAACAGTCAATTTAGATTTTTCTTTTAAATGTATTCTGTATGCATATACTGTGGTTATTTTGAGATTTTTGCCTTCTGGAATGATTACTGTCTGATACCAGATAGAAAAGTCATTATGCATAAAACATAGGTGTACAACAAGTTCAATAGCATAGGGGAGCTGTGGATGGAACCAATTAAATTTCATTAAAAGCTGCGGACCTTATTTGTCTTTAAAACCCTACTCCACACCTGCAAAACCATTACTGCCGCTGTTCAGAGGCTAACAAAAAAACATGTAGTAAGCCAGTTGCATCCGCTTTCTTGACCAAGAAAATAACCAGAAAAACACAGTTAAATTAAAATCGGATGTAGAGGCTGCTTTTGTTTCTTTGAAGTATGGTTTTGCTGAGGATAACTAGACGTTCTAAGAAAGGAGCAACACGTAGTTGCTGTCCCTGGATCAAATCCGTGATCTCGTTGTGTCTCAGTCCCTTCTGCAGTTACGTCCTTCCACGCCCAGCTCAGATGGGCTTGACAGTATGTTGGGGGGAAGTTGGAGTCCTAATCTCTTGGTGAGTTAGACTGGCATCAGTCCCCTCTGGGCTGTACCCCACAGGTTTGGCAGCATGACTCGCCCAGAGGGGAAGGGTAGTGCCTTCCGTCCCTGTTGGAGCCTGCAGGGCCAGATTGTGCCCTGTGGTACAGCTGTGTTGTGCAATGGGAGCATCCACATGTCTCTTCCAAAGAGCCGCAGGGGAGTGTAAGCGAGTGGGATGTTATCAGAATATGTAAAAGTGGTTTGTGCATTATATCTGTATTACCTAAATGCCTTTGAGATGGCTGTGAGTGGTGGGAGGATTAACGTGGTTGGCTGGCCGGTCCGTGTCGGTGGAGAAGATGGAAGGATATGCAGGAGGAATGGCAGCAGTCATGTTGTGTGGAGTGGCACAGCAGAAAGGACAAAGATGGCTGGATAACCCTGCACACGTACAGCATTAGAGGAAACAGACATGGGGCAGGAAAGTGGAAGCTCCCCCAGCTAAGGGTACCTCATTGCACCTTGCACTGCCTGTCTGTATGGGGCAAAGACAAAATAATAATACTTCTTTCTTGTCCCCCTCTGAAGGAAACCCATCAGAGAGGACGTAGTTACTAAACTTGGCAGACAGCCCCCCGTGTACCCACAGCTTCTGCTTGTTGCCTTTGCTGCCTGCTTGGAGCACGGCACAGCTCCGGGGTGGAGCATGACCTGCTGAACGGCTGCCGACCCCTGGGACCTGACCTTCCCCCACCAGCTGGGGAAGACTGGGAGCCCCGCTGGCTCCTCACCTCCTTCATGCTGTAAATGGGGCTTGGGTGATGTGACTGGGTGCAGTAGGGCCAGCACATGGCTTTATACAAAACCTGGTCCAATAAGCCCTGAAGCTGCTGAGCTGTAGCTCCAGCAGCCTGATCCAGCTCTCTGCGCAGCTGGGCAACATGTCAAAAACATGGGATGCTCAGCTCTGCCGTGGCTTCGTGGAGCCCTTAGTCACAGCCTGCGTGGGAAGGGGAGGCAGCAAGCTGCCACCATGGCCTCCTTTCCCATGGAAGCACAGCTGGCACACTGGCCTTTGGTTGCTGTTGTCCAGTGACTGCTCTTCATCTCTAGTCAAAAAGGCATTTGCTTACCACGCTGCTAATACCTGTGTGTTGTTGCGCTGTTGGGGATGTGCGTGTTGCAGGCTGCCCCCTCGGTGCTGGGGAGTGCCTGGGGAGGGAAAGTGTCCGGGTCTGTTGCTGAGCTCCCGGTTCACACCTGACTGTTTGTAAGCAGCATTAGCTAAAATCTGAGGCTATGAGCTAGCAGGGACAGCAGCTTTTCCTCCTTTCCTCTCTGCTCTTGGAGGATGCAGCTGTGCAGTCACCAAAGTATCTGCCGATGCCTGCTCAGCCCCGGGCTCTTGTGGATGCTGTGCAGTATAAAGCCAGTAACCTCTGTGCTGTGTGCAAGCAGCTAGAGAAAGGCAAACCAAAAAGAGCATGTGAACAGAAGGCTGGAAAAAGAGCCACTTGATTATTCAGTTCTTAAGAGGGAAAAAAAATTGCTGCAAGAGCAGCAGAACTTACGAATCCTGGTGTTTTTTTCTTTTTCTTTCTTTGGCGCTCTCTCCCATGGCTTGATTATCTTGCGTTCATCCTGATTAAAGCCTTTCCTGTGGCTGGAGTATTCATAGCATTGCTTTCCCGTGTAGGATCTGTGGTATCTAATAGCATGGGCAATTTCACATTGCAGTCTTGTTCCTCAGAGGGGACAGCAGTTCAAGTCTCTCTATGTATTTTCTTGGGACTCATAGGAATTTGGTGTATCTGATAATCCTCTGCGGCATTAAATTTGGCTGAAGTCAGCCATCAGAGCACAGCAGTACCAGAAAGGACTGGGAAGTAAATAGTGCAGCAGCGTAAATCTTGCCTCCTTAAGAAACCAGACTAAGAAAAAAATACATATGTTAACAACATGCTGTTGAATACCAGGGTCGCTTCATCTCCCACATCCCCAGCTGAAGGTGTACAGGGCTTGCTCACATGGTGCTCTGAGTGTACCTGTTCTCTTATTAGGCTCTGATCCTGCAAACAGTTTTTCTGCCTCAGTAAGTGCCCTGGAAGCTGCAGAGCTCTTGCAGGACTGAAATGAGGCACACGTGTACAGCTGGTGAGGCCAGGGCATTAGGCTGGTTCATGGTGGAGGGGGAACAGTCTGCACTCCTGAATCTGGATGGGGCTTCCCAAGTGCTACTGCTGGGTGGCTGAACGTGATGAAACACCGTTCCCGTGGGCAGAGGCATCTGCTGGCCCAGCCCGGGCAAAGGCTGCAGCGCAGGATACCCTCCTAGGAGGTGGCACCGTGTCCTTATCCCTCGTGGGTGGCAAGGGCAGGGTCCCATACCAGAGGGTGCTGGGGATGCTGCTGATGCTGGTGTCCTGGCTGTGGCACAAGCACTGGGGCTGGCAGGGATCTCTGCTGGCTCCCGGGCCAGGGGGGTGTTGCGTTCATGCCTGGGATGACATGCCAGGAAGGAAAATGGTTTTTCAGGAACTGCGGCCTTTGGTGTGAGCTGACATAGAAAATGAGGTACCCATGGGAAGCATTGAATCCCGGCTTTGTTTGGGGAGGGAGGAACTCAAAGTTTAGCAAAACATTCCTAATCCCAGAAAAACGCTTCGCTTTGGAACGCTGCTCCCAGCAGAATCCAAGAGGCCTGACATGCTTTCAGTGCTGGCCCTGCTCGATCTGTGAAATCCAATGTGAAGCCCGTTTCCCGAGCCTCCGCCGATCGGTGCCTTGGTGTGGGCATGGCCAAGCGCTGCTGGCAGTCACTCCGGCTGCTCAGTGCTGGCACCAGCCAGAAACAAACAGGCAAAGTGCCACGCCAAAGAAAAGGGAAACATCTTACTCCTTATTTAATCAATATCAACAGACATATTAACAGTTGCATACCAACATGCGCAATTATTTGTAACTCACCAGTAAACATGCTCATTAGGCCAAATCTGGTGGTCCCCTGTAGAGGCGAGAAGGCAGGAGCGCATTTGGGAGTGCACCGTCTCCCCTGGGAATGGGGACGGGCTGGGTGCAGGGTGCTGCTGGCGTGGAGCTGCATGGGAAGAGTGCCGGAGCTCCAGGAGCATCGTGGCTCCTAGAGTGGCACGCGTTCCTGGGCTGCTGCGCATGGGTGACAAGGGCAAAGTCATCTCCTCTGCCCAGACATGCCCGCAGTGACCACCACATCTGCTCTGGGCCCCACACGTTTACCCTCATGCAAACTTTGCACGAAAGCCTGGAGCTTCATCTTTGGTGGCTGCCTGTGGCTGGCAATGCTGCAGCTCTGTGTAACATGGTGCTATGGGCTAGAAGAAAAGGTGGCGTCTCACAAGCAGAAAACCAAGGTCTGGCCTCCAGCAGGGTGATGATGGGCTCAGTGCTTGGGCCCTGTTGTAGGCTCTGGCAGCGGCAGGACGGCTTGCACCAGGGGTGGCATGAGCCAGTGGTTCATAGCCCGCTGTGCACGAGTGTGCACAGGGGAAGCACTCCTGGAGCGGGTCGAGGGAGGACCTGGAGGAAGGCTGATGATGGGTGAGCCAGGGCACAGCTGGGACTTCAGGTTCCCGCCTGTGCAGGGTGGGGGTGGTGCTGTTGTTACGGCATTGGTTTAAGACTAAACTAAGCCTCAGTCCTCCTTATCCGTGTGAATTCCATCTCTAGTAAGTGAAATGCAGAAAACTCCCAGTGCCAGGCTTCTCATTTCTTCCCTGGAACAAACAAAGTTTCTTGAGTCCCACTGGCTGCAACGAGGGCATGTCCATAAGGAGAGGCAAAAATAGACCTCTGTTTTAATGTGAGGAATGCAAGAGTCTTTCTCTAGTGGTTGAAGCCCCCCCAGGTGAATGTGCTGTCGATATGAGCGTGCGCGGGCAGGAGAGGCAGCGTAGCAGGTTTGGGTGGTGGGTTGGTGGGAGAGATGCTGCCTCCCCCCTCCTGGGACCAAAGGGCAGCACAGCCACCCCGCATGGGGGACGCCAAAGCTGGGCTGCGGGCCACCTTTCCTGAGCCCTCTCTGGGCATCAGCTCGAAGACCATCCACTCCCTGCAATATTTACAAATATATCTGCGTCTAAAATCTGCCCAAGTTTATCAATGAGACAGGGATAGCATTACAGAGCTGTGCACACACATGTTATACATTCCCCCAGAAATAATTCCTTCCTCCAGTTATGCTATGTATTTAGTGCATTCCTCCAGTATGATAATCATAAACATGCTTTAAAAAAAAAAAAAGCCTAACGAGGTTGAAACAAAACATAGAAGCTGGCCAGATAGTGGGAAGAGGCTGCTGCAGCCCCTGAGGCTGGGACTTCTGCGTCCTGATGGCCTCTGCCCTCTCGGAGGACAGCAGAGCTGCTGCCTGTTGCGAGAGCAGAAATGCTGTGGTGGGTGGGTAGGTGACAGCAGCCAGCCCCGCTTGCTGCCTGCCGGGCAAACGGCTGGGGCTGGCAGGGGCAGAGAGGAAAGGAAGGCTAAAACATAACAGAAGTAATAGGAAGCAGGTTGAAAATCTTTTCTCTATTTACGTATCGACCCACAGAGGCAGGGGGGAAGCTTTGTGGTGTGTTCAACTGTTGTTAGCTGCCTGTCCTGTGCTGAGGGCGAGGAAGCTGCCGCGGGGCTGCAGCCGGGCCTGGGCCCTGGTCCCCTGGCAGGTCTGGGTCCCTCAGGCGAGGAGTGCGCTGTTCCTTCCCAAAGCGGCCACATTGTTCTTGGGCTCAAAACCTGCTTTTCCACAGTTTGCACATGAAGCAGTGAGCAGTGCAAGGTTGTTAGCTGTGTCACAGGTTTTTGTTTATTTGTTTTTAAAATTGATTTGAGGGCTCCAGGTCTGCTGATACTCAGCTAATGATGAAATGTGCTCAGGTTTCTGTGGGCAATCTCTCCCCTTTGGCTTGTCCTGAGCAGAAAGCTGCTTCTCAAGCTGGCCCCGGAACGAAGCGATCGATGCTCCTTTCCCTTTGTCCTGCTTGCTCAGGGACGAGTACCCTGTGAGCACTAACGACTCCTGAGCAGGCGAGGGTGCAAGGTCTGCTGATACTCAGCTAATGATGAAATGTGCTCAGGTTTCTGTGGGCAATCTCTCCCCTTTGGCTTGTCCTGAGCAGAAAGCTGCTTCTCAAGCTGGCCCCGGAACGAAGCGATCGATGCTCCTTTCCCTTTGTCCTGCTTGCTCAGGGACGAGTACCCTGTGAGCACTAACGACTCCTGAGCAGGCGAGGGTGCAGACGACTGTCCAAGCTCTCTCTCCTCCCCTTGCCATCATCAGATGGTGCCAGGTGTGGCCCCTGCGGTACCCTGGCCTGCAGTGTTGCTGGGAATGCTTCAGGCAGCATCTTCCAAGGCTTTCCTTAGCCAGGACTGATGGGGCTCTTGGGGGCGAGAAAGGTGGAGAGGAGTTGCCTGTGTTTGTTTGCTGTCCGTGGGGCACCCAAAGTCATCAGCCTGGCAGGAGCCATTAACCCAGGAGGTCTGGGCAGGAATTAGCAGCTGGTGAAGTTTCCCCCCCCACCCTGCTCCCTCGCTTCGTGGGACTAGCAGCTGGTGAAGTGGTTTTCCCCCCCACCCTGCTCCCTCGCTTCGTGGGAGCCATTCACTTTCCTGGCAAAGCAGACGCTCAAGGATCCCGATGGCAGCACGCTCCCTTCAGCCTGAATACGTTACCTGCTTGCTAGTAAGCAGGAGAAGCATTAACCGTGACTGATGGTCGTGAAATGCATCAAAGATGGCTTTTACCAGAAGGGCTTGCCTGGCTTCACAGGTATGGTGCCAGCTGCTTGGCTTCCTTCCAGCCGCCCCATGCTCCCCACTGCCCTCCCCGCATGGGGGTACCCCACTCTGCTGCTGCAGCCGACCTCCCTGTGAGGCCATGGGGCACGCAGGGATCACAAGGGGCAGCCAGGGGTATCGAAGGGACACAGTGGCGAGCAGGGTGGTGTTTCTGGAGGGTCGCCGCAGCTGAGATGCTCTACCTGTGCTGCCTCTCAGCCTGCCGCTGAGCTGTGTCGGCTCTGGCGCCTGCAGCCTCTGCCCCGCTGATGGGTGCTGTGTCCCACTGCACTGCCAGGGCGAGGGCTGCTGGGTTTGGGGAAAAAACCCTGAATGCTTCCCCAGACTTTTTTTTTTCCCTCCCTAAAGGCAACAGAGACATGTTTGGGAAAGGCAGCAACTTTCTGCTTCCATCTCTTCCCGATACTCAGGCACTGACACTATTTTTGCTGATTTTCCGCCCCCCAGGACAATTTAATTGTAGCGTTTCAGACAGGCAGCCTGTGCAAGCCCAGCTTCCTGGGGCTGCCGTGGCAAACCAGACCTCTGTGGTGTGTGATGGCGAGAAGCACACGAAGTGGGGTCGTCCCGGGGGGGGAGGAGGAAGCTTGGGTTTAATGCCTGAAGTGCAAATACTTGGCTAGGAGCACGCGTTGAAGCACTACTGTGTGTGCCTCTCTGTCTGCATTCGTCTTTCAGGCAACAAGCGGCAGCACATTATCGGGTGTGTGAATACATATTTACTACGGTAGGCCCAGAAGGGCTTTTCAACAACTTTCCCTGCATGTGTTGCTAACAAGTCACTCTACAGATTTACCAAGTGAGCAGAATCGCAAATGTTTCTCTTTACAATGAGAAGTAATCAGAGAAGGTCTAAATGGCAAACAGCGATCCAATATATACATTTGTCACAGATATAATGTAAAGTCAGCTCAGCCTCTTTGATGTCACATAAACATGTCATTTTGAAGCGACTCAGTTTTGCTGGCATTTCATCAGCGAGCGCACAACAAACAGCGCCAATTACGCTCCATCGCTGTTTATCATTTGCCTCCTTTACAATGCCCATCCATTACCAGCAGAGTGGTTTGCAGTGTTTAGTCTCTGGTGGGGATGGTATTCCACAGTCCTCAGCCCCAAGGCAGATTCTCTCTTTCACTGTTTAACCCACTGGTTTAATTACTGTGTGGGTTCAAAAACAAAAACCTACCCCAAAAAAACTTTGAATCCTGTATTCCAAACCTATGTAATATTTAGACAGCCTCTGAAAAAAGAGATGCTGTGGAGAGATGTGTTGGGAGTAGAATTTCTGTTTGAGGAGGGAGGGAAGGACACGTCCCCATCTCCTCGAGTGTCCCTGTTATTTGTCCGGTTTCCTCCTCCCAAGTGCCCTTTCCCTGGGGAGCTGGGGCTGTGGGGGAGGCCGGGTGTTTTGGGTGGGGGGGTCTCATGGCCAGGCCCCAGGACCTGCTGGCATGGCACAGCCGCAGTGGCCAGAGCACGCCCCACCGGCCC
>NW_008795918.1:2569189-2588021 GCF_000699145.1 Aptenodytes forsteri
CAGAGCACGCACCACCGGCTCGGCCACGTTGGGTCCCACTGCGACCAGGCTAGTGCATGGAGAACCACTCTGAATTCACAGCTAAGCATTTGAATCCCAGCACTTCTGCTATAAAATATATTGCCAGTTAATTGAAGGAGGATGCGGTGCAATCCATTGCATATTAGCAAATGCATCGTTTGTAACACACATCAACCCCCACACATACATGTGGGTATGACGTAGTCGTCAGATCCTATATTGATGTTATTTCAAAGAGTTTGGGAGATGGGATACTATAAATGTGGTGTTTTGAAATACTAATGCTACCAGCTGCTGAACTCACCGAAAATAATACAGTTATTCCGTTTGCTTCCCTGCTAGTAGTTAAAAAGTAATGAGTCCTTTTATGCTTTCTTTACATAATCGGCTCCAGCCAGAAAACTGGTTGTTTCCTCGTCAATAAAATAAGAAATTCCCAATATTAAAGGAACAAAGATGAAATTGGGCAAGTCTTATGTTATTGTGGTTAACAGTCAATAAGGAAAACCAGAGTTTTGTTCTGCTGACTTAAAAAAACATTAAGCTGTAAATATCTAACTCCATTCTATTTTAGTTTTTTGGGTTTTTTTTCCTTTAAATTTAATTCATGAAAAAATTCCCTCCCAAAGTTTTGGTGTTAGTTTGCTGCCCCCCCTCCTTTTCTCAAAGCATCAACCAAATTACATATGAGGGCCTTGTCTTCCTAAAATCTACAAAGCTTAATGGAAGCACCCCCCCTCCTTTTCTCAAAGCATCAACCAAATTACATATGAGGGCCTTGTCTTCCTAAAATCTACAAAGCTTAATGGAAGCAGTAATTTTTCACATGAAAAAATAATTCTGGGGGTGCTGCATAGTGAAAATGGGATTTCAGCACTCATGGAAACCCGGTCAAAGAATAGGAGTGAAATGTCTGAGGTTTGCACTTGTGTGAGCAGAGTGGGGAGGGGTTTGGCTGCAGGAAGGATGGCATGGCTGCAGCTTTCCTGGGCAGCCCAGGGTTCAGCCACTGGTGATGGGACAAATACTTCTGAGCACGCTTAAGAAACCTGAGCAACCATAAAATGTGGCCGCTCTCTGCTGACTTATTAGCCGGCAGTGTTTTTGAGGAGTTTTTTCACATGTCTGAAGACATTCTATGACAGATGCTTGTCTTGGGTGGGAGAGCCCAGCAATCCTTGCCTGGCACATGGGAACCCAGCTCCCAGGCAATTTTACTTCTAGGCAGGGATACGTCCAGGCATACAAGCTGGAGCCAAAGGCTACAAATCCAGCATGGCAGAGGTAACATGTTAGGAAGAATAATATATCTGAATAATTCTGAGCAGTTTATAGACAAGCAAAGTTGGACACATACATAAACTGTTGAGTTAGTCTACAGATCACACTGTTCATTAAATATAGCCATGGTGTAACGTGTGTGCACACAGATCCACTCTACATATTTTAAGTGTGCCGACAAAGGCTTTGGTTGCAGTATTTAGAGGAGAAAACTGTTTTCTTTCCCCTGAGCCCAAACTGTTCCCAATGAATAATTTGTCCAGTTCTAATGTATAATTAACATCCGAAGGTGGAGACTGCTGTCGCCTATAAACATTACCATATTTTCATATTCCTACTCTGCAAGTTATCTGTTTTAAAAAGGAAACCGTACATGCACGCACACAGGAGCGAAGCAGGGCCTGTGACTCGGCGGCAGCGAGTGCTGCTAGTGGGAGCATGGTCACCAGAGCCCCTCGCCCCATGGCCGTTTGCAGCCTCCCAGCCTGCCCTTTGCTACCAAATAACCCTCTTCCCAGACTTTGTGTGCTTTCCTCAAAGGCGTATTTAAAGGACAGGGCTTATGCCAAGCCATGGGTTATCACAGGTGCAGGTTATAGTTAGGAAAAATAAAGTAACTACGTTCTGCTGTGGATCTGCATCCCTGATGTGGACTGCCATGAATGCAGCTGCTGATCCCTTTGTGCATGCTGTTAATGGGGGCTAATTGCTGCCTACTGAAAACTTCCCAAGGATCCATCCACAGAAACTATGGACAGGTTTTGGATCATCTGCAGAAACTTGGTTTGTTATTTGGGGTTTAATTGTGAGTTTAGCACTTCATTTTTCCCCCCTTAAATCTAGTTCACTTAACAGATCATAGGAACTTTTTTCCGGACTTTTTGGACTTTTACCATCTGCTAGCATTAATCGCTTGATGCCAAACCACACTTACCATTCAGGAAAGAGCACATTATGGAGGCCTTAGCCTTCTCTGGAGCGGGACCAGAGATGAGAGATGCGATGCTCTACCTGGCAGGGCAGTCACGTGGCAGCTGCCAGCTGGCATGGCCGAGGCCCATACAGCTGTTCACCAGAGGCGAGACAGGGGAACCGATGCTCCTGGGAGCAGAGTCCTGTGCTCCAGACATCGGCCTGACAAGAGGTAAGGTGCAGCGCTGTCCTGAGCCAATGGAGGAAATTAATAGCGCAGCATTGGCAGCCAAGCCATCCCAGCATGCTAGCAGATGGGTCATTACGAAGGAATTCACCTGTATCACCCTGGGTCCCCTGTACTGCTATCAGAAAAGGGTCTTTTAATTGCCTTTTATCTTCAGAGTTGTTTTAAGGAGGCAAGCAGCAGCATCCTCCCCAACAAGAGCTTTGCATGGGCGAAGGGTGCGACAACCTGGGGTTGCAGCACTGCTTGCTGGAGCATTGCCCGGCCATGGGGGCCTGTGCGGCTGCAGCCCCAAGCCGTCACTCATCTCTGCATATGCGTGGGATGGAGGGGCCCGCCAGTGGCTCCAGCCTGCGTGCGCCCAAACTGCTCCTCGCCTCCGTCCTAGCGCCTTGCGGAGGCTCTCGTTCAGTGCAGCCGTCGGCCGGGGGTGTGGGGTCTCTCCGCTGTGTTGCAATGACTCTCTTTGCTCTGCAGCGTGCAGCACATGGGAGCATATGGCTCTGTGTCTGGTTTGTTTGTTTGTTTTAGGTTTTTTGTTTCTTTCTATTTTGGTTTACTGTCACAAATAATTTAATTATCCCATGACTTGCCATTTCAGTTATGCATTGTCTCTGTTCCTGTTTGACTTGGGGGCAGCTGTTGAGCTCTCCAGATTTAGGGCTCAAATCTGCTCATCATTATGTGTGAGCACAACACAGCCCATCTTGTAAAATCGGCAACTCTGCACAAGGTAGGCGTGTGCGAGAGCTGATGTGCTGGGATGCAGCTCACATCCCGCACCGGGAGATGGGACCAGCCCTCGGGACCCAGAGAGGCCTGAGCACGCGGTGGGTATTTGTTAGCAGCCAGCAAAAGACGAGCTACCTGAAGCACTCGTGGGTTGTGAGGTAGGCTGCAAAAATCAGCTTGGACGTTTTTTTGTTCTTCTCAACAAAACCAGCCATGAATCTTTCTTAATTTGGCTTTTTTGTCCAGAGCCTTGAGTTTACAGTCCCTCCTGTTCTCAAAGTTGTTCCTCATAGCTCTGATACCACGCAGTTTAAAAGCAGTCCCCCCTCACGCCACCTGTACAACGTGGAGAGGTCAATGAATATGAGATGGAGATGTTCAAGGAAACCCTTGAATCCAGCAGCCTGGGGCTTAAAGAAAAATGCCTTGCAATGACATGCCAAGCGTGGGCTGTAATTAGTGTTGTGTTGATGACTGATAAATTTCGTGCTGCAGCCCTTGCTCAGAAAATTGAACCAACTTGTGCATTGGTCCATCACTTATCAAACAATCGGTGTTCGTATTTACATCCCGTTAATCCCAAAAAGTAGCTGTAAACACTGCTGGAGATGGATGGATGACTTGTGCCTACAAGCATGCGCCCAGAGGGTAACATTTGTTTGGCTTTTACCTATGTTTTTCTCTCTCGTGCAGTGGATTTAGGAGGCATGTCCTGTGGGAAGATAGGGAAGCAAACAATTCAACAATATCTCGCCGGAGTTCTGCAGACGTTTATAAGACATACAGCTGTTTCTCTTTTTAATTTGGAGGAATACAGGCCTCACAAACAGGGTGGTTGGTTGTTCCTACAAATAAAAGCCCACAGCTCAAAGGCAAAATATTTTGAAGACAATGTACAATAAGAGCCTTTTTTTTAGCCATGTAAAAGCTGTTTTATGAAATTAAGCTGGAAATATCATAAGTGGGAAATGACCACAGAATAAATAGGAACCTTTTAGAAAGACAGCAAACATGTGTTATTTATTTTCCTAGTAAATGGAAGTGGCAGATTCAATCAGCAAGAAACATTAGATAGTTATGACCATTTTAATCACATAAAAAAAAGTTCATAAGTTTTGTTTATGGTACATTTAACAACATTTTCAGTTTAGTATGGGGGGAAGCGAGTAACTCGTATTTACTAGTAAACTAGAGATAAGATGGGACCGTTTCTTCTAATATAGGCAGAAAGGGGGCGAGAGGTAGAACAGTGAAGTGTCTGTGCCGTTACCTTTTGCACTCCGTGTACACATCTGGAAAGCATTACGACCCATTGCATCAGAAATATTTTAAAACTATCAAACAGTTCCAAAGCATGCACTGTACCCCATGAAGAGAGACAGCCTTCATGCCTGCCATTTCGGAAGGCTGGTCAGCATGCCAAGGAAACCTATTTTATATGGGTCTATCTCTGCTTATATTTGCTTGAAAGCTTTAATGTCACGTTCAAAAATGTTAATGCTAGATGTTAATTTTAGAGATGGGACAAAGCAAGGGTTATAAAATAGCCAGCTGAGATTAAATCCCTACATAATGACAAGCTGCTGATATGCCATCAGTAGCTGCAGGAGGAACATGGAAGGAGGGGCCTGGACACACGGCGTGTGTCTTGGCATTGGGGATGCACGAGTGCCAATGCTGACCAAAGCCAACACAGCGTTTGTTAGTCTCTCCCTCTGTTTTGGAAGCCGTGCATCTCAAGTTGAAACCCACCGCATGGACTCGTGCATTATAAAGAAAATAGTCATAAGCAGATGTGTTGAGATCTTGATCTTCTAAGTGTTCTTGTAGCTGACACGTGTCACTTTGTCATCTTTTGCAGACCCCAGCGCATTGTCCTCGCTCAGCGCGTGTGTGTGGTCTGGGAGAACTGGGCAACTCTGATTGCTCGGCAATAAAGGTTAATTTTCTTCTCGGCAAATGTTCCATTACAGTAAGAGGGGAAGGCTCATATTTGAGGGACACACAAGGAAAATATACAAGCAAAATAAATACAAGGGGGTGTTAACTGCACACAGAATAGACTGATTTATAAGAGGAGACTGTGTGCTTTTGTGGATATCACGCGGTATTAGTGTCATCTTGCTTTGGGTTGTAATATTGTAATAGTCATACTACAGATGAAAATTGTATACTCGGGATGAAATGTGTGTACTCTAAGAGGTATCCCTGACATTACATGCTAAATAAAAGGAAGCAATGCTACAAGTATGAGTGTAATTTCTATCCTCTTTCTGATATTTCTGCTTTTTGGTCAAACATGAGTGTTTTCCTTACAGACAGCAGTAGATACAGAGTAAGCTCATATCCTTGGGATATCAGCTGTATTGACTTCTGCAGAGCAGCGAACCCAAAGAGGGGTGGCAGACAAAAGCGCCGAGAAGTCTTCCTCTGGGGGAAGAGAGAGGAGTTAGCAGTGGGGCAGTAGAGAAGAAATAACCCTCAGGAAAGATTTGGGTGGAAACATGCTCAGAGTCAAAGACCAGTGACGTTCATTGAGTGCCTTAAGTATTTGTGTACCTGGGTAGCACAGCCTTTGCCTCCCTGCTCTCCTCCATCTCGGTTGCTTTCAACTGAAGAATAAAAACTTGTTAGATCTGGTCTGAGAGTCCAGGGGCTGGCCTGTAGTACAGGAGATGACTGGGGCTCGGTGATGCCCGGAGTATAACCACCTTGTGCCTGGGGTGCCCCAAGGTCCCACTTTAGCTGCACAAGCAACTGATGTCTTGGGGAACTGGCTGGAGGACACAGCATAATGCTGCTTATCTCTTGTGATCTCGTTGACTTCCAGCAAGTGGAGATACAGAGCATATATATTAAAATAAGAGCTGACTGTTTCTAATGACAGCTCTTCACAATATAAAAATACCCTGTTGCTTAATGTTGATCAATGGAGTCAGTGTAAAACACAGGGAGCATGTGGAGAGGCTGACTTGGAGGTGACAATAAAACTTGCCCTTCATGGGGAAGTGTTGATCTGGCAAAGAGCCGTTTGAGGTGGAGATGCCTCCATCCACCTGCTAAAAATTACCTGTCCTGTAACTTTGTTTGTAGGCTGTAGGCCCTGCTCTGTGTCAGTGTCGGGTTAGCTCAAACAACCCCTGGAAGCATCCACCTGCTAAAAATTACCTGTCCTGTAACTTTGTTTGTAGGCTGTAGGCCCTGCTCTGTGTCAGTGTCGGGTTAGCTCAAACAGCCCCTGGAAGCTGTTAAACCAATTCGGCTTTGCCCAGTAGTAGGTTAAAGAACATTCTCAGGATGCTTCCCACCAGCAGAGGAGTGGGGCTCAGGCTGGAGACAAGTGCTTGGGTTGGAAGAGTGGTCCACAGCATGGGTAGACATCATTAGCTCTGTATAAGCACAGCAGTCATGTAATCTGGAAAATGCTGGTATATACCATTAAAAAAGGGAAGGGGAAAAAAAAAAAAGTAGTAGTAGTAGTCATAGATTTTTCTCAGTTTCAATCCCATTATGAAACCCAAGTGTCTTTGACAGAAATAAACATGTATGTAACATAACTAGATCAGCGCACTAATGCCAAGGATTGTCTGGATGAAGGGTAAATTCTAGCTAGTTTACATCCAGTGGTCTAGCATCCTTGTAGTGTGACTTGTACTCACCAAGCAAGCTGATTTAGAAAGAGAGCTGGAGGGGGAACAATTCCAAGGGAAACCTTGGGCTTTGGGGTTTGGTCCTAGGCTGAAAGCAAGATAACGTTCCTGGGGAGTGAGTGCAAGAGCGTGTCTTTATTACCCATCCTGGAAAGAAATGCTCTAATCAAATTAAATGCAATTTCTTGCTTTTACTCTCTAGCTGAGCAAGGAGGAAGGGGTTATAAGGTCCTCTGGTGCTCAAATCTTGTGAAGACCTTGGGGGTGGAAGGGGTAAAGGAATTTTCTTGTGGTTAAAGTCCCCAGATGTATGGTGTTCAGCTCTACTTGTCTGAGGGCAAAATAGAGCCATAAATCTTTCAAATGAATACACGACGCACATTTTGGCCTTTAGAAATCTGTGCAACTTCATGCCACTCCATTTGCCTTTGCTTTAAAATAGTGTCTATGAACAAAGTTGCAGTAGGTGCTAATAACTGAGTAAAACTGTAAAACCTCTTTGTTTTGTTTGGGCTGCGTGTCCATAAATGTCTATTCATAGTGTGGAAAAAAGCTACTGTCAAAAGCACAGTAGATGTGCCTCAGGTTCAAGACTATCACTTAAATTCTGGCTGTCCCTTGATGAAGGTGCATGTTTGGATTATCAAACCTGGTGAATGGGCTGTCTTGCAGACTGAAGTCAGATGCCTGCTGACCTTTGGGGGTTTATTGGTTTTGTGTATAACTGATACTGGTTTTGTGTATACGTGGTGCTATGTCAATGAGTGATGACAGCCATGTTGCATTAGGCATGACATTCAGGAGGTGGATGTGTGGGTAGCAAGTGAAGAAACAGGGGGGAGTGGTGGCTGCCGCATCCCCGGGCTCTACCAGCCAGTCTGCAGTGTCAGCCTGCCCTGAGTGAAAGGGGTGCGAGGTCCTCCGCTTCGCCTGTCACCTCAAATTGTCCTTGGTCGGAAAGCATAGACAGGTAAACATGGGCATGGTGTCCTCTGGCCCCTCGGCAGGTTCAGTGCTGGATCTATCAGAGATCTGGGGGCTCCTGGGCTCCCCAGTAGTTACTCTTATTCATCAGCAAAGAGAGCATGATACAGTTCTTCTGTCGGAGGAAGCCTCGTGTCACCTAAGAAATGTGACAGGCGTGTTACTGTATTTGTGCTGAGCAACTACAGGCAACAGCTAAGCGAGTGCCAGGGTCTGACGGCTTGGCTTTTCGGCAGGTGTGGGAAGGAGCCCAGGAAGGCATGAAACAGCTGGGAGAGACCAACTCCGCACAGGGCTTGGGGAGAGAGTGCACAGCGTGTCGCTGCTGGCCCACGGTCGGAGATTTCTTCCATGTCCTTCAAAGCACGAGGTCCGAGAGGAGAGGTGGGAGATGACTCCTTTCCCAAAAGGCTGGTTTTGGGGGACAGACTTTCTTGGAGGCTCGTGACTCCCACTGCTTTGGCAGGGACCCAGAGTCAGCCCCCTAGGAGGAGATGGACAGAAAGCAGAGCGAGGTTTTGATATGCTAGGAAAAACATGTTTCCACTCTACTGAAATGCTAAAACACGGGCACACCTTGGCCACTCCAGCAACAGCAGCCTCAGCATCGGTGCTTAGGATGGGGCTGCTGACTCTCCCAGTTCTCTCTCATGTGTGCGCGCGCTCTCTCTCTATATATGTAGACATACATATATAGCTTAAAATAAACAGTGCCACACAGCTGCT
This sequence comes from Aptenodytes forsteri, assembly GCF_000699145.1. Taxonomy (NCBI): domain Eukaryota; kingdom Metazoa; phylum Chordata; class Aves; order Sphenisciformes; family Spheniscidae; genus Aptenodytes; species Aptenodytes forsteri. Next base: position 2,577,743 of record NW_008795918.1, read on the forward strand.
GAGTCAGAGACTGGGCCGCGGCCGGGAGCCTGCAGCTTGGCATTACCTCTGTTCCCTCGGGGGATTTCCAGCATAATTTAGCCTCGAGCTTGATTAAGACCTTGGGTTGCAGCAGTCAAATAAAGGCTTATAATAATCTGGAAGAGAAAAAAAAAAAAGTCATGAGGCTGTGTATGAGAAAAGCAAAGAACAAGGGTCACGTAGCAGAAGGAATAGCCACCGTTACATAGCGGTATGGCCTCACACATGGCGCTGCAGTGGATCCCAGGCACAATGCTGCTGCTTCCAATGAAATGAGCATATAACAACAGTCATGCAACAGATGATGCCCTTTTCCTCTGATCCCTGATGTTTTGTAGAAAAAAGGAGCATCCATGACACCACAAACATTATTAGTTCAAGTTACACTGTGGAAACATTGCGCCACACCAGCGAGCAACCTCAAGGCAGGGCACATCGCCTGCCAGCCGCACCATGTCAACCTGGCTGGGGAGCGCAGTCCTGCCCAGCACGTGGAGCCCAGTCACGGGTTGGAGCCAGCCCTTGGAGGATGCTTTTTGTGTTGACTTTTGGTCAGGAAAGTGGCACGCTTAGCCCATAGCGAAATGAAAAATAGGCTATGCCTGACCGATGTGTGGGCAATATTTCTGCATCAAAGCATGAGTGGCACCGCTCAGCTCAGACATACTGATGGTAAGGTGCAAGCGTGAGTGCATGCACAGGGGAAGAGCCCCTCGCTGCAGTTCGGTGACAAGCGCTGGACTTGGTAGTGCAGAGTAATGTCTGTTCTGCATTCGGGCTTGTCCCCTCCCCGCCCCCACCCCAAATACACACAACTGGGTAATTAAAGTCACCAAAATGTTCTAATGCAGGAAGGTAGTCTGTGTTTTGTCAGGAGGAAAAAAAAAACGTTGGCTGCTGTGCAATGCTGTGGACAATAGCTGGAAGAAGCCTAGCTCTTTTCTCCCTCGGAAACAGGATCTCTCTCACTAAAATAGACACTGGCTGTTGCACTCTTCCTACAGGGTTAAAAGAGACAATTTTTTTTAAAAAAATTATATTCCAGGACATATGCTAATTCTACTTTACATCTTAGGGGTCGTTTATCCCAGCGCACTGTTGCCCTGTGCCAGCAGCATCTTTGGGCTGTCGCAGCCCCGGGGCCAACGGCAGAGGGACAGGTGCCGTCCCACAGGCTGTCCTCGTGGGAGCAAAGCAGGATGCTTCGCTGCCGAGCTGAGCCAGTGCTGGGTACGGCATCCATGGCAGTGACAGTGCCTCTTCCCTTGTAAAACTTAAGACCTAACCCTTGTATGTGCGATGGGTGGCAGAGTCCCAGCGCAGGACTGGTTACCAGCTGTGGGGAGCAGGAGGGCTAATGGCAACTCTCCACCATGTGGGAGTGATTAAAGAAAGAGTTGTGCTGGATAGATCCCAGATGAGTTAACTTAATAAAGTTGTGGCCTAATTAAACCACATCCCTTGCATCTTATCTGTCTTCCTGCATGTCCAGAGCAGTGCCCGAAGACTGCACTGCTACCGAGCGTTCACCTCGTGCTGTGACCCAATAACAGCTACCTGCGCCCCCGGTCGCTGTGCTAAGCGCTAATGAAATTGCGGGAGGATATAATCTGATTTCAAGTTCTCGCTACCTGGAGTCATTATGTGCTGGTCAAGCACTTGAGGGTTATCCCATCCTATAAATAGGGAGGCAGATGCATGCAACTCTTTCAAACATGGCTATTTCTATTAAGTATATCCAATTAACCTTGAGCAGTACAGAGATCTGAGAGCCAGGAACAAAACTCATAATGTAAAAGGCACGTGGAGTCTCCAGTAACAAAGTAAAATGCCTGTTAAAGGGTCCCTCCTGCTCACCCAGCACTCCGGAGGTTTATTACTGCACAGCCTTTCAGCAGCCAGGCTGGAGATGTCACCCATGGGTGACAAATCTGTGCCTGGTGCCAGTTAAACGAAGGAGGAGGCATTAGGGGTGACTTGACAGTGTGGTTTTGTAAGTGAAACCTCGCACCCATGCATCCGTAGGCGCTGCTCAGCAAATGCAGAAGCTGCTGGTGTGGTTTGCTGTGAGTAGATGTGAATTTTAATGCAGATCTGCAAAAGCGGAAGCCAGAGGGTCGCTGGGGAAGCAGCCCGGGGGGTCTCTCCCCAGCCCCACTGAAGGGGTAGAAGGGATCCAGGGCAGCACCTGGCAGGGAACCAAGGCGTCCGTGTCAGGAGCAGCATTCTTGGCACGTCCGCTGATGCCTGCGTGTGCTGGTGCTAGGAAGGGCTGCCCACACGCTGCTCCTCGGCGCTGAGCTGACACCGCACGGCTTGAGGGACTGCCGGTATACAGATGTCAGAAAAAAAAAGAAAAAGAAAAGAAAAAAATCTTTTGCCCTACTTGTTTTTTAGGGAAACAAACTAATGGTGACCTGTGGAACGTCATCACTAAGACACATGGAAACCCCCTCGTGGGAATTTGTGACTGACGTGTAAGAAAACAAGTAAATGCTGCTCTCGAGTGGGAGCGCGGGAGGTGTCTGCGGCCAGGACCAGGCAGGGTTGTTACCTCTTGCTCAGCGCCGCAGCCACGGCTGCGTTTCTGACTCCTAGCTCACCACACAACCAGAAAGCTGATCCCCAAAATTATGTGCCGTTAAATGACTTGGAAGGAAAAAAGTATACTAGTGAGTCCTAATAGGAAGGTTTATATTCTGCATATCTGGTCTATGTCTTGCTGCAGAAATAAACAGCCCTTAACTGAGAAGTCTCTGTGGACAGGAGTATAATAGATGAAGGAGAGATGGTCGTATCATTTTGCTCAGTTGGTCATTACATGGAATTATAACTATATTATCAATAAGCCTCAATGTCATTACCTCGCTATACTTGGCAAATGCACACATGCACTCAAATAAACATTCTCCGTTAGAAATACTGCAGCCTATTAGCTAACTCTAGCTGCCCGCAGCCCAGCCAGCAGCTCCCTGCTGCTCACCTGGCTGGGGGAGGTTACTCTGTGCTGCTCCCGCAGCAGCACCAGGGCCCCCCGCATCCCCCTCCCTGCACCCCGTGGGCTCTGGGCAGGCTTCACCGGGAAGTGGGCACCAGCAGCCAGCCTTGCCGTAACGTTTTGCTGAGTCTGAAAGTCCTTCTTCAAAGGAAAAGAAATTTTAGTACTCATGTAGCCATATCAGCATCTGCAGCCCGCGCAGTAAATCTTGTTGCGAGTTTCAGGATATTTATTTTTAAAGAGAGAATTAATAATAATTGTTCCTCCCTAATGAAGGTAAGTGTCACGGGAGACTCGAGCTATCGTGTATTTCATGTATATGGTCTCAAATTCTTCTGTATCCCCCTTGCAATTTATTTTCACTCAATTAATTTTATTTTATGATAAAGTAAATGGCCCACAGTGCTGATGGGCATTAGCTGTGGAGCTATCACATTATAATACAATCAGGTTAACTCCTAGCACTATGAGTTAACAATCCCATCTGCCACACATACCCAAAAAATTATTATCTTTCTGGAAAAGCACATCTCTAAGTCTGCTAGTAACCTGCAGCTGAGTTACCATCACAGGCCGAAGGAGCATGCACCCTGCGGGGGGCTGCAGCGTGGGACCTGTATTGCCTCTAAAAAGCACCAGAGTAGGTCAGATGTGTTTGCTGTTCTTCATGGGATTTTTTTTTTTTTAGTTATGCTGTTCTCAGTGTGTTAAACTTCTGTGGGTTTTGAGCAGCAATAGGAAAAGTTGGGTTTCAAAATCTCACAGGCTTTTAAAACTAAAGCTGATATTTTCTAAAGTCGCTTTGAAAAAATGTAACAAACATTTCTAGAAGGGTCATTTGCTGGATTTTAGGGAGGAAAACGTAAGATAATTCTTTTGCCCTAAATACCGTGTAACGTAGCCGTACTCAGTAGAAAACCCATTTTTGTCTAGGAGGTCATGGGTGCCTGCCTGCAGCCAGAGTGCGTTTCCCAGCCCCTCTGCCCGGTGCCCTTGTCACGGCGGTGCTGTGGGGCGCTGCAGCCCGGCGCGGTGCGCCTGTGGGGGCCTCCCAGCATCTGCCGGGAATTGGGGAGGTGTGCCCCTGCGATGCTGGTGCTGTCCTCTGGCTGTGCCCCACGGACTAAGGAGGCGTCAAACCACAGCTGAGGCCTGTCCCGCCTTACCCTTCACGCTGGTATTGCTTTAAGAAAGGCCACGGTGTTTTTCTTTCAGAGGGCTGGAGTTTGAAGAAAATAGGCGTTGGCTGAGTCCTTGGTTTAAAGCCACATTTAAGGCTCAGAGGAAGCTTTATGGTTACTTTTGAAAATTCCCCCAAGCAGGGGTTTGCTGTGGAAATGCCGCCGCAGCCTTTGCCGTAGCAGCAGCCCTGCTCTGCGATTAGCCCCTCTTCTTGCAGGGACTGCCAGATGGTGTGGGGACAGGCGCCCAAATGGAGGCACCCCGCGTTTGGTCAGGGCGAGGCGGGCATCGCCCCGGGGCTCCTTTCTCCCACCTCTGCTGGTGCTACGCTGGCCGCGAAGGCACCCGCAGCATGCAGGCAGGATGGGCAGGACTGTTTCGAGGCAGCGGGTGCTTCAGGCAGGTTGGTGGGTGGCAAGATGAGTTTTGGTTTGGATGTAGGCAGTACTGAGCACATCAAGTCCTCCAGAGTGATTAGACCGGGTTGAACACCACGAGGTCTTGCTCACTGGTGAGATTTGGAGGCCTTTGTTTTCTCACCCCATGCGTACCTGAAGATTTCAAGCCTTTCCTTGCAGTCAGCACAACCGGAAGCTTTTTCTCCTTAAAGTTGGCTCTAATGCCCTGGCTCTGGGAGGTAAAGCTTGAGGGAATAACTCCCTAATGACAGTGATAAAAACGATTTAGTCAATAATAACATACTCCCAGAGTCTGTGCCACTGTTTTTTTCTCCTGGAGGAAATCCTTGCAGCCTAGAGCAGTTTGCTATGTAGAGAATGCACAATCTGCTGATTTAAAAAAAAAAAAAAAATCAAAAACCTTCCCAAATTTGAAATATTAAATCCACAGCAAACGTTGGGTCTCTTTGGGTTTGCCTAGTCAGAATGGGACTTTCCCAGCAGCACCTCTCGAGTCACCGGGAACACTGCCTCGGGGTAGGCTTGTCCTGGCTGAGGCTGGTTTTAGCCCAAGGGAGAGATCTGCTTGAGCTGCAGTGCCAGGGCAGCATCCTGCCTTTCCTTGGCATCGATGCCCACGGCGCTGGGGGATGCCGTGGCCGCCCCGGGTCGGGGGGCATGGGCCGGCAGGGACCTGTGCAGGGGGCTTTGGGCTGAGCGAAACGGCAGTTTTACTGCTTAAGTGTAAACAACGAAAAACGCTTTCTCAACAAGCACCCAATAAAACTGTATTATTACATCCTGTGAACAGCTCCGAAGTCCTTAACTCGGGGATATCAGCAGCTCCTTAGTGAAACTAAGCTAATAAACAAGTAGATAATTAACAAAGGCAAACATGAGTCTCGGTACCAGTGACTTCAGATTAAGAAACCTTCTGGTTTTAATATTTGGCATGTATGCATGAAATAATTTATTGCTGTTTCAAAGCAATTTCAACTGTTAAACATTCATTGGTTTGCTGAAGGAAATAGTAAAAAAAATTCTTTCATGTGAACATTAGTTCTTAATTTTAACATTTCCTTATTTTCTATAATGGGATTTGATGTGGCAATAAGCTTTAGGAACAGATCTAAGTGGAAAAATATTGTTAGCAGGTGAAGGTTTTCTTACCGGATTCCTTGACTATCTGCTGAACAACATAGTTTCATCAGCAAGCACCCGCCGAAGCATGGCGTTTGAGTGGCAGGGAGGATTGCCTCCCTCACGTGCCAAAGCTGATGAGTAGCCTTAGGGATAGCTAAATAAACCATCAGGTGAAGGGCATGCTCTGCATCTCTGTGCTGCTGCTGTCCAGATTTTGGGAAGCATCAATTTACTGAAGGTGCATGTGAATAAAGCGTGTCAACTTATGACTGTGTGAGCAGCTGGGGGACCTGTGTAAAGAAAAGTGCGCTCAATCGTCACTGTGCGTCTACCAACCCTTGGCAGCCCAAGCCCAGCCGCAGGCAGACAGTGAGCCCCGGTTCACCGCCGGAGCTGGAAGAAAAGCTCCACTTTGACCACGGCTGCTGCTAGCGGTAACTTTCAGTTTGTCGAAAATTGAGTTGTGTATAGAAATCAGGCATTTTTGCACACAAATTCCATGCCCTGCTATATCTGGTCTATGTTTATGCACCGATTGAAGAAAGAAGACGTTTTGCTTGACAGCACTGTACAGCCAAGAGATAATACACAGAAACGTCTCCAAAATACTTCCAATCTATTTTTATTTTGAAGCAGTGCTGGATAATGTCACGGCACAGTGCACCTTTAACTCGTTCTGGAAAAGAAAGCCCGTGTGGGGAGGACCCATCGCCCGCCTGGTGCCGTGTGCCAGAGCGACCTTGCACTGCTCCTGCTCGGTGCTCCTGCTGGCATGAGGGCTGCAGCCGCCGTAACGTGCCGTGTGGCAGGGCGGGGGCTGCAATGGTGTTAGAGGAGCTTTGGCTGAAAGAAAAATCATTTGATTCTGGAATAATTTCTATGCAGTTAATGCAATGAGAGCCACAACTGGGACAGTGTGTGCTGTGCTATCGATTTACAAATGCCTTGCCCAGCCCTCTTCCCTGCTGAGCACCAACCCTGGCTGGAGCCCGTGGCTGCCATCCCTTCGCACCCCGGGCACCCCGCAAGCAACGTGTGCGGCGCAAGCATGCTGTCCTCGCCACAGCTCTCTGCTGCCTGCATCAGAAAGCTTTTATTTAACGGAGGCATGGAAAAGTGATGACATGGTTTTCTTTCCCAACCTTATTTTACTATTAGTGCTGTGGGATATAGAGAGGTATGGATAGGCAGGAAAGCCGCTGCATACTTTTGAATAGGAAATCTAGCAATTTATTTGTGGTGAGTTTAATCTCCTGCATTTTTCCCAGCTTGGTTTTCACTATTATTAGGCACAATTAAAAATTAGTAAAGCTGAGGTAAGAATTAAAGTTTATAATTAAATTTTCTCTCCCTCCTGCGGTTAGCATGAGTTTGATGTCAATTTACAAGGAAAACTCCTTTTTGTGGCAATTAGCTTTCAAAGAAGCAGGCAGTAATGGAAAGCATTTGCTAAATTAAAAAGACTATGGTAAACCATGGCTATTTACAGTTAAGGGGCACTTTCTTCTCGGTGCGGGGCCAATGGCAGACTCCATCGCTCTCTGCCGACTCCCGTGCGGGCCCCATGGCTACTGGGCAATGCCCCACTTGGCATCCATCTTGGTGCTTGGGCGAGCCCCTGCAGATGGCAGCAGCCGGGGTCGCAGGGAGGAGCTGGCGGGCCTTGCACATTTATCCAGCAGCCTTTATATTGAAGTTGGAGGCGCTCTCGCCCTTCTCACCGCCGCTCTTCCCCCGCGCCGCAAATCCGGGGAGGTGGGAGCTGCCCGCCTGCGTGGCGGCTGCCCTACATAAAGCGAGTTCCCAGGCTTGCATCTCATTTCAGTGCAAAAGTCAAATTGAATGACTCATGCCAAATCTTTTTATCTTGTCGCTGCGACTGTCAGTGTAGCTGAACTCCAATATGACTATACGTATTGGAAGGGTTATTTTTAAGTACCGAGCATATATTTATATGTGTGGCGATACTTCATCATTTTCAGCTGATTTGATCTACCGGAGCAGAATAGTCCCTCTTTATAATAATCTCCAACATGTTAACTCATTCATCTGGGTAAGGCAACAAGTTCAAGTGAGGCCTCCAATATGTTAATTATTCATGCATGAATCTCTTATTTCATCTAGCCTCATCCACACCAGACTGCCTTTTCTAGGAAAGCTCTCTGTCGAGAAGAAAGCAACAAATACTGTACGGTGATTTGAGGGGAAAAAAAAATCAGCTGCATATTCCAAACTATAAATTGTCTAGTCTCAGCCTTTTTTCTCTACTGCCATCTATTGTGCAGCAAAAAATGCATAGTTCACCGGCACAAAATCGTGAGTTCTGGTTTAAATGAGAAGGGTCATTTGGTGGTGGCTCCTGGGTGCTTGCAGTTGCTTCTGCTCATCAGAGAACCTATTAAGTTAATAAGGAGAAGTAAAAACGACCAGGAAGCAGTAATTGGGAGGCCTTAGGAGCACCTAAGAATATAGACGGGATCTGGCGTTAGAAAGTACAAAATGGGCTGCTGGGGCTTTTCTTGTAAAAATTCCCCGTAAAGGGGAAGCGGCCCCCGGCTCCCCGGACGGCCAGCGCCTGGATGGCCCGACGTGGGGACGGCTCTTGTCCCCCTCCCGCTCAGGTCTGCGCCCGCGGGAGTCATGTGGGGCCACCTCGCTGCGGCATGGGGACGTGCATGGCCTTGGGCAGGCACAGGCTCCTGGCCCCCGCTTGGGGCTTGTCCCCCACCTCAGGGGAGCCAGACAGGGAGTGGCACAGGGGCCCCTTGTCTACATTTCTGGTCCCCCCTCCCACTGCACAGCTGCAGCCCCTCCAAAGGGCAGTTGCAGTCAGTACCTGTGCGACAGCAGGTGGTGGTCTGAATGGAAATGGAGATTTTCTCCTCTGCCTGCTTCCTCTTAGAGGCCGCCTCCTCCCTCTGGTGAGGCACTGTGTTTCTGCAGAATGGGTCGTGCCACTCGTGCAGGGAGGTAAAAGACGCTGTTCGCTCTCTGTAGCGATGGCAACTGGGCAAAAATGCCTTCAGAAAGGCAAGTGCTATGGGCCAAGTGGTTTTCCCCTGTAGGATTGGTTCAGGTGTATCACAGGTGTTTTGTGTCCTGCTCACACTGGTTTTACACTAACCCTAGTCACTGGAACGGGGTTACTCCTGGTTTACACCAACGCGATGGGAGAACTCATGCCCAAAGAGCCTTGGTTTTCAGAAACATCAGCCAGCTTCAAAACTAGGACCGTGTGAGTTTCCTTCATGGCCACCCCCAGTGGCCAAACGAGCAGGACCCATCGCGGCAGAAAGCAGCAGGCAGCCCTTGCACTCTCTCCTTGCACCGCTGATGGCGTGCTGTGCTCGTGGCCCCCAGTGCTGCAGGTTACTGGTGACCACTGGTTTTTAGGGACGCCTACTCCACGTAGGCGAAGACAGACCTACCAGTAAAGGGGGGGGTTAGTGCTACTGGAAACTCAGGGCGAGCCCCTCAGCGGTGCATGGGGGACACATGGCAGATGCTCCAGCAGCTGCCTGTCCCACTGCAGGAATGAGGTCCCTTCCCCTCCGTGGCTCCGTTTGCTTCCAGTTTTGTCAGCCGTTTCCTGGGCAGTAAAATAAAACTGCCCAACAATAAAGATAAAGCCAGTCAAGCCCTCCTCCAGTTAGGCTGCCTCTCAGGATGTCCCCATGAAGACGCACCGCCTCCTATCATCAGTGGCACACAAAAGGGAAGGATGTGCTCACCTCCCATCTACCAATTTAAACGGATTTGTATCGCATCGAAAGCAGTAAATCCACAAACTAGAGGGAATTCAGCAGCAAAATGAAGTGGAGGATGACAAGAGCGATGATGCATGCTTAAAAAAAAAAAAAAATCCTAAAAGGTTATGACCAGAATATTTTCAGAGGAAAGAAAGGTTAAAATTATGAAAAATAGGATCAAAGTAACGGAAAGCATATGAAAATTAATGACCATCCTTAATACATCTTGTATGAAAGACAGCTGAAAGCCAGTTACTAGTGGAGTATATATGACAGAGTATTGAATTGGTTTTGATCACGTGAATGGTGTAACGCGTCGTGGCCCTAGGGCAGAAAGGAATACAGCCACCATGCCAAGTATCGCTCCTTTCGCTGAATGCCATGACAGTACCTGTTTTACAACTGTACAAATACTGAAAAGTCATCCATCTATATCTAAACCAAAATGACATTGCATATTTTCTCTGATTTATTAGTAAACTACTAAGTAGTAACATTAAGCTTTTAGGAAAAGATTAACAACACTGTGCAGCGGTAACCTGTCATCTTAATTTAAGGGAAAGCCGCTGAAAATGCTCACTCTTTGTGAGGGAACATGCAAAATCCTGTGCCTAATGGATGTGGAAATGGTATTAGATCCCTCGCATCAGGACATCAAAAGCATGTTATTTGTCCTTTATTTGTTTGTTTTGAAGTTTTGCTCTGGTTTTGCTTGGGTTTAGTTTCATCGTAGAAGAGAGAGCGCGCGGGTCCTGGCGTGCCGCGCTTGCCTTCCCCTCTCCCCCCTC